>NC_047084.1:92977622-93313039 GCF_902459505.1 Geotrypetes seraphini | reverse complement strand
TCTCTGTATTTCTGCAGCAAAAAAACATGCCAGTTGCAGTCACAGGGTTGGACCATCTTGCTGAGTTCTACCAGTACTTTTCCACAGGTAGAACTGTGTTAATCTGTCCCTTTGTCTGTTGGTCTACAAATTTTAAAAATATTTTTGCTAGTACAGTCCAAGCCAGTTTAGTTCTAGAGCACTGGATTTTTTGCTTTTAAGTTTAACTAGAATGTCTTTCACGAATAATGTTGCATCTCTGTGCAGTCATATGCTCAAGGAAATGGTAGTATTTATTTTAAATAAGAAATGGCCTACTCTACAAGAGAGGGGTCATAGCATGTAAACTGGAAGGAAAGGACCTACTCTCAATTCTGGGAACTACCTTGAACCTGCAGGCTTTCAAAATTTGCACTGCTCAATTAATATTGGTTAGATACACCAAGAATCTCTAAAGATTTAATAAATAGCTGGGAACTTATTGGCAGAAAGTCAAAAGTTCACCAGAGCATATCAGACATAAAGCACCCCAGAGTGTATGCAAGGTTACCCATAAACATCATTTAAAGCCATTCTCTAGCTTAAAAAACCAATTACTGTAATGTTTTTTTAAGCTAGAGGATGGCTTTAAATGATGTTTATGGGTAACCTTGCATGCACTCTGGGGTGCTTTATGCCTGATATGCTCTGGTGAACTTTTGGCTTTCTGCCAATAAGTTCCCAGCTATTTATTAAATCTTTAGAGATTCTTGGTGTATCTAACCAATATTAATTAAGCAGTGCAAATTTTGAAAGCCTGCAGGTTCAGGTTAGTTCCCAGAATTGAGAGTAGGTCTTTTCCTTCCAGTATTTATTTTAAGACATCAGATGACTAGGTGTTTTGTTGTTATCTGGGTTGTACCTTAGGGATACAATCATCCTCAGCACATACAGCACCTCAGGATGCAGCCATTAAGCCAGTATTTCAAAATACAAATCAAACCTGGTTCTGTATTCCTGTTCCAAATTCCCCTCCAGTAATGTGCTGTTCCATGCTCTCTCACCCTCACTCCTCCTCATTGCATTCCTATCTCCATCCTCTCCTATGGTCCATCCCCCCCATACTCGCCCTTGGTTTGTCTCCCCTAATACACACTACCTCATCTAAGCACTTTCTCAATCTCCTCTTCCCCAGCCTCTACTAACTTTTTTCCAAGCCAACCTCTTATTAGCTTTTCTCCAAGCCAGCTCTCCCCGTATTTGTGCCTCCAATCTTCTCTAGAGGCTTGCCTCCATCCACTGCTTTTAGAATAACTTCTCTGTTTACCTCCAGCACCATATAACTGTCAGTGAATTTGAGTTTTACTGTGCCCAGACTTCATTTTTCTATGTCTCTTTGAGAATAGCACAGGAGTTAAGGTATAGCATGGCTCAAACTCACTGAGAACTGCAGGGCTGTGGAGTCGGTAGATAAATCCTTCAACTCCAACTCCGACTCTTTCTGGTACCCACGACTCCGACTCCAGGTACCCAAAATTGTCTCCAACTCTGACTCCACAGCCTTGGCAGGGCTGTGGAATCAGTAGATAAATCCTTCGACTCCGATCCTCAGTTTCTGGTACCCACGACTCCAACTCCAGGTACCCCAAATGTCTCTGACTCCTCGACTCCAACTCTGACTCCACAGCCCTGGAGAATTGTACAGTATCAGAAGGAATTTGAACAGCCTGTTTCTAAACTCCAGAGAAGATCAGGGTGAATGTTTTTGGAGAGAGACAGAAAGGGAACCACATTTAGGGCTGATTGGGTCTCCGTCAGCTCCCAGGCCTTACAATAAAGAATGTTTCTTTGTTTTTGTTCAGTTCATCTTGCTTGTCTTTTTAGGTTCTCAACTTTTATCTAATCTAATCTTCCATTTGTGAGTCACACATACCTATACAGGCTCAAGGCGATAGATCAAAGAGGAAGGAGAGAGTAGTAGGGGAAGGGGGCATGGAGAAACAAGAGAAGTGACTTAGAAGAAGGGGGTGCTATACAGAAATTGAGACAGTTAGTTGTCAAAGAGGTGAGTCTTCAGGTTTTTTTCTGAATATAGTGTAGTTTGTCTCCTTCCTGAGAACTTCTGGTAGGTCATTCCAGGTTTTTACACCCAGATAAGTTAGCATAGAGTGGAAAATTCGCTTGTAGTGGAGGTATTTTATGGATGGCAGGTTTAGTTGAATTCTGTTAAGGATTCTTTTTGATGTCGACCAAACATTAGAGAATAATTGGATGAGGGGGGCTGCTGAGCTTCCATAGAGTCTGGTGTAGGATACATGCTGATTTTAAAATTATTCGGGATGATATTGGGAGCCAGTGAAGTTGCCTGATGAAGGTTGTGATTGAGTCAAATTTCTTTAAATTGTAGATTAATCTAATGGCTGTGTTCTGGATGAGTTGTAGTTTGTGGATAAGAGTGGTGTTGATACCAAGGTAGGCGGAGTTGCAATAGTCCAGTTGAGGTAGGACCATCATCTGAACGATTAGAGCAAAGTGGTGTGGGTGGAAGTATGGTTTAGTGAGTTGCAGTTGATGCATAGTGTAGATGGTCTTTTTCCGAAGGTTAGATATTTGTAGTTCTATTGTGAGAGTGTCATCTAAGATGCAGCCTAATAACTTGGTGGATCTTTCCATTATGAGAGTGATGCCTGATGAAAGAGTGAGGTTAGGTATGGCATTCTGTTGTGCGGTGTGGAAACCAATGGCTTTGGTCATTATGGCGTTCAGTTTCAACTTTTTGTTCATTGCCCAGGTTTGAATTTTATCTATATTGTTTGAGATTTTTTTCTGCAATGTTAGGATGGTTATTGGTTATGGGGATGAGGAGTAGGATGTCGTCGGTATACGATAGTACAGTTTCATCTTCCATTTTGATATGTCCCAGCAAGCTCATGAATAAATTGAATAGGATTGGGGATAATGGGGAGCCACAGAATGCCTTCCAAGGGTTGGAGTATGATTCTTGCCTTTTGACCATGTATTTGCGTTTTTGTAGGAAGTCGGTGAACCATTTCAGTACAGTTCCTTTTATTCCGATTTCCGAGAGTCGAAGGCTGCAGAGGTATCAAATTGGAGTAATATGGCCTGATGACCCGAGCTAAGCAACTGTTTGATTTTAGCGATTAGAGTGGTGATGATGATGAACTCAGTGCTATGCTGTTTTCGGAAGCCATATTGGGATGTATGAAGGCGGGAGTGTTGCTCTATGTATGAGGCTAGCTTCTTGCTGACATGGGACTCGAGGATTTTAGTGAGTATTGGAATACCAGCAATCGGTCAATAGTTAGATGCTATAGAGAGGACTGCTTGGGCTGTTTTCGGTATAGAGGTTAAGGCTATTTTACCCATTTCTTTGGGTAGGTGCCCTTGGTTCAAGGAGCTATTTAGCATTTTGGTGAGCCAGTTAATGATATGATGCGGAGCTGCAGAAAGAAGGTATGGCGGACAGTTGTCTAAGGGGCTGCTTTGTAAGGCTAGTTTTGATATTAGCTTATTGGTATTGGGGATAGAAAGGTTAGTGAATGAAGACCAGATCTGGTCTGCTTTAATGGATTCAGTGTATTCCGTATAGTTGTGTTGGGAAGTGTTTGATGAGGCTGTCTTAGCAGCTACCAATTGGACCAACTTGACTTTGTTGAGGAAGAAATCTGCAAGTTCTTGGGCTGAGATTTTATTAGAGAAGGTTGCAGATTCTTGGTTTGGGGGGATGTCAGTTGTCGTACTGGGTGGAACAGTTTTTTTGCTGTCAGTAGTGTTGCCTCCTATTTTACTGGCGTAGTAATTTTTCTTTGTTTCGGATATGTTGTCCTTATATTTATTTATGGCTGCTCTCCATTGTGTTCTGTGTTCTGGTGTCTTGTTTTTCCTCCATTTCCTCTCTAGACATCTGCATAGTTGTTTGTCTAGTCTTAAGGACTCCGTAAACCAGGGCGAAGTTCGGTTTGATTTTATTATGTGTGGGTGGAGGGGGATATAGTATCTAGGGTTTTGACTATTATTTTGTTCCAGTTGGTTATCATTGAGGTGGTGTTATTCGAGGGGAAAGGGAGTGATTTTGACACTGTGTTCCAAAAGAAATCAGATCTTGTTTTCCTGCGGACTAGTCTTGTGTCTTTGGTGGCCTTGGAGTTCAGATCTATGTCAGGTTCAGGCAGAATTCTAGGAGAAAATGATTTGTCCATGGGACAGGGGACCATTTGGCTCTATTGACTATGTTAGGGGGAGAGGATGCAAACAGGTCTAGGGTATGGCCTTTTTCATGAGTGGGGCCTGAGGGTATGATTGTGATTTGGCAGAATGTTGTGGCTCCAAAGCCATTTCTGATGCCCTTCAATTTCTTCTGTCAAGGCCTGGTGATGTGTGTTACCATATATACTTGAATATAAGTTGATCCGAATATAAGTCGAGACACCAATTCCCCCCTAAAGGAGGAAAAAAAATGGTTGACTCGAATATAAGTCAGGCAGCTTAATATTCAAGTGTCCTGCCCTGTCAGGTTCTGCACTCAGCCCCCCTCCCTGCCCTGCACTCAATCCCATTCCTAGCAGGCTGTGAACCAAGCCCCCCTCCCTGCCAGGCTCTGAACACTATCCCACCTTCCTTCCCTGTACCCTCTTCCCCCTAAAAAGAGCCAACCTTATCAGTGATGTCACAATGGCTTGATTGGCCCTTACTTCCCTCTGCCCTCTAACCCAACCAACAGATTAACCCTTCCTCTTAACCCTTAACCAGGGAACAGATACGCGAGGGAGGGAAGGAGGGAGGGTGGTAATTATTAGAGTCGGCTGGGGCAGGAGTCGGGAGGGATCCCTCCTGTCCCGGCCTACCACTAGGTGGTTTAAGAGAGGAGGGATCCCTCCGGTCCTGGCCTACCACTAGGTGGTTGAAGAGTAAACCTAAAAATTAAATCCTGCGAGAACTTGTGGCAGCCTATCAAGGAGCGGTATAGGGCCGGCTGGCAGCACAAAAAGCTCGCTGCTGCGTGTCAGCCCGGGTGCGCCGCTAGCTACTACAGGGGTTCCCAAAAGGTTGATCACGATCGACCAGTAGATCGCAAAGGCAATGCGAGTCAATCACGGAGCCCGATAGACTCACGTTGCCTTTGCATTCTCCCTGCTTCCTTGATGCTGCAAAAGCCAGGTGCGTGCAGACACTGCACAAGTGCCACCATCCTCCCCCCCTCCCCCCCAACGTCAGAGAGGACGTTCCGGGCCAGCCAATTGCTGCCTGGCTGGACCGGAACTTCCTCTCCGATGTCAGAATTGACGTCGGGGGGGGGGGGGGGGGAGGCTGGTGTGCCCAGCGCTTCTGCAATTGCTGCTAGCCTGTTGCAGCATCAGGGAACAGGGAGAACTCAGCAAAAACGGCGGCTTGGGGGACTGTTCCCAGACGACGGCTCCGGCGGTGGCTTGGGGAGACAGAAAGACAGGGAGGAAGAACAGGGACACAGAAAGACAGACAGGGAGACAGAAAGAAAAAAAGGGGGCAGGGAGAGAGGAAGGAAAAGTTGGATTCATGGAAGTACAGAGATGTTGGTTGGGGAATGGAATGAAGTCTGGAGAAGACGAAGCATGCAGGAGGCAGAAAGAAAGGAAGAAATATTGGATGCACAGTCAGAAGAAGAAAATGCAACCAGAGACTCATGAAATCACCAGACAACAAAGGTAGGAAAAATGATTTGATTTTCAATTTAGTGATCAAAATGTGTCCATTTTGAGAATTTATATCTCTTGTCTATATTTTGCACTATGGCCCCCTTTTACTAAACTGCAGTAGCGGATTTTAGTGCAAGGAGCCTATGAGCATCGAGAGCAGTGCGCAGCTCCCTGCACTAAAAACTGCTATCGCGGTTTAGTAAAAAGGGAGGGGGTGTATTTGTCTATTTTTGTATAGTTGTTACTGAGGTGACATTGCATATTTTAAAGTCATCTGCCTTGACCTCTTTGAAACCCCCCAAATATAAATGATAATTAACATTTTCTCTGCGTACAGTATGCTTTGTGTTTTTTAAAATTTTATTGTTGATAGATCATTTTGACTTGGTCATTTTAAAAGTAGCTCGCAAGCCAAAAAAGTGTGGGCACCCCTGCTCTAGTACAATTATTTCCCTAAAATCACATAAAGATGTGAAGAAGGGATGGCTAGTTGCAGGGAAACCTCTCATAAACTATCTGCAAAGAAATGCTATCTTCTGTAATCTTTGTGAATATGATATGTACACCATGGTTTTCTCATGTATAAATCTAGTTTTACGATTAGAAAAGGCCTTGTGTAAAGTATTCACACTTATGTGTGCTCACAAGATGGTGTTCAGGGATGTCGTTCAGTCTGAGTGAGGATGAAGTTGTGATGTGCATCCCTTTTAGATATTTTTTTACCTGCTCAGGTCATGCCACCAACATGGGCCCTTACCATTTCTACCCTTTCTATAATAGCCATAGGCATCTATGTTGCATTTATAAAATACTCATTAATTAGCAAAAGAACCAGCTATAAATCCTTTGGTTTCTTCGGGAGTCTCAGCGGTGTCACCCGTTGCGGTTCAAGATTTTCATAACCGCTATGGATTTATGCACCTTCTCATCACTGACTCCAAATCTTTAATTTTTAGTTTTACTCTTCAACCTTAATTTTAATTTATTTTAAAAGTTTAATTTAGTGCATCCATTTAAAATATTTAATAAAACTTACCCCCTCTTCTATTAAACTGCGCTAGCAGTTTTTAGCGCGGTGAGCCGCACTGAATGGCCCGCACAGCTCCCGATGCTCATAGGCCATTCAGCGCGGCTCTCTGCGCTAAAAACTGCTAGTGCAGTTTAATCGAAGAGGGGGTTAGTCAATTTAAAGTTTTACTTAGCTTTTGTCGGGTCGGGGATTGTTCTGAACGCCTTCATGAATCATGTTTCGCAACATAGTTGTATCAAGACTCATCCCCTAAAAAAGAAGATTGTAAGGATTCTTTTCACCATGAAACTGTCTACATATATTTAACGTTAATTTCTTATATTTATTATTTGTATTTAACTTTAATATCTCCTATTTTTTTATTTTTTACCTTTGTCATCCACCCACACCATTTCTTTGCTTACTTCAGGCGCTTTAAAATGGCTCCATTATCAGATCAAAGTTATCCATTCAATCTCAGCGTTTAATCCCAATAGGGCTACTGTATTCAAATTGAAAATCCAGTTCTGCTCTCTGTAGTTCAGTATCTTATCTGGGCTTCCAAGCCTGATGTAAAGTTTTGGTTCATAGACAACGGCGCGAAAGACAAAGGCGTGCGCCGACAACTGAGCGCAAGACGGAGGCGCGCGCCGAAGAAAATTACAGTTTTTAGGGGCTCCGACGGGGGGTTTGTTGGGGAACCCCCCCACTTTACTTAATAGACATCGCACCGGCGTTATGGGGGGTCTGGGGGTTGTAACCCTCCACATTTTACTGTAAACTTAACTTTTTCCCTAAAAACAGGGAAAAAGTGAAGTTTTCATTAAAATGTGGGTGTTCCCGCTAAGCTGCGCTGGCGCACAAAATATTAGGTCGCAGCGCACAAGTTTCTCGTCACAGCGCAGGACCGGCAAGATTGACTCATTTGAACTTCTGCAAGATCAGCATCGGAAGCGTGCGCTGGGCCGGAGAGATCTTGGGGAGCCTCCGACAGTGGCTTTCTCCCCTCTCTGCAGCTCTCCTTTACTTCCCAGCGCAGCGATTCACGAAGGCAGCCTCGGGGCTTTTGCTGAGTCGCGGCTGCCTCTGATGATGCAACTTCCTCTTTCCTCAGAGGCGGCGCGACACAACAAAGGACCCGAGGCTGCCTTCGTGAATCGCTGCGCTGGGAAGTAAGAAGAGCTGCTGGGAGGGGAGAAAACCACTATCAGTCTGGGAAGCTGCTGGGCAGGGGAAAAAAGGGACAGCTGCTACTGGAAAGGGAGAAGGAGAGATGCTTCTGGGAGGGGAGGAGGGAAAGGAATCTGGGAAGCTGCTGGGCCAGGAAAAAAAAGGGACAGCTGCTACTGGAGAGGGAGAAGGAGAAGGAGAGATGCTTCTGGGAGGGGAGGAGGGAAAGGAATCTGGGAAGCTGCTGGGCTAGGAAAAAAAGGGACAGCTGCTACTGGAGAGGGAGAAGGAGACGGAGAGATGCTTCTGGGAGGGGAGGAGGGAAAGGAATCTGGGAAGCTGCGGGGCCAGGAAAAAAAAAGGACAGCTGCTACTGGAGAGGGAGAAGAAGGAGAGATGCTTCTGGGAGGGGAGGAGGGAAAGGAATCTGGGAAGCTGCTGGGCTAGGAAAAAAAGGGACAGCTGCTACTGGAGAGGGAGAAGGAGACGGAGAGATGCTTCTGGGAGGGGAGGAGGGAAAGGAATCTGGGAAGCTGCTGGGCCAGGAAAAAAAAGGACAGCTGCTACTGGAGAGGGAGAAGAAGGAGAGATGCTTCTGGGAGGGGAGGAGGGAAAGGAATCTGGGAAGCTGCTGGGCAAGGAAAAAAAAGGGACAGCTGCTACTGGAGAGGGAGACGGAGAGATGCTGCTGGGAGGGGAGGAAGGGAAGAGAGTTACTGCTGGACAGGAGGCTGGGAGAAAGAAAGAAAGGGGGCAGGCAGGGAAACAGAAGGAAAGAAGAGAAACAGAAAAAAAGAAAGAAAGGTCAGGGAGAGAGGAAGAAAAAGTTGGGGGAGGGAATGAGGTGTGGAGGAGAGAAAGCATACAGGCTGATAGAAGGGAAGAAAGATTGGATGCACAGTCAGAAGAAGAAAGTGCAACCAGAAATCACCAGACAAGGTAGGAAAAATGATTTTATTTTAAATTTAGCAAAGTGGAGGCAGTATTACCACAGTTTTCAAAGGAATTTGCCCAAATAACTTAATAGTTAACTGGGTAAATTCCCAGAGATGAAAACTTCCCTTCACTTACTATGCACAGTTCTGAATTTATATCTGCTGTCTATATTTTACAATATGGTCCCCTTTTACTAAACCGCAATAGTGGTTTTTAGCGCAGGGAGCCTATGAGCGTCAAGAGCAGTGCTGGGCATTCAGCGCAGCTCCCTGCGCTAAAAACTGCTATTGTGGTTTAATAAAAAGGAAGGAGGGTATATTTGTCTATTTTTGTATGCTATAAAAACCAAATACAGAGAGAGACTGAGAGCTGTTGACGAAGAGCTACGTGTGTGTCTTTCTTCCATTTCAGCCAGAATATCAGCTTTGTGTTCAGCCAAACAGGCCCAGGTTTCGCACTGAATAAAGTATTTTATAATTTTTATAATTTTTATTTCATAATAAAGTAATTATAAAATACTTTCTTTGTGTTTATTTGATTCCTATTCAAGAGAATTACTTTATATATAGTCAATATAGGCAGAGAGTTAAATTTTTTAACATTTTCTAATGGTGGTGTGCCTCGTGATTTTTTTCATGAAACAAGTGTGCCTTTGCCCAAAAAAGGTTGAAAAACACTGGTCTAGAAATTGAAAGCATCAAACGTATTGTCTTCTGGACTGTTTTTAATTTACAGTTTACACATATGGATGTAACAGACATAACTACATTTGTTGTAAAAAACATTTATTAAGATATCATTTCATCCCTACAATTTCTGTGTTCTTAAAAATATTATTTAACGTTATTTAATTTAGCGTGTAGGCCTAAAATTCCTTTGAATACCTCGTCCTCATGTATCAGCAACTTTGACAACATATTTATTTGGCTCATAACTTGCTGGCGCCCGATATTTTTAGCTCACAGTGAAAAAAGTTTGCTCACAACACCCGCCCGCTTAGAGGGAACACTGGTTACAACCCCCCAAACCCCCCACAACGCGGCGCGATGTCTATTAAGTAAAGTGGGTGGGTTCTCCCCCACGCCCCCCCCCGTCGGAGTCCTAAAAACAGTAATTTTGAGTGGCGCGCGCCTCTGCGCTGCGCTCAATTGTCTGGGCGCGCCTTTGTCCCGGCGCGCTTTTGACCTGACACCAAATTTTTGACCTTTGCAGCTGCTCCTGTTTCTTTCTTTTTTTTTTTTTTAACCATCCTCTTCTTTTTATGATCTTTTTTTTCTTTTTTAAAGTGAAATGCTGTAGTATTGGATTTCCTGTGTGAACTTATTCAATAGATTATATAAAATCTGATCATGTTATGATCATTGTTATTAAGCGACCCCAGCACCAATTCATGTGTTCCACTAAGAATCTAATGTCTAGAATTGCTTCACCTCTTGCTGTTCCTGAACCAGCTACTCCTTAAAGCAGTCCGGCGTTTTCACAATGGGATAAAGTGATTAAAGATCTACTTTTACCTCTGCCATAAAAGCCGCTATAGGGTCTAATCATGCAGCCTGTTGTAAGGGCTCCTTTGGCTGGACATTAGTTCGAAAGATAAAAAAGGATGCAATAAATGCCTAAAATTTATACCAGTAATGAGCAAGAGTCAATTTTTTTTGTGCATGCTAGTGGGCCAGTGGATGATATTAGCCTCTGCTGAGGAGTCCTGAAAATGCAACATGGTCCAACAGCTGAGATGTGTGATTTTGGCATGGGTTTATCAGCAATCTACTGCTGTAGGAAATATTGTCTGAAGGGATCCTATTTGTCCCAAAAGCTTGAATTAATGATGATATTTTGTTAACCATAAAAGCATTTCCATTTATCTGCTTTGATTTGAGGTATGGAAAAATCAAATTCACTGCCTGGGTAGGGGAGAATTAAGGTAAGAACAACCTTGGAGTGGATGAACTGGTTCCTTTCCGTCTCGTGATTTTATTTTGGTTTCCACGTACAGTTGTGGAAAACGAACTTACTGTCAGCCTAGTCCTAAATTCTTGATTTTAAATGTGGACCTTCAGTGCATCCCCCCTCCATGCTCACAAGAGCTCTGTTGGCAGATGAAGGAATTATCAATGGCTTAAACCCAATATAAAAACGATAAGGGCAGTTTAGTTCTTCCATGGGGGATTATGGCCTGGAGCATTATTTGGGTGTCTGGCTTGTCCTTCATTGTTGAAGGATCATTTTTTTCAATGGTGGTTAAATGTCCTTTTTGGCCCAGTGAATAATTAGACAGATGAAGGCTTATTTGCTTCCTAGGTGGATTTGATTCTGTTAATGCACTTTCGGTAGGGTTGGTTTAAAACAGTGGTTCCCAAACCCTGTCCTGGGGGACCCCCAGCCTGTCGGGTTTTCAAGATATCCCTAATGAATATGCATGAGAGAGATTTGCATACCTGTCGCTTCCATTATATGCAAATCTTTCTCATGCATATTCATTAGGGATATCTTGAAAACCTGACTGGCTGGGGGTCCCCCAGGACAGGGTTTGGGAACCACTGGTTTAAAACATTGTAGCTCTGCTGATTGAGAGGCCTGAGATAGTTGGGAGCATATTTCTGTGCTGTTTGTCTGACTACACTGGCTGCTGATATGGTTCTGTCAGGTAATGATTTTTATTTTTTGTTTAATTACAGATTTTTATTAGCTGTAGAAGCATTCAGACTATAAATATCAGAGGAGTTTAGAGTGAGAAATGGGTGCTCTCGAGGTTATTTGTTAAATAAGTACTTGTTTCATGATATCAAGATGGCGTTGTACTATTTGTTCCAATAATTAAAAAGTTAGACGACTATGCCACTGGGATATGGACCTCTTATCAGTGAAGGCACCTCTTTTGAATGATCTTTCATATGAGGTACAAGCAGTGAGAGATTTGCAGCTTTTTAAGAAGGGTAAGACATTTTTGTTTCTGAAGTTTGCAATTGAGGGGTTTATTTTTATGTTTTACTTGTGGGTTTCATTGCTATGTATTTATGGCTTGCTGTTATTACACTCTAAGGAGTGGTTTTTTCCAGATGCATGGTATAAAAGTTGGAATTAATAAATAATAATCATTTTTTGCGTTGTTTAATACACAAAACTCATTTTGCAAAAAAAAAGAAGAAAAGTTTGCACCTTAGTATGTCCCCTTAGGATATTTCTCAAGATTTTAAATTAAGAAATGAAATCTTTCCACAGCTCACCAATAAAATGCCTTGATGTCTTTGGCTGATGTGTGATATGTAAGAAAATGATTAAAGAATTAATTCCCTCTTTTACAAACACATAGTGTGGGTTTTAGCGCCGTCAGCGGCGGTAACTGCTCTGACTCTCATGAGCGTCGGAACAGTTACCGCTGCTACCTACGCTAAAACCCGGGTTTCATGTTTGTAAATGGAGGGGTAAATGTCATGCATACTACCCAAAAGGAACTTTGTTACTTTTACTTAATGTATGTGTGAATCTTTGTTATGAAATTGTTTAATGTAAATTGTTTTTTTTAAAATCCACTGTTTATGATGTATACTAAATTTACACTAAGTTATAAGGTGTACAGTTTGGAAGTGTGGAAGATACAAGAGTGGAGCTTGTATGTTCTACTGAAGAAGATTGGAAGTAGTTCCTTTCTCGAGTTATTTCCCGGGGTAGGTGATGGTACTATCACTCTGCATGTATATATATTTATATATATATTTATTATACATATTTGCATGATTTATACATGTAGGAGTGGTACAATTTTGACTTGAGACTGCAGGTACCATTTTCTTTCCAACATACTAGACTTAATGGAAACAAATCATTTTAAAAATGAGTACATTTTATTTGGAAAAATAACTTGTGTGCACAAAAGTATGAAGGAATCGGCAGAGCTCCTATCCCATCAGACTATTTGATCTTTTAAAATATGGTCCAGTAGTCATTATTGTACTTGACCCTCGTATCTTCTGCACTCAGTTTATTTTATGTTTTGCTTTGTTTTTTTTACTAAATTTTACAATACATTGATATCTTGAAATAATCTCACTGAACTCTGACGATAATTAAAGCATTGTTTGATTTGATTGGACTAGTTTATGGATGCAATTCTTTTTATATGATACTTAGCTGCAATGGAATTAAAGCAAAAGAAATGCACAATTGGCAAACAGCATACTTTTGAAATAGTAGCTTCCAAAAAGAACTCTTGTTGCCTTGTAATCTGGATGCTTGTTCGTCAGGGTTTTTTGCATTGTGACGTGTTCTGTTTGGACATTAACATCATTGCACTCATCTTCATAATTAGCTCTTTGTTTAACGTTCTAACTCATTGAATGTATATTTTTATGAAACTGTGGCCTAAACTGAAATATTTTGGAGATAAAATTCTTCTAACAAACTGACATTATAGACTCTCTTTATTAACCAAAGGGTTGACCCATGGAATCCACAGATGAAACGAAAAAATCCAAAACAAGAGACTGGAAACCAATGTTGCTGAGATAGACTTAATTAGTATGAGTCAAAAACATCTACAACTTGAGATAGTGAAAAGGACCCAACACGACTTGTGTTCGACCTGGTAGTTTTCCTCAGCCTTCATTGTGATTTCATAATGCTTTTTAAAAATTTGCGACCAATTCTTCTTTCGCCCTAAATCAAATATCTTTGCAAATTTTCTTCTTTTTTTTCTTCATTTTTTTTTTTTATAAATTCTTTATTCATTTTTAAATCATATACATAGTGCAAACAAACGAATACTCAAGTAATATAATATACTGCACTCAGTTCCAACAAATAATATACAGCTATTAAAACCCTCCCCTCCTGGGTGTGTATAACAATCTTTCATGAATCAAAGGGAAATAATATTACAAATTCATAACTTACAATATTTGTTAACGGGCCCCAAATTTCCTTGAATTTGCTATGGTGTCCCCTCTGTATGGAATTAATGTTTTCAAATTTATAAATATTTTCAAAGTTATAAATCTGACAAAAGGATTTCCACCAGAAACTATAATTTAAGTTATCCCAACTTGTACAATTTTTCATTATCAGCTGCATGGCTACTCCTGTCATGATGAAGAACAATTTATTCTCATTTGCATTAATTGGTTTCTTGGGTAATTGTATCATTCCAAACAGTATTATATCATATGATAGTGCTAGTGGAACTTCCAATATTGTAATAATTTGACCCCAAATGGATTTCCAGAATTTGAGTATCAAGGGACAATAATATAGCAAATGATCCAGTGTCCCTATGTCAAGATGACAGTGCCAGCATCTATTGGATTTAGAACTGTCCAACCTTTGCAACCTAATCAGGGTCCAAAAAGATCTATGTAACAAGAAAAACCAAGTTTGTCTCATAGATGCTGACGCTGTACATCTCATCCTCCAAGTCCAAATTCGTGGCCATTGAGATGCAGAAATCTGCTGCTTTGTCTCAATACTCCAAATGTCTCTAAGACTAGTTTTTGGCTGTTTATTCAAAAATTCAGATATTAATTTATACCATTGGGT
The DNA here is from genome assembly GCF_902459505.1 of Geotrypetes seraphini. Classification (NCBI taxonomy): domain Eukaryota; kingdom Metazoa; phylum Chordata; class Amphibia; order Gymnophiona; family Dermophiidae; genus Geotrypetes; species Geotrypetes seraphini. The sequence goes on along the minus strand of NC_047084.1, from coordinate 93,298,741 downwards.
GGCCTGATGTCCTAGGAAATCTGTCTGGAAGCACAGGATCGGCAAGCTATACTGATCCTTTAAATTACGCCATTCAAAAAGCAATATGAAATCACAATGAAGGCTGTTGTGTGGAACAGTTGAGAACTTATACGCTGGAAGTAGCACAGCCCCTGAGGAAACTGAACAGTGAAACGGTTGGGTAACCATCGGGCAGAAGTTAAGTGCTCTTCTTGTACACTTTATCACATACAGTCGCGTATATTACAGCCCCAAATTAAAAATTAATATTTGATACTCACTTGCCTAATAGTCCAATAATAAATGAACCACCCCAGTAAAAGCACAAAAGAAATTCAAGTAGTGGCTTGGGTGTAAGAGGTCTTGTGAATAAGTTAGTTATATTTCATAAGTTTGTTTTCTTTATATTTTTTGATTATGCCAGAAAAAAGCAATTGACTAATGCTCGGGCATAGATTCTTAAATCCACATGCTCAAGAAGAGACAACACTGGGAGCCCTGAGAAAGACGACCAGGCCCTGTTGTGTCCTCTTCACTATCTCAAGTTGTGGATGTTTTTGACTCTTTTGATACTAATAAAGTCTACATCAGCAACGTCGGTTTCCACAGTCTCTTGTTTTGGATTTCTTGAGACTCTATTAAGCATTTTTTCACTAGACACAAAGGGGCTCTTTTACTAAGCTGCATTAGATGCTAACATGCACCTAACATGGTGTTCTGTGGTATGCACTGAAGCATCGTGCAATAATCCTAAAATCTGCACGCCTTAGCCATGCAAAAAAAAATTATTTTCTTTGAGGGGGGTGTCAGGCAGAGGGGGCATTCTACACTAACCAATTAGTGTGTTAAGTGGTTAGCTCATAGAAACCATGTGACTCCTTACTGCCTACAAAATGGGTGGCAGTAAGTGCACATGTGGTAACTTAAAAAAATGATTGAGTGTTAATGCCAGCGTTAATTAGTGCAAGACCTTTAATACAAAACATGAAAAAAGTTATCTGTATGGCTGTGGAGAAGATGGGTTTAGAGTGCTGAAAAGACCCTTGTAAGGGCCCAGTAAGGCCATTTTTTATGACAATCCAGTAAAAGGACCCCAAAGTAAGCAAATAGGGCCCATGCATGACTGTTATATCTTACACCAGTATGCACCAGTACTGTATGCTAGTTTCATATTTGGAAATTGTATAGCTGTGTTGCATTGTCCTATGACAGCTTGAACAGAGATGGGCAATCTTGAGCTCTTTACCATTTTGGAGTTTTTATATTACAAACATTTCCATTTTGTGCAGGTAGAATAGTTTAGATTCTAGGAGAGCCTCGAGAATACATTTTAAGAGAGAAAAAAACCTATTCTGCGACATTTCTCAAAATCATGTTTCAGCTAACAACGCGAACACTAATTTTAAACGGTGGTAGAATTTTATTTATTTATTTAGGCCTCCTTTTATTAAACTGCGCGGGGAGTCGTGCTGAATGTCTCGTGCTGCTCCCGACGCTCATAGGAACTCTATGAGTGTCGGGAGCAGCGTGGGGCATTCAGCACGGCTCCCCATTCTAAAAACTGCTAGCGAAGTTTAATAAAAGGGGGTACTAATTTTCTATATCGTTCTAGCTCAGAACTGTTTTGACTGGCTTATGTATCTGTATCAGAAATAAGGTCATTTCAAATGCTTTTCTTTATAGCGTATCTTTTCAGGCATCTAAACCATGGCCTTGAAAGAAAACTAGTCAACATAGATATTTCAGTGTCCAAAAGTGCATAAGGCAGGGAGATGATCACATTGTAGCATGTAGTACTTACTATAAACATGATTTCTTAGCGTCAGCGCCACAGTTCTGAACCAATGGGCGTTATCCTTTCCTTATGGATAACCATACAAAAATCTGAATTTAAGAAGTCAAAGCATTCTCTATACGCAAAAAAATGTAATATCTAAAAGAGAAAAAGACCTCAGAGACCCAACGACAGATAGCATAATGGGTCATGTTCTCACTCATTGGTCTAAAAAAACCCTCCTTTTTTAAAACTAAACAAGCATTCATAAGTTTTAAACTCTTTATTATGTTTAGCTCTAACCCCTGCATGTGTGTTAGGTACCATCAACTCGTGTTCAAGTCCTAGTGACTTGATGAATTACAAATCTAAATTTTAAAGAGATCGGTTTTGTGCTAGTCTGGTAAGGTCCTCCAGCGTCATCTCCATGGATTTTTCAACATGTCCAGCCATCTGATTGCAGGGCACCCTCTTCGCCTGATTCCTTCGATCTTTCCAAACATAATGTCCTCCAATGATCTTTCTCTTCTGACAGTGTGACCAAAATAAGACAGTCGTAACTTCATCATTTGGGCTTTGAGTGACATAGCTGATTTGATCTCTTCCAAAATTAATTTGTTAGTTCTTCTGGCAGTTCACGGCACACATAAAATCCTTCTCCAGCACCAAAGCTCAAATGAGTCGATCTTCTTTCTGTCTTGTTTCCGTAGTGTCCAGCTTTTGCATCTGTAATTGACCATTGAGAAAATGAGTGCATGGCCAAGTCTGATCTGCATTTGGAATGTTATTTCCTTGCCTTTGAATACTTTGTCAAGAGTCTTCATTGAGAGCAACCCAGTGCTATTCTGCAGAGCATTTCTTCCCTGCTAGTTGCTTTTTTGATTACAAAAGAGCCCAGAAGATTGAAATCCTTTTCAACTTCTATTCTATTCGCCTTCAATCTCAAAATCTTTATTGTTTTCCGTGTTCATGATTTTCATCTTAATCCTATATCATGACTTTTGGTTTTGACTTTTCTCAGTAGATACAGCATGTCTTTGCTTCTTTTTATATTTGGCCACAAACTTTGAAACCAGTGCTTTCTTCTTCCAAATTTGCTTTTCTGAAGATGGCTTCATCGTAAAAGTTGAACAGGTAAGGTGACAAGTTGCATCCTTGCCTGACACCACGTTTTCTTGGAAACGCCGTATTCTGTTCCCACTACGGCTTCTTGATTTTCATAGAGGCTCTGTATCAGCTGATTTATGTGTTTGGGTATTTCCATTTGTGCTAGAGTTCTCCATAGTTTATCATGATCCACACAGTCAAAAGCTTTGCTGTAGTCGATGAAGCAAAAGTATAGGGGCTTTTGGTATTCTTTGTTCTTCAATATCCATCTAACGTTGGCAGTAATGTCTCACTTATCTTAAATAGCCCATCAGTCCGTTTCACTTGAGAAAGGCTTCATCAGGGGTTTTCATTAAATGAAATGCAGGATCTGCAGAACATTAATAATGTGCATTATTTAATTTATCACATTAAAAAAAACAATGTTTCTATTACGCTATTAAATGCGCAAAGCTATTTACCTTTCTTCAATACTACCGGCATTCAGCCCCCTGCACCAAACTGAAGCAAATAGCGCCTTAAAAAATGCAAATGCATGCATTTTTGACTTATAACATCATTCATTAGCACTCATTCCTAATACGTCTAATTAATCTTCGTTTATAAAACTTTCAGATGAATCTTATTGTGTTCAGCAAACTCTTTTCATTATATTTGGCAGATTATTCTGAAATCAAAGGTTGTTTTTACAAATTCAGTTCTAGAGTTGTTTTCCTTCAGGTTTACAAAACTTATAATCTGCCATGTGATATCACAAATATTGCAACTCGTGCATTTGAAGTGTCTCACAATGTCACTCTTTTTAGTTTTGATTTAGAAATATCGGCAGGCGCCTTTTTCTTCAGTTTGGTGCAGGGGGCTAAATGCCGGTGAAACTGACCATTGGGCTATTTAAGATAAGTATAAGGGTTAGAGCTAAACTTAAAGTTTAAAGTTTATGGATGCTTGTTTAGTTAAAAAGGAGAATTTTTAGACCGAGTGAGAACACGACCCATTATGCTCGACAGTTTATGAACATTTAATATCTGTCATTGAGTCTCTGAGGTCTTATCCTCCTTTAGTTATTAAAGTTTTTGCATATAAAGGATGTCCTGACTTCTTAATAAGTTCAGATTTTTGTTATCCATAAAAATTTGATCCCATCTGGAGCATTGACAGTGTCATCCTTTCCTGCCAGCAGATAGAGGAAGAGAAAACTGAATTCTGCAGCGACGTTACACTTCTCCCTCCGGATTCGCGGGGGATAGGGGCAGAGCCAGACCGCGAACGGCAAAAAACCGCGAATATCCGGCTCTGACCCTCCCCCGCCTCTCTCCCGCCTTCCCGGCCTTACCTGGTGGTCTAGTGGGCTTTCGGGGCAGGAGCGATCTTCCTACGCTCCTGCCCCGTGCAGATCGCCATTAGGAAATGGCTGCTATGAGTTCCCGTAGTCTCTCGAGACTACGACGGGAACTCCCTACAGCTATTTCCTAATGGCGATCTGCACGGGGCAGGAGCGTAGGAAGATCACTCCTGCCCCGAAAGCCCACTAGACCACCAGGTAAGGCCGGGATGCCGGGGGGAAGACTTAAGGATGTTTTTTTTTTCTTTTTTCCCCCTCCCCAAAAAAATCGCAAATATGTGAAATCGCGATTACTGAAACCGCGAATGGGGAGGGGGAAGTGTACTATTTTTCTCTACTTTGCGAAGCCATGGCACACTAAACGTGGTGGCTGCGGCTTGAGGCATTTGGAAGGGAAGAGGTTGGCGAGAAGGAGAGGCACCGGCTGACTGCCTACAGGATGTGCCACTCTCTGCGAGAAGCGCATTCTGTAGGCAATCAGCCGGCACCTCGCAGCACACCTGGAATCTCGGGCTGCACACAGTTTGCGATACTTCTTTAGCAGATAGTAGGTCATGTTGACAGTGCTTCTGTCAATGGTCTAGCTCCCTGCTTTGCTAAATGCAACCATACAACATGGTTGAGCCTAACGGTTACTCCCAGGCCACAGTCTCAGGACAGTTCCTGGTTATACAGAAACATAGAAATAGATGGCAGATAAGGGCCATGGCCCATCTAGTCTGCCCACCCCAATGACCCTCCCCTACCTTTCTCTGTGAATAGATCCCACTTGTCTATCCCATTTGGCCTTAAAATCAGGCACGCTGCTGGCCTCAATAACCTGAAGTGGAAGACTATTCCAGCGATCAGCCACCCTTTCAGTGAAAAATAATTTCCTGGTGTCCCTGTGCAGTTTCCCGCCCCTGATTTTCCACGGATGCCCCCTTGTTGCCGTGGGACCCTTGAAAAAGAAGATATCTTCTTCCACCTCGATGCGGCCCGTGAGATACTTGAATGTCTCGATCATGTCAAGACATTCAAGTATCTCACGGGCCACATTGAGGTGGAAGAAGATATCTTCTTTTTCAAGGGTCCCGTGGCAACAAGATGGCATCCGTGGAAAATCAGGGGTGGGAAACTGCACGGGGACACCAGGAAATTATTTTTCACTGAAAGGGTGGTTGATCGCTGGAATAGTCTTCCACTTCAGGTTATTGAGCTTGGAGCTTTGCTCTGCAGCACCCATTTGCTGTGAAAGGGTAGATGTTTACTCTTTCCAAAAATACTAGCACTAGGGGGTATGAGAAGGCGCTACTAAGTAGTAGATGTACATTAAATCTGGTTTTATTATCAAAGTCTAAACAATTCCAACAAATCTTACAAAGAAAAAAGTATATATTGGATTCCAGTAACAATAACCCCCTTCCCCCCCTAACAGTACTATAGAACAATCGTACAGAAAATTTGCAAATGGTAAAATAGAACCAATACAATGCAATGTACCTTCTTAACCCCAAATTAATCTCTCAGTCCCCCTTCCACGTACCAACTGCCTAGACTCAGCAAAACTTCCCAAAGAAAAGTAGCACAAAAAACAAAGAAACCTAGGAGACTCTTATATCCTTTAAAGGCTGTGTCTGAACCCTGATCAGAAAGAAGTAACTCCTTCCCCAAAGAAAAAGGGGAAAGAGGGGGGGAAAAAACCCCAACCCCCTCCTCCCCCCCCTCCCAGCCAAACTCACCAACCATTCATTCATAAGTAGTAAATTTAAAACAAAATGGAGAAAATATTGTAATTTTAAACTCTGGAATTCGTTGCCGGAGAATGTGATGAAATTGGTCAACTTAGCTGTGTATAAAAAAAGGTTTGGCTAATTTCCTAAAAGAGAAGTCCTTAGGCCATTATTGAGATGGCTTTGGGAAATCCACTTCTTATTCCTAAGATAAGCAGCATTAAATATGTTTTACTACTTGGGATCTAGATAGGCACTTGGAACCCGGGTTGGCTACTGTTGGAAAACAGGATAATGAGCTTGGTGGGCCTTTGATCTGTCCCAGTATGGCAAATCTTGTTCCTAATTCCACTTCTTAGTGCCACTGTGGAAGGCTTTGGCTCGGTCCTGCGGGACTGTACATGAAGGGTGCACATCCCTATCCTCCCACCCCTCTTGCCTGTTCACCTTGTTTGGGTGTACTCTCCTGCAGTTCCCAGGCTTTCCAAAAGTGTTTAGAATATATATTGGAAAAAAAATTCAGTTCAAATTTGCCTGGCTAGCTTTACACCCTTTGTCAGGGGCTAAGACGATGGTAAAGAGCTAAGTAGGGGGTTTCCCTTTAGACTCACCCAGAGAGAGTCCAAGAGGTGCTAGAACCTTGGGTTGAGGTGAGGTAAGGCCAGAGCAGATCTGCATGCATCTGCATTGCGCTAGGGCTTGTTGGCTGGCACCCACTGCATGGCCTTCAGAGCCAGTAACTGAGCAGTGATAATAGATTATTTTTACAATGTGTAAAAGTGGATGCCTTCAATCCATCTGTCTGTCTTTTCTCTCAGAGAGCATTGTACGTGTGATGTTTCTTTCCCTCCCTCCCTTTAGCTGAAGTGAATACATTTCTCTGTCTCACAGTGGGCCTGCAAGGCACATTAGCAGAATTCTCTCTCGATTCACTCAGACTGAGAGGACAAATTCCTGGTCAGATGATGGATTTTTTCATATCTATCCACCCCAGGAACCTCTGCAGGGAGGGGGCCCTGGTGCTTTTTAGGTTCCAGGGCTTGACTCGTATGGTTAAACAGATCCTGCACAGCTTTCCTCTTGGGACTAATCCTAGTTTTTACCTTAATGTCTCCAGCAGGGTTGATAGGGGCTCTATTTTGGGTTTTCAGTACTTTAGAATGTATCTGATCATTCTGGGGGTCCAATTTCTACATAAGCAGAAGAAGAGGGCTGAGAGGGCTCCCAGTCCCCCTTGGGCTTGGGTTTTGGGGACCCACCCTATTGGAAGGCTGTAAAGGAGCAATTCAATGGGTTCTTATCCTTTTGTCATGGGGAACTGTCTCAGCTCTCGGACAAGGATATGGGGGCCTTGGCTATGCTTAAACCTTCCGCAGCAGGTCCCTCAGGGTCCCCAAAGCAATTTCCACTCCATAAAGCCCTCATCCGCTTGATGATGGCAGAGTGGCAATCTCTGGATGGTCCCCTTGGGGTCACTGGGGCTCTTATTTTTATGTCTTTGCTGAGGAGGTAGAAAAGTGTTGAACCTTCCTGAAGGGTGTTCATGAAGGGTAGCGAGGTGTGGTGGTTTGATTGCTTGATTACCATTGCAGCTGCAGTGGTTGATGGGGCTAAGGGGTAATACAAAGGGATCTTTTGCTGCTTGGGCAGATGCATACTGGATTATTCCAGGGAGCACTGTACCTTATGGTTTGGTTGTCACTGGCAGAATTCAGTTTGAATTGTATAGGATAGCATAAGGCATTTTCATAGGTTTTTTTAAATTGAGACAAGGTGAGCATAATTAGCATGAAACATAACTGCATACACCATATACTAGGCTTTCTTTCAAGGGTCCTTATAGTGGTGTCATTTGCAGGCAACATATTCTCACATGTGAATGACGTCATCCACATGTGAAAATATCTGCCTGCTGTCCCCAGATAACATCCGCTACAATAAGTAACTGTGCTTAATGGCCTGGCCTGGCCTGAGTGGCTGTCTTCAAATAGGATGGCATCAGTAGATGCTGAGTGTCCTGTCTAACACCAACACAGCAGGAGCACATAACATAGTAAATGATGGAAGATAAAAACCTGCGTGGTCCATCCAGTCTGCCCAACAGTCACATTTATCGTCAAGGCAATGTTGAACCAAGTATCCAGTATATTACATTCTGCTTGCTAAGTTCCACTATAAGATGTCGTCTTCTGCCCACCCCACCTATACTCCAGATGATATTTGCTTCTGATTGATCTTTGACATTTTCTGGACTCAATCCTTTAAAGTCTACCTTGTGCTGGCCATACATCCCCTGCTACTATGGTGCCATCAAAACCTATTCCAGCCCATCATGATCTGTCTTTGCCATATATGGTACACAGACCATAGAAGTCCATCCGGCATTGCCTTTATTTCCACACTGTTGGAGTTGCCTTCAAAGCTAAATCCAGCCCATCCTGATCTGTCTTGCCGTATACGGAACACAGACCATAGAAGTCTGTCTGGCATCACCTTCACTTCCCCATTGCTGGAGCTGCCATTTAAGTACCACTTCTGCGCATCATAAACGAAGTTATAGCTGTTGATCTGTCAAGTTTATGTTTCAATACTATCCTCTTTCTATTTAGGAGTTATTTGTGTCGATCCTACTCATTTTTTAATTCCTTCACTGCTTTTGTCTCCAGGTCATTCCAGACATCCACCATCCTCTCTGTGAAAAAATACTTTCTGAAGTTATTCCTGAGTCTGCCCCTCTGCAATCTAAATTCATGCTCTCTAGTTTTACCACCTTCCCTCCTCTGGAAAAGGTTTGTATATGAATACACTTCTCCCTCCGTATCTGCGGATTCGCTTATTTGCGATTTTTCAGCCGCTGATTCCGCTCCCCCCCAAATTATGTCATCATTAAAGTACTGTTTCCTTTTACTGTACCGATTAAAAAAGTTTATTGCTTCACATTAACTCTGAAAATCGCTGCTTATAAACTTTCTCCCACAAATTTGCTGCTTCCAAGCTTCCCAGTGTGCACTGAGAAAAACGCTGCTTCCCAGCATCCATAGAAAGAAAGATAGCATGCATGGAGAAAATTGCTGGTAATCACTGCTTGTCTGCATGCCTGCCCAAGCCCTGAATTCTCTTTGAATCACTGGTAATCGCTGCTTGCCTGCTCCAAGCCCTTAATTCTTTGGGAATCGCTGCTTGCCTGCTCCTAGCCCTCTATTCTTTGTAAATTCAGTGGGATTCGCTGCTTGTCTGCTCCAAGCCCAGAAATCACAGCTTGCCTGCTCCTTCAAGAACAGATCAGGTCTCCCACCATGTCTACAAAGCGCAAGAGTTCAAGTGGAACTGATAGTGCTCCCAAAAGGGAAAAAAAAGTGAAAACCTTACAAGAAAAGGTAGAATTACTGCAATACTTGTACAGGACAATGAGGATGAAGACACTGCTTGAGTATTGTTTAGTACTGTATTCCAGTATTGACCTCTCAGTAACATAGAGTATGACGGCAGAAAAGGGCCGTCAGCCCAACAAGTCTGCCAACTCAAAGACCCCTCCCCCTAAAAGAACCCTCCCCTTAAGCATTTCCCCGGACTATACCCACATGTTTATCCCATTGTCTCTTGAAGTCGAGCACGTTATTGGCCTCGACAACCTGACATGGAAGACCATTCCAACAATCAACCACCCTTTCGGTGAAGAAGTACTTCCTGATGTCGCCATGAAGTCTCCCACCCTTTTTATTTGCCCTCTGTACTTTTTGTTTACCCTGAGAATATGACTGTACAGTACAGGTATTGTTGTTTAATAAAATTTTGAGAATTTCAATAGTAGTAATAGTGGCTTGTTTCAAAAACCACGAATAACATTAGAAAAGTTATTTGTGGTTTCAATACAAAAACTCTGTTTTTTTCTACAAACTGCGAATAACGTTTAAAATGTTTATTTGCGGTTTTTCCATATTCGCATCTATGTTCCGCCCACATCCCCCGCGAATACGGAGGGAGAAGTGTACCTCTCAAACATTTAAATGTAAATATCATATCACCCCTATTTCTCCTTTCCTCCAGGGTGTACATGTTCAGAATATCAAGTCTCTCTTTGTATGTCTAGTGGCACAAACTGCATACCATTTTTGTCGCTTTTCTCTGAACCACTTTGTCTTTTTACATCCTTATCAAGATATGGCCTCCAAAACTAAACACAATACTCAAGTGGGGCCTTACCGATGACTTGTACAGGGGCATCAACACCTCCTTTATTCTGCTGGTTAAACCCCCTCCACCATCTTGTTTCATCACCTTGAGATCTTCAGGCAGTCAGACACCATCGCCCCAAGATCTCTCTCCTGAGCTATGCTTATCAGTCTCTTTCATCCTATCTCACACATCTCCTTTGGGGTTATGCACCACAATTGTATCACTCTACACTTCTTCACATTAATTTTAATTGCCAGACCTTTGTCTAATTTTCAGAGATCTCGTCTCATGGTTTCTACTCCTTCCCGGGGTATCTATGCTATTGACTGACTTTGTGTCATCCGCCAAAAAGCAAACTTTTCCTTCTAACCTTTCAGCGATGTTTCTTGCAAAGATATTAAACAGAATCAACCCCAGAACTGAACCCTGAGACACCCCACTACTCACCTTCCTTTCCTCTGAGCGAATTCGATTTAGCACCATCCTCTGTTGTCTGTTGGTCAACCAGTTTCCAATCTAGTTCACCACTTTTGGTCCTTAAGCTCATCCCTCTCAGCTTATTCAAGAGTCTTCTTTATGGAACCATTTCAAAGGTTTTGTTGAAATCCAAGTAGATGTCTTTATCCAGTTCCATAGTCACCCAGTCAAAGAAATCAATCATTTGGCAGGATTTTTCTTTGAAGTCATGTTGCCTCAGATCCTGTAACTCTTCAGATTCTAGAAAGTTAACTATCTTTTCCTTCAGTAGCAACGCCATCATTTTTTCCTACCACTGAGGCTTATTGGCCTTTTCTTTCCTGTCCCCACACATTTCTAATCTATTGATAGGTTTTCACTATACAGTCAAGAAAGGCGTGATTTAAAGGTAAATTAAGGTTTTAACGGGGGAGGGAAGGGTAGAGGATGGAGGGAATGTGTTTATACTGAAGAGCTACCATTGAATAAAATGAGATGTTTAAGATTAAGTAATGTGTGGTTTGTTTGGTATTTTAACAAATACCGTATTTTTCGCTCCATAAGATGCACCCTAGATTTAGAGGAGGAAAACAAGAAAAAAACATTCTGAACCAAATTCTCCCTGCTAGTCTCTGCACTCAACCCTACACTCCTTGCCAGGCTCTGTCCCCTTTCCATGCTAGGCTCTGTACCCTGTCCCCCCTCTGGTGGTCTAGTGGTAGGCCAGGGCGGGCAGGGACAGGGCACAGATGTCAAGGTAAATGACTTTTTAAAATATGCAATGTCACCTCAGTAACAACTATAGAAAAATAGACAAATATAGTGCAAAATATAGACAGCAGATATAAATTTTCAAAACTGACATATTTTGATCACTAAATTGAAAATAAAATCATTTTTCCTACCTTTATTGTCTGGTGATTTCTTTGTCTTTCTTTCCTTCCTCAGGCCCAACAATTGTCCCTTCCTCCCTCCCTCCCTCCTTCCTATGTCCCCCTCAATGCCTTCCAGCCTTTGTCCTCTTCCTCGCCCCCATTATCTGGTGATTTCTTTCTTTCCTTCCTCAGGCCCAACAATTGTCCCTTCCTCCTTCCCTCCTTCTTATGTCCCCCACAATGCCTTCCAGCCTTTGTCCTCTTCCTCCCCCTCTCCCCATTGTCTGGTTATTTCTTTCTTTCCTTCCTCAGGCCTAACAATTGTTCCTTCTTCCCACCCTCCTATGTTTCCCTCACTGCCTTCTAGCCTCTGTCCTCTTCTGCCCCCTCCAAAGCCTGCCTGCCCGCCCACCCGCTGGATTTAATTACCTCCCGCTGCTGATACTGTGAGGACATGTCGATGAAGAAGAAGCAGCAGCAGTGGGAGGGGGGGAATGGGGGAGGACTCCTGGCTCAGCAGCACGGCACCCGGAAGGAATTGCTGGGAAGGGCCAGGCGGGTGCAGCAGCAATTGCACGCCGCCAGCCCAGAAGCCTTACCCCCAACATCAATTCTGAGCCAGCGGCATGCAATCGCTGCACCCACCTGGCCTTTCCCTTCTTCTACTTTCGGTGGCAACCAGCAGCGGTGGCGGCAAGGGGCGAGTGGCGGTCTAAATAAGGTAACGGGGGGGGGGGGGGTTTGCTCCATAGGACGCACCCTTTTTTTCCACCCACTTTTTTTTGGGGGAAAAGTATGTCTTATGGAGCGAAAAATACGGTATATAAACAAACCCACTTATCAAGTGACTGATCACTAGAGAACAGCTTTAAGCAGTAGCAAATGAGTTGTGCATCTCTTTACCTTTCAGTTCAGTTGTCTCAAAAGGAAAAGACTTTTATATATAAACCATGTACTTCAAAGTGAGAAAGCTTGGGTATTCACCTTAAGATCCAGAGAACGGTCGACCACTTAGTGTTCTACAGAATTCCAGTAAACATCACTATTGATAAATTGAAAGTGGAGGAGCATTCTATAAGGGAAACAGAGAAACATGAAAGCAGATAAAGGCCAAATGGCCCATCTAGTCTGACCATCCTCAGCATCCACTATCTCCTCCTCTCCCTAAGAGATCCCACGTGCCTGTCCCATGCTTTCTTGAATTCAGACAATTGTCTCCACCACCTCTACTGGAAGACTATTACATGCACCTGCCACTCTTTCTGGAAAAAAAAAAAAGCACACCATAGACACGAGGAGACAGTCCTATTCATGTTGCCATTTTTAAACTGGAAAGGACATTTTAAAAAAATCTTCTTAGTGGGTAATTCTGTAACAGTGTGCCTATGTGGTACTTTTCTTTTCAATAAACTTTATTGCAAAAGAACAGCAAACAAAACAAACAGACATAATTTTTCCAGTTTTCTACCCCCCGCTCTAACCCACAAACAACCCACAACCCCACCCTCCTCAACCCTCCCTACAAACAGGTGCAAAAAGGGGTAGCATCAGCAAAACAAACCAATATACATTACTTTGCTCTCCAAATTAAATAAGTATCCCAAATCTTAGAATAAGTATGCAAGGTATTATGTCGTAGAGCTGTTAATTTGGACATCAGCTGAAGGTAATCCAACAATAATTCACCCACCTCAGGGATACCCGGGGATCTCCAATAAGAAGCTAAAGCCAAGCGAGCAGTCGTGAACACACAAGCAGCAAATTTCCGTTCATACTTTGTAAAACCTGGCACTCCCACATTCAACAAACAACATTCCACACACACCACACAATGCTTCTTCAAAATACGCACCAATAAACTACCCACCAATTGCCAGAGATATATACTTTTCTATATAGAATACTAGAGCTGGTGTTATTGCTCGTGCTTAAATGTTGGAGATCCGCACATAACATACAGTAGTCTATAAGTTAGGCATGTCAGTGTGAGTCCTGCCATGCTCCTCCCATATTTCACCTATGTGTTCACTTACCTGTTAAATATCACTGTATAAAGTAGGCACGTATTTACAGAATGGCGAATAGGCAGATTTTTTTTGCATTTACACACATGTACATACACATATATACCATTACTAGTCATTAAGCCCGTTACATTAACGGGTGCTAGAATTCTGTTCACCCTCTATGTTGCCCCTTCCATTCACTGCCCTCTCTTCTCTTTCCATCCAGTGTGCGCCCCCTCTCTCTCTGTCCCATATGGCCTCTCTCCATCTCCTCTTTCCTTTTCCTTTGGTCTGGCATACCTTCCTCCTTCCCTCCATGCCCTGCCATCTGTTCTTCCCTCCAAGCCACTCTCCCCTGTGCTCACTTTCCTCCTTCAACTACTTCATTGGGCAACAGCAGCATTCACAATTCATTGCTGTTGCTGGCTTCAGGTATTCCTCTCTGGCGGGTCCTGTGTTCATGAAGTAGGCAGGACCCGCCAGAGAGGAAGGCCTGAAGCCGCAACAGCAGCGAATTGTAAACGCTGCTGCTGCCTGAAGCACCCGAGGCAGACAGTTCTCTCCCCTCCCAGCCCAACCCCCGCTGACTTTGCGACCCTCCCGGCGAGATGACTTTAATAGCAAACCTCCCTCCAGCGTTGGCAGCCGCAGCACGCTAAACAGGCTGGTTCACGGCTTTCTTCTGCCGTTGAGTCTATCTGTCGTGTCATTGATGACATCATTAGTGACGCGGCAGAGGGACTCAACAGCAGGAGAAAGTCGCGAAGCAGCCTGTTTAACGTGCTGCGACTGCCAACGCTGGAGGGAGGTTTGTGTAGAAGCGATATGTGTCTATGTGTCTTCTATGTATCTCTTCCCCTGCAGTACCTTTGCAGCACTTTGCTGCGGCGCATCCTCCCATCCTGAGTCTGTTTCTCCCACTTTGTGTAGCCGCCACATATGCACTCTGGCCACGGACCTACGGATCAGGGATTACAGATCACGCAGGTCTGAGTGCGCATGCGCGGCTAGCGTTTTATTATATAGGATTCAAAACTATTACATGCATAATTGGCATGCAAATGTTAGCGTCCACTTTATAGAATTGCTCTCTATGAGGCCAGAGTACCAAAGTGTATCAACCTTGCATGCTGTTTTGTACGCTTATTTGTCAATCACTATAAGCAAATCAGCCCAGTAATGGATGCACTGTATAGCTTCCTTCCTCCTCCCCTCTCTCCCGGACTTGACTGCAAAATGTTCTTTAGCTATATGCCTTTGAAGTATGGTCAAAGATTTTGCAAAACTGCCTTTGTAACGAGGTTTTCACATGTCATTGAAATACTATAGTTAATACCTAATGAATTGCTTTGTTTGATTTTGCATCACGGTTAATCAATTGCATTGAAATAGTAGAAAAACATGCAAAGAATTAGGTCTGCATGCCTCATTGTTTATTTCTGGAAAGGTTTACTTTGCATTTTTTATTTTTACAATTTGCTTTTTTGCTCTTATTTTTATTGATCAGTCTTAAAATTTTGACCTTAAAAGTTTAGACTTGTCCTGCTTGTATTCAATTTCTATGTTATGTTTTAATTGTGATCTGCCTTGGATAAAGCAGAATATAAAAGGTAAAATAATAAATAAATATAATGCAGAAAATAAAATATAAATTCAAAATAATTGTGGCAAAGACACCTTTGCAGATTTAGGGCACTGTAGTCCATTGGCCTCATAGAGGGTAATTTTACAACAGAGCACCTGGTTTAAGAGACAAGTAGGTGTCTACTTTTATAAAGATACATAGCTGCCCGATCCTTTATAAAATACTGGTGTAAGAGACAGAAATAAAATCTACGTCATAGACATGGATATTTACACCTGCTCTAGATATTCAAATATGCATATAAAGAAAATGTTATAATCTGTGTGTACTTGACAACTCCACCTAGACTCTGGCCCTGCACACAGCTACTAGTAAATAAAAACACTGTCACATTATTGCTGTTTGAAATTTAGAGGGCCATATTCACAAGAAAATGATTTGTAAAATTACCCCTAAAAACATCTGAATCAGATATTTTGTGATAGCACGTTTCTCCTTGATTGGAAAGATGGTTATGTGCCTGAAGAGATAAAAATTATTTGTGGTGGCCAGCAGGTTCAGCTTTTCTATCTGGATCACAAATATTAGGAGGGAAGATTTGATTTCTGTCTCACTTTGTTATATGTTTTGAGCTGCAAAAATCCAAGAGAGCAGAAGGAGGCGAAATACTTGTGTGCGGAAGAAGAGCGGGTCATGGGGGTGATTGTGTCTAATGATCTCAGGGTGGCAAAACAGAAAAGGCAACGGTCAAAGCCAGGATGATGCTTGGGTGTATAAGGAGAGGAATGGTGAAATCAGTTAGCTTAGCAGGGTTTAAAAAAAGATTTGGATAATTTTCTAAAAGAGAATTCCATAGGCCATTATTGAGATGGCTTGGGGAAATCCACTGCTTATTTCTAGGATAAGCAGCATAGAATCTGTTTTGCTACTTAGGATCTAGCTAGGTCCTTGGCACCTGGGTTGGCCATTGTTGGAAACAGGATACTGGGCTTGATGGACCTTTGGTCTGTCCCAGTATGGCAGTTCTTATGTTCTTATAATGCTAATTTTACATTAGGGGTTAGGGATTTGAAGCTCGGATGCAGAAGAGACTCTGTGTTCTGAATGATAAATGTTGGCAAGCATTCCATCTCCATAGTTCTTCAGTAGGAAAAGGAAGGTGATAATGCTGTTGTATAAGTCTCTGGTGAGGTCCCATTTGGAATATTGTGTGCAATTTTGGAGACCCCACTTTCAAAAAGATATAAAGAGGATGGAGTCAGTCCAGAGGGCTGCTACAAAATTGGCCAGTGGTCTTTGTCATAAATCATATGTGGACAGGCTCAGAGACCTTAATATGTATACTGGAGGAAGGACAGGACAGAGGGGATATAATAGAGATGTTTAAATATCTCCATGATGTTGAAGGAAAACTCTGGAAGGAGAGAGCATAGGATGAAGTTAAGAGCTGATAGGCTCAGGAGTAATGTAAGAAAATACTTCTTTACAGAAAGG
Source organism: Geotrypetes seraphini (assembly GCF_902459505.1). Taxonomy (NCBI): domain Eukaryota; kingdom Metazoa; phylum Chordata; class Amphibia; order Gymnophiona; family Dermophiidae; genus Geotrypetes; species Geotrypetes seraphini. The sequence goes on along the minus strand of NC_047084.1, from coordinate 93,282,214 downwards.
GTGCTAAATGCATGGAATAATCTCCAGATAGAAGTGGAAGTGAACACTGTATCTGAATTCAAGATAGCATGGTACAGACATGTGGGATCTCTTAGGGGAAGGAGGAGATAGCGGATGTTTTGGATGGGCAGACTGGAATGGGCCATTTAGCCTTTATCTGCCGTCATATTTCTATGTTCTAAATGGCAAGATGCTCAGAGTCTTATTTAGAAAAAATCAAAACGTCCCCCTACTCAGTCTTAGTCTAGATCAGTGGTCTTCACTGATTTTTAAGTTGAAGCCACTTTGGATCCAAATGAGCTGAAGCAGGTCTCAACACTGCTGATCAGTGTGTGTCAATGACATCCAGCCTGCCTTTAAATTTTTTGTGGTATGTGGTATATATCCTCAAGGAAGTGGGCATTTCCAAATACATTCTCTTCATCTGTTGAGAAACGCCTTGTCCTTCAAGCATATGGCTTATCCTCTCATCCATTTCCTCTTTTCTGGCATGAGCTTGGGCAGCGAGGCAAAGTTGCAGAAAAAGTCAGAATGATGATAAAGGCCACCCCAGAGGTTTCTAGGAGCTGCCATTGGCCCAAGACCTTGTATTGAAGAAAACTGGTCTAGATGAAACCGTTCATTAGTAATGGGAATATATAGAATTTATCTTTTCCTATAACTTTATGGCTAGCCCAGCCACTAGGGTGACATAATTTGAGAGGCAGCAGTTGTGATGTCTACAAATTATTCATCACAGTTGGACCACAGCCTTAGGCATCCTACATGAACAAGACTTTCTGGTTCAGCTTCAGTCAGGCTTTTACCCGCTGCATTCCATGGAAACTGCCCTTACTAAAGTTTCCAATGACCTGTTTTTGGCCAGATCCAAAGGCCTCAACTCTATCCTCATCCTCAATCTGCCACCTTTGATACTGTTGCTCACCGCCTACTCCTTGATACGCTGTCCTTGTTGGGATTCCAGGGTTCTGACCTCTCCTGGTTTTCTTCCTATCTCTCCCATCGCACCTTCAGTGTATGCAGTATTGGTTCCTCCTCCATAGTCTTCCCACTATTGATTAGTGTACCTCAAGGCTCTGTCCTGGGACTCCTCCTTTTCTCAATCTACACTTGCTCATTTAGAGCGCTGATATCCTCCCACGGCTTCCAGTAGCACCTCTATGCTGACAGATCTACCTCTCTGTGCCAAATATCTCTACTGAAACCCAGACCAGAGTCTCAGCCTGCCTGTCCGACATTGCTACCTGGGTGTCTCACCACCATCTAAAATTGAATATGGCTAAAACAGAGCTACTCATCTTCCCACCTAAACCCACCTCTCCACTTCCCTCATTCTCCGTCTCATTGGGCAACACTCTCATCCTTCCTGTTTTGTCTGCTCGTAATCTCGAGGTCATCTTTGACTCCTCTCTCTCCTTCACTGCTCAGATAAACATATCGCTAAAACCTGCCGCTTCTTCTTCTATAATATTACCAAAATCTGACCCTTCCTCTTTGAGCACACTACCAAAACACTTATCCACGCCCTCATCACCTCACACTTAGACTACTGCAACTCGCTATTCTCAGGCCTTCCGGTTTGCCATCTCAGTCCCCTCCAATCCGTACAAAATTCAGCTACACGACTCATATTCTGGGATAGCCACTATACAGTACTCAAGTTACCCTTCTCCTAAAGTCACTTCATTGGCTTCCCATCCATTTCCGAATACAATTCAAACTCCTCTTACCGACCTACAAATGCACTTACTCAGCTGCCCCTCATTATCTCTCTTCACTTATCTCCCCCCCCATGAGCTCTGCTCAGCAGGTAAGTCCCTCCTTATCTGTGCCCTTCTCTTCAACTACCAACTCCAGTCTCTGTCCCTTCTACCTTGCTACGCTGTATGCTTGGAACAAGTTGCCCAAATCCCTAAGGCAGGCCCAGTCTCTGACAGTTTTCAAGGACCATTTAAAATCCCACCTCTTCAAGAGTGCATTCGATTCCTAACTCTTCACACGTTTGGTTCGGCATCCCCAACTCTATATGTTATGTCTGTCTGTCCAAGTTAGATTGTAAGCTCTTCCGAGCAGGAACCATCTCTAAATATCAAAATATACAGCGCTGCATATTCCTTTCAGCGCTATATAAGTGATAAGTAGTAATAGTAGTAGTTCCTGCCCTTCAAAGAAAAGTTTGGAGGGAGCAGGACTTGGCAAGCCTTGAGCGCATACCTGCTAAAGGCTATTTGCCAGCCATGATTAGTAGACATGCTGACTGTAGCACCAGTGCAGTCCTGGACAGGATAGGGAAGTGAGGGAAACTTATAAACACCTCATGGAAGAAGGTGGGAATGAGCTGCTGGGGAACACGGGGGGAGAGGAAGAAGGGGGAGAGATTCTGGACACGGGGGAGGGAGAATTAGGAAGGGAGAGAGATGGGAATGGTGATGGCACTTGATATACCACGTTTCTGTGCTTACAATCAAAGCAGTTTACATATTTATTTAAAATGTTTCTTTCCTGCCTAAAACCTAAGCAAGTTACCATAAAACATATGTTTGTTTTCTATCCCGTTTCCCCCAAAGAACTCAGAATGGGTATCACATAAAAACATCTTCCAATTTCATAATTCAGACTCACTTAATTTAAGAAAGATAAGCCTGTACAAATGAGTTTTAAGCAATCTGCGAAACTGTTCTATGCTCATAAGCTACCTGGTAGCCCATTCCACAGTCTTACGGCAACCACAGAGAACGCAGGCTGACCTATAGTCACATATCTAACATTATATATACAGGGACTGAGAGAGAGGGAGGTAGGGAAAGATAATTTTTAATTTTATCACATTTATTTCCCACATTCATGTAAGCAGGTTACAGTATGCTGGATACATGGGGGGGGGGGGGGGGGGAGGAGAAGGAGAAAGATGCTGAATCTTGGAAGGTTAAGGAATGGAAGAGATGAGAGATGCTGGATGTGGGTGAGAGAGCCTTGAACTCTCTTGACTAAACATTTGCCTTGGGTGTAAGCTTGGGCCAGCCCTGACTTTGTTACATATACCTTTGTATTATATAATTAGTTGATATAAATATTTATTTGTAGAGTATCTATCTTCATTGTGGAAGAGTAGAAAGGAGAACACTGAAAGCTAACCACTTTCAAACATTTGAGGGAAAAATATTAAATCCTCCTTACCCCTGTGAACTGAAGATGAGGACAGCAATCCTGAATATGAACAGTTAGCATTGTATACTTTTGCGTGTCAGACTTCCTCCAAACTTATGAGGGTAAAAAATTTAATTGTCTTACTATAAGAACATCATTTAAAGACAGCAATTCTTATTATAAAGAAGATCTTCTGTTAGTATGTGCAGCTACATTTCTAGACATACAGAGAATTGTTTTTCTCCCTCCCCTCTCAGATGGACTGCCAGTTGCAGCTCACTATGATATATCTGACACGAACTCCGACCCGGAAGTGGTAAATGTGGATACCCTCTTGGCGGCAGCAGCAATGCAGGAGCACAGTAATTCTGTAGGCATCCACGACCCAGGAATGACCTGGCGGACTCGAGGGCTGCTGGAGGAGCTGAATGTGGACACAGGTTTGTCTCCTTTATTCAGAAGTCTTTAAAAAACCATCATTTAATACCTAAGGTTAATCAACCAGGTCCCCAATCCAAAGATTAGCTGGCAGGTATTGTTCTCTTTAGAACAGACAATATATAACCTTATTTTTTATGTTGTGTTCCATGCATTTTGTTTCTGGTCCAATTTATATCAAAAAGAAACCAAGGTATATATATACCAATAACAACGAAAGTCCAAACTTCAAAAAATCGGTATAAAGTAGTGATAAACTGTCCTTAAACCACACTGGAGATGAAATAGAAGACTGTGCTTCCAAATAATAATTAAATAAAAATCAAATACATAAGAAGACCAATCAGTACGGGCCCAGTGCCCTTATAGTAACCATTTGGCCCCGGGCAGGAGTTTATGAAGTGACGAGCACTTAGAAGTAAATCTAAATAAACCCTGCCCCGTACATCATCGCGTCCTCATGTGTATATAGTTCATGAAAAAAGTATATATATATATAATAAAAGTATATATATATAATAATAATAAGGAGCACACACGCTCCTTATTATTATATATATATACTTTTTTCATGAACTATATACACATGAGGACGCGATGATGTACGGGGCAGGGTTTATTTAGATTTACTTCTAAGTGCTCGTCACTTCATAAACTCCTGCCCGGGGCCAAATGGTTACTATAAGGGCACTGGGCCCGTACTGATTGGTCTTCTTATGTATTTGATTTTTATTTAATTATTATTTGGAAGCACAGTCTTCTATTTCATCTCCAGTGTGGTTTAAGGACAGTTTATCACTACTTTATACTAATTTTTTGAAGTTTGGCCAATTTATATCAGTCAGGTATGATAGTGAATGTTGTTTTCTAACCAGGTGCGTATTAAGTGAAGATCATAGGAACCTTCCTTAAAAACAAGGGTTTGCAGTCGTCTACTAGAGACATATTCCTTTCCCAAAACTTATACTGAAGGGATCTGGCTAGTTAAATAAAATGAAATCGAAAAGAAATAGACCATGGCTTTTGATTGATTCATCAAACTAATGTTCCTCAATTTGCAATACATAAATGACACAGTCTCAAAAAATAAAGAAGCAAATGACAGAACCTTAAAAACCAACTGTAATCTTTCAGAGCATTCTTCAATCGGTGTTGCATTGAGCATATTCTTAAAGTGTGCAAGGGGATGCTTATTCCAAAAGTGAGGTCCTTAGGACATAGGAAATGTCTTTGAGGATGAGAAAAGTGAATTATGTCTCTAAGCAGCATGGCTGTTATGTGCAAAATCTGCTCTATATGTGTTCCACTGGCTCACTTTACCTGGTGATAGCCATTGAGAAAGCATCTCTTACAGGTGAAGACCTAAATCTGACTTTGAAAGTGGAGGTTTAAATTAATGCAAATTGTATCTTGGCTTTGACATCGATTCTGATGGTTAATGCTAAGCGAAGCAGCAATAAATTCCTTAACACGCTAAGCACATTGCAATGATGGTCTGTGTATATGACTGCAAGGTCTACATAGTGCTGGGCATACACAATGGAGCTTACAGTTTGAAAGGACATACAGACAAAATGAACAAATAGGCTTAGGGTTAAGAGTGAAGCTGTGATGGAGGAGAACTAAAGTAGATGGGATATGCCGTATACTGGATACTCGAATATAAATGAGAAACTAAAATCCTGGCTAGACGATAATAAATTAAATTATGATATTCCCTAACAAAGAAGGTTTAACTATTAAGGCGCCTTTAAAACTCAACCCTCTACCGATTAAAATTGTTAACTCTTTAAAGCTATTAGATACCATCTTCATTTTAGCACGGTAGTCCAATGCTGTTTCCATCGTTTACGAATGATTAGATCACCAGCCAAACTCCTGGAACCTGCATCTTTAAACGTCCTAATTCACTCCCTAGTAATATCTTGTATCGATTACTGTAATGCACTGTTTAAGGGCATAACAAAAAAGGAAATCAGGCGACTACAAATCATACAGAATACTGCTGTAATAATCATATTTATTTATTCAATTTTCTATACCATTCTCCCAGGGGAGCTCAGAACAGTTTACATGCATTTATTCAGGTACTCAAGCAGTTTTCCCTCTCTGTCCCGGCGGGCTCACAATCTATCTAACGTACCTGGGGCAATGGGGGGATTAAGTGACTTGCCCAGGGTCAGAAGGAGCAGCGTGGGTTTGAACCCACAACCTCAGGGTGCTGAGGTCAGAGCTTTAACCACTGCGCCACACTCTGATCATGTATCACCCCCTTCTTCACAAAGCTCATTGGCTCCCTGTTGAGCATAGAATCAATTATAAAATTCTTTTATTGACATTTAAAACCCGTGCAAGTAACCAACTTGAATTTATGAATAATCTAATCATACCTTACAGTCCCTCTAAAGCCCTTTGCTCTACATCTCAAAATCTCTTAACAATTCCTTCTTTAAAGCACATCAATACTATTAGATCTAATAATTTCGCGGTAACCGCCCCTTCTCTTTGGAATTCCACCCCTAACCATCTCCGTTCAGAAGTATCTCTTCCTCATTTTAAAAATAGGTTAAAAACCTTTCTATTCCAAGACACTTTTGACACCTAACTACCCTTATTAGGGCTAATTTTTTAATTATTTTTTAAATCCCCTTTCTACCTTACCTTTTATGTTAACTTTACTTTGATTATTTCAGTTCCTCCCTTTTTCTTCTTGTTCCCGTTCATTTATATGTTGTGTATTACTTGTCTTGTGACTCATCATGAGATATACTTATGTAAGTCTGTACTTTTGGTACCTCATTAGCACTTATTTGTACACTACTTAGAAGTTTGATTGAGTGGTATAAAAATTTTTAAATAAACTTGAACTTGATCTTTGGGGGAGCCAGTAAGGAAGCTGCTCAGCGCCGAGAAGCAGCGCAAAATCATGCTGCTGCTCGTGCCGCTCAGATGAGGAAATTTGATCGCACAGCCGGTTAGCAGCGGGTCAGGAGTTTGAAAAGCTTGCTCCTGCCCGCTGCACCTCCACCACAGATTGGCAGAGGACCCGCTGCACCTCCACCACAGATCAGCAGAGGTATGAAGATAGGGCAGGGAGGGGGTGGGGAGACAGAGGGCAGAGCCTGGGAGGAAGAGTACAGAGTCTGACAAGGGAAGGAAGGAAAGGTGCTGGGGGCAGAGCCTGACAGGGGAGGGGAAGAAGGAAGGGTGCTGGGTGTAGAGCCTAACAGGGGAGGAATGGAGGGAAGGGGGCTGGGTGCAAAGTTTGGCAGGGAGGGGCTGGGTGCAGAGCCTGACAGGGCAGGACACTTGAATATTAAGTCGCCCGACATATTCGAGTCAACCATTTTTCCTCCTTTTTGGGGGGAAAAAGGGGGGTCTCGACTTATATTCAGATCAACTTATATTCGAGTATATACGCTAGGTGGGGGACCACTTAAAATAGTTCAGAAAAACTATGGGAAGAGAACTTTTGTTCCTTTCAAACTCTAACAAAAAAAAAAAAAAAGAAGACAGGAAGTGGGTGGTTGGATCAGGGGTTGGATGAAAGAGACCCCATACAGCTTCTGGAGAGGCTAATTGGAAATAGACAGCAATGGCCTTTTTACTTCTAGTTCATATTCAAGGGTTTGCCTCTTCCACTATCATTTCCTAATGCCCCCTACACCTAGAATTGCAATTCAGGCAATTCTAGCTGGATTGTCACTTTCTGCTTCATATTGCTTAGCACAAGCAAAAAAGTTGACCCTTGTTACTCTACAAAAGGAAATCCAGCAGAAACAAAAGACTCTGTGGAGAGTCATAAGATGTAGGTTAGTCTTTATTAAAAATTCAACTTGATAATCCACATAAAAGTATCTAGGACCTAGTTACACTGGGAACTTTGGACCCAATATGGTCCATGTTTTGACAATGCAATCTTCCTCGGGGTTCCTATAGGTCCTATGATAAGACATCAGGGACTAAAAATAGTCCTAATGAGCAGATTCAGAGAAGACTGCGCTGATGAGAAGTTCTCAGGAGCAGGAGAGAGAAAAACATGGACCGTGTTGGGTCCAAAGTTCCCAGGTATTGGGTCCTAGATACTTTGTATTGGGTCCTAGATACATTGCAACGGATACCCAGTTCAGGGTCATTGGACACTGGTGCAGAAGTGGTCCATAAATCGCCTGGAACTCAGAGCCATTCGACTTGCACTTCAGGCACTGGAGAAGTCTCTGGAAGGCAAGGCAGTCAGAGTCTTCTCAGACAATGCGACTGCAGTGGCCTATATCAACAGGCAAGGAGGCACCAGAAGCGCCCCGTTGTCCTAGAAGCTCAGTTCCTCATTCAGTGGGCAGAAGCTCATTTGCAGGCTCTCTCAGCCGCGTATATAGCAGGAGTGTAAAATGTGCAGGCCAACTTTCTGAGTCGGCAGACACTCAACCCATGGGAATGATCTCTACCCCCCTCCTCCTCCAGGTGTTCAACATCATAGTTCAGCCTCCACGGATGGATCTGATGGCCTCAGCAGCAAACACAAAAAAAACTCGCTTCTACAACTGAAGATACAAATCTGGAAGTGAGGGGTTAGATGTGTCAATTCAACTGTGGCTGGAGAGAAAGTTCTTTATACATGTTTTTCCTGTGTCCCATGCTCATTTGAGTCATTTGCAGGATTGCAAGTCATCCAGGGTGCCCGATTGGACTCTCAGAATGTGGTATGCAGACCTAGTCTGTCTCCAGAGGCACGAAGACCTCAGACTACCGGCCCTAGCAAGAATTTGTAACACTATGGGCTTACAGCATGGCTCTTGAGTGAGTGACCCTCACGAGCAAGGTTTATTCAGACACGGTCATCACCACTTTACTCAGAGCTAAGAAACCATCGACAATGACAGTCTATGCTAAGGCATGGAAGTCCTTTCAGCACTAGTGCACTGTGCAGGATGTAGAGCCCTCTTGAGCTCCAATTTCAGTAGTCTTGGACTTTTTGCAGGAGGGACTTCAGAAGGGTCTGTTGGTTGGATCTCTGAAAGTGAAGATAGCAGGACTTTCCTGTTTCTAAGCACAGGGGGGACAGAGGCTCCCTTGTCTCTCACCCAGATGTCACCCAGTTCATTAAAGGGGTTCTTCAGTTGCACCCTCTGGTGCGTCCCACTTTCCCTTCCTAGAATCTCAACACTGTATTGCAGGTTCTCAGTGGACCTCCTTATGAGCTCTTACGGGAGGCTTCCATTCTGGATCATATGGTCAAGTTGGTGTTCTTGGTGGGGATTGCATCAGCAAAATGAGTTTCCAAATTGCAACCTATTTTCTGCAGGGAACCATTCCTCAACATTACGTAAGCTAGGCTCTACTTACACACAACTCTGTCCTTCTTACTGAAAGTTGTCTTAGCCTTCCAAGTTAATCAGGAGGTCTGCTTGCCTGCTTTCCACTCTGCGGGGTCAAAGAAAAAGGACAGGGCATTGCATTTGCTGGATGTCAAGCAGACTCTCCTCTGGTACCTCGAAGTTACCAATGAGTTTCGCGTCTTGGATCACCTTTTTGTTCTGACTAGTCATGCCAAGAAAAGGAGGCCGGCAATTACAGCCTCAATCCAGATGGATTAAAATGGCCATTTCCTCCTCATATGTGGGCTGAGGTAAGCAGCTGCCGATTGCATTGAAAGTTCACTCCACTAGAGGAGCTACTACCTCATGGCCAGAAACTAGGATTGTCTCACCCGAGGTCTGTAGAGTGGCTATGTAGTCTACCCTCCATTCCTTTACTAGGGTGGACATGGCAGCTAGGGAATATGCCACTTTTGGGTCCTTCATTCTAAAGACAGGCTCAGTGGACCCATCCTAGACTCTGATAATGTTTATTGGTAATTTTTGTAACAGAGCAGAACAGAATTGTACTTTTGGGGATTCTTCCCCGTTTCTCTCCTTCCAGTTATGTCTTTCATTACAGTGCTACTTGATTGCTTTTGTATGAACTGAGGGGGCAGGAGCAGTTTCCTTGGAAGAAGGTGGAGTTGAAAAGATGATTGACAGTTTTGTGCAACCAAGTTGCAGTTTCAGATGCAAAACCTATGAGTCAGGATCACTAGACACATCTACAAGAAAGAAGATTATTGAGATAAGAATCTAATCTTTCTTTCTAGTGCAATGTGTTTAGTAGTTCTGATGCTAGGCTTATGCATCTGAGCCCGCAAGTTGCTTGCAGAATGATATCATTCATCTTTCAACCCTGCTTCCTTCTGTAGTAGGGACAATAATTCTCTGAAAATTTAACAGAAAGGGACCAGATTTGGCCTAGAAGAAAAAAAATGATAAAAAGATGCATGAAATTTGAAAATGAGCCCACTGTTACATTGCAGGGAACTGAGTCTTTCAAATGGCTTTCTTTTCATTTCCTTTCCCATTCACACAAATAAATTACACTCAAGAGCATGTATTTTATAAAGTTTGTGAATAAATTGCAGCTCTGCCTATGCTTTGTTTCACTGTATCAAATATTCTATTTTGCAAAAGCTAGAATAAGGTATTACTGTAGATCTTGATAGACTAATCACACTCCTTAATAGCTTGCTATCATTCTGTAAGGGTTTTGATGCATTTTAATGAGTTTTTTCAACCACTAGGTGCCACTATGCAGTTATATAGTAACTATTAAGAAACTAGATATTACAGTGTCTCTATGTGCCCTGGCACAGTGGTTTGCCCTGAAGAGATTCCAGGTGTACCACGAGAGATTCCAGAATTTTACTTTATTTTTAAAAATTCTCTTCATAAGTATATACTAGAATAGATGACTTGCACGTCGTGTACGTAGGAGTCTGTCAATGTTATGAACGTCTGTGTGCGTAAGGATACAGAGGCCCAGACAAGTATCATTGTGTGACGTGATTAATCCTTGAAAACTAATGACAAACTAAACTAAACTAAACTTTAAGTTTGTATACCGCATCCTCTCCACAAATGTAGAGCTCAGCACGGTTTACAAGTAATTTTATTTTTATTTTTTATGCAGTAGTTATCCTAACTTGAGCAACAAAGCAGTCAAGGCTTTTGTTACTGTTTGGATCTTCTTATCTTAGTAAACTTGGGGCTCCTTTTACAAAGCCGCGCTAGCGGTTTAACGCACATAATAGTGCGCGCTAAACCGCCAGCCACGCTAGCCGCTACCACCTCCTCTGGAGCAGGTGGTAGTTTTTCGGCCAGCGCGGGGGTTAGCACGTGATGAAAAGTCACGTGCATTAAACCCGCTAATGCGCCTTCGTAAAAGGAGCCCTTGGATTTTCAGCTCTGACAGAAATTAAATCTTAAAAAAGAGAACGACTGCAGATGGTGGATGATGAAATGCATTTTTGCTTGTCGACTATTGAGCTGCGTTTTGAGTTAATTTGCACTCAAAGCAAACACATCCATCGCATTGATTAGCAATTTTATTCCATCTAGTTTCACCATTGTTAGAATTACCCATACAAAGCTTAAAGAACTTTAAATAAATAACTTTCAAATTTAATTTTTTGTTGGTTTTGCAATTTTATCATTTCAATTATAATGTGCCGCGTAAAACATTTACTCCATTTTGGGTGCCTTGAGAAACATTTGCTCTGTTTAGTGTGCTGGAGCTAAAAAAAGTTTGAGAGACACTGAGATATCATGATAATATCATATCATCCATTTTTCTATACAAGTTATATGAAAATGCTTAAACAGAGGAGATATAAAATACATTTTGGTTAAATTTCCAAAAGTGCTGATATGTTTTGTGAGCCATTTTGTAATTTTCTGCAAGATAAGAAGAGAACCAGTCTAGGACTGTAGCATTGATCCCATTTTTTGTAACCGGTGAAGAAGGAGGTCATGATCAATGAGATCAAATGCTGCAAAAAGATCAAGGGATAACATCAAGATGGGTTTTAATTTATCAAAGGCTTTATAGATGAAAGTGGTAAGTCCAAGCAGAGCAGTTTCAATATTATGGTGTCGTCTGAAGGTAGTCTGTTGTGGGTGCGCATTTAAGCCACGTAGGTATTTAAACATCTCTTTCATATCTCCCCTCTCCCGCCTTTCCTCCAAAGTATACAGATTGAAATCTTTAAGTCTGTCCCCATATGCCTTATGACAAAGACCACACATCATTTTAGTAGCCTTCCTCTGGACCAGGGGTGTCCAATCTTTTGGCTTCCCTGGGCCGCATTGGCCGAAAAAAATGTTTCTGGGGCCGCGCAAACGCTGCACCAAGACAGAGGAGGGAGCCGGCAAGATGGTAAACACCAGGGGACAGCAGAGGAAAACACTGCATCACCCTCGACTGGGGTCGCACAAAATACTTCACAAGGCCGCAGGTTGGACACCCCTGTGAGTCTGGACCAACTCATCCTTTTTATATCTTTCTGAAGGAGCGATCTCCAGAATTGTACATAATATTCTAAATGAGGTCTCACTAGAGGCTTATACAGGAGCATCAATACCTCCTTTTCCTTACTGACCATACCTCTACCTATGCACCCTATCATTCATCTAGCTTTAGCCTTCACCTTTTCAGAACTTTAGGAAACTGCTGAAGAGAAATCTGTTCTGTAAAATGAAATTTAGGGTCTGAGTTTGGTTGAGAGAGAAGGAGTGATGACTCTTGAGTGCTGGTCACGGAGGTGTTCAATGGTCTGGTTTGTTTTATTTGGTTTATTGATGTTTGTTATTGAGGCATCTTGCATGACTTATGGAATTTTATATTTTGATGTATGTGTGGCCTTAAATGATATTCGTCGTTGATGTGACATGTATGTTTATGTAATTTGATTTGATATGTAAGTATGTAATTTGTTATAATGTGTCTCTGAAGTGTTTTGTACAATAAATGTACATTTTTATTTTGTATGTTAATATGTAACTCGCCCGAGATAAGGGCGGGAAAGAAATAAACAAACCTTAAGATCATCAGATACAATCGCATCCAAGTCCCGCTCTTCTGTTATACATATAAGTTCTTCACCCCCTAAACCAGTCGGTTTTTTAGGATTTCCTCAATAAATATGCATTGAAAGCAGTGCATGCACATAGATCTCATGCATATTCATTGGGGAAATCCTGAAAACCCGACTGGATTCGGCCCTCAAGGAGGGACTTTGGGGACCCCTGCCCTAAACTGTACCATTCCCTCAGGTTTTTGCAGCCCAAATGCATGACCTTGCATTTCTTCACATTAAATTTTAGCTGCCAAATTTCAGACCATTCTTCAAGCTTTGCCAGGTCTATCTTCATGTTATTCACACCATCCAGCGTGTCTACTCTATTGCAGATTTTGGTATCATCCGCAAAGGGGCAAATCTTACCCGACAGCCCTTCAGCAATATCGTTTATAAAAATGTTAAAAAGAACAGGCCCAAGAACAGAAACTTGAGGCACACCACTGGTAACATCCCTTTCCTTAGAGCGATCTCCATTGATCACTACCCTCCCTTGCCTTCCATTCAACCAGTTCTTGACCCAGTTCACTTTGGGACCCTTCCCGAGGGCACTCAGTTTATTTATTAGAAGTCTGTGTGGAACACTGTCAAAGGCTTTGCTAAAATCTAAATACACCACATCTAGCACTCTCCCTCTATCCAATTCTCTGGTCACCCAGTCAAAGAAATTGATCAGATTTGTCTGACAAGACCTACCTCTAGTGAATCCATGTTGCCTCCGGTCCTGTAATCCACCGGATTCCAGAAACATCACCATTCTTTGTTTTAAAAGCATTTCCATTAATTTGCTTACCACAGACCTTTGTTAAACCCTGCTAAGCTTACTGATTTCACCACATTCTCTGGCAATGAATTCCAGAGTTTAATTACATGTTGAGTGAAGCTGCTACTTAGTAGCTTCATCACATGCCTCCTAGTCCTAGTATTCTTGGAACGGGTAAACCAGCAATTCACATCTATTCGTTCCACTCCACTCCACCTAATCTAATCTAATTCTTAGTCTTATATACCGAATCATCTCCTAAAAAAAGGAGCTCAATTCAGTTTACATAATTAGATCACAAAGAAAGATCCATTAACATTCACTGAAGCTATAGGCTAAAAAGCGATTGAATATAGACCTCTATTATACCTCCCCTGAGGCATCTTTTCTTCAGTCTGAAGAGCTCTAGCCATTTTAGCCTTTCCTCATAATGCACTAGTTATGTTGTGGCAAAGACTTATACCCATACACCTTAATTGTCTTGTTCTTTTCCTGATTTGTTTTTAGTCGGTGCTTTATGATGATTTCTGTGCAACAAAGGATTTCATGGTCACAAGATGCAGTCTGATGGATCACAAGGCTTGATGCTTAATATTCTCTTTTTATGTAGGATGTGGCAAATGCTAGGTTTTTTCAAGATTATACATTAATTACACTACGCTTCTCCCTCCTTATCCACGAGGGTTGGGGCAGAGCTGGCCCGCGAATATTAAAAAAAACCACGAATAATATTCGGGCTGGCTCTGACTCAGCCCCGCTTCCCCCCGGCATCCCTTAAGCCTTACCTGGTGGTCTAGTGGGTTTTCGGGGCAGGAACGATCTTCCTACGCTTCTGCCCCGTGCAGATCACTCATAGGAAATAGCTGCCGTGAGCTTCCGTCGTAGTCTCTGATTTTTTTATGACAATTCAGTCAAGCACTAGGGATACAGTCGAAGTTGCATTCATAGACCTCGGAGAAGTAGACCTCCAACCAGTGACCAAAAACACCTGCTGGCCATTTCAAGGATTTGTTTGGGAGTCCCGATAGGGGGGAGAGTGTGGCGCAGTGATTAGAGCTACAGCCCCAGCACCCGCGCTGCTCCTTGTGACCCTGGGTAAGTCACTTAATGCCCCCCATTGCCCTCCAGGTTCATTAGATAGATTGTGAGCCGGCCAGGACAAACAGGGATAAATGCTTGATTATCTGAATAAATTCATGTAAACCGTTCTGAGCTCCCTGGGGAGACTGGTATAGAAAATTAAATAATAGACAATGATTAGAGGAACTGGGTTCCAAAGATGGCACCTCGTTTTTCACTCCCCTCCCCCCTCCATTCCTATCATTCATAGCAGTATTTAGAGTTAGGACAGGTTGTAAATGGATTGGCAGCCTAAAGACAGAGCAAGGTTGCCTGGTCAAGCTATAGAAAATTCTAAAAGTATATCAGATTGATAAATTTAGTTTTGTCTTTTGTAATTCTAAATTAAACATTTAGTTATTATGGATAGGAGTAGCAGCTTGTGGTGGGTAAAAAGCAGCATGCTAGCGCTTGCCACTGATGGTAACTTGGCATGCTTTGAGCAACTTTGTCGTATTTTCTGAAGCTGTGCACGGACAAGATAATCGGGGTGATATGACATGTTTGATTTATGCGTGTACGTTACCAATACTTTATTATTAGAGAACTGCAAATGCCATCCTTCATACGGTAATAAACGTTCATTAGCCAGTCACGACACTGAATAACCAGGTTTAATTTGATAGCAAAGGGCTCTAAATTGAGAGAACTTGCAGCCCTTGCAGAAATCTGAAGAAAGACATTGCAAACTACACAAACTGCATGCTAATGGATTCGAACACTGTGACTGATGGGTTAGCAGCTAAAATAATGGCACCTTTAACTCGGAGGTAGCGGCCTTTTGGCATTTATATGTGGACTGAGGCAGCTTTTGTCTTCTGTCTTGTGACTAACTCGTTCATTAGAGCAGTGTTCTTCAACCACTGGTCCATGGACCAGGGCCGGTCCACAGAAATTTCCTGCCGGTCCACAGGGCCAGCACGTGCATCAGGCCCAAAACAGTGTTCTTCAACCGCCGGTCCACGGTGCAATCGATGCGGCGCTATCTTCGAGCCAGCTCCCTCTTCCTAACTGATTCAGTGCACAAAGCCAAGGGCAATGGCTCCTATGGGCATCCTGCGCCTGAACCGGAAGCCTTCTCTCTGACGTTGCAACGTCAGAGAGAAGGCTTCCAAATGAGGCACGGGACGTGCAAGGTGCAATTAATACTATTATGGGGGCGGGGTCTGGGGTGGAGATTGGGTAGAGATGGGCAGGGTCTGGCCCAAGACTTAGCCCCGTGTTCTTCAACTGACAGATGCCGGTCCACAGAATAATTATTTTAATTCTGCTGGTCCATAGATGTAAAAAGGTTGAAAAACACTTCATTAGAGTGTGGTGTTGTACCTAGTTTGGCTTAGGATTCTTTGATGAGAGCTATCTTTAGATTTATGTCTCCCTGGCTTGTTGTAAGCAGCAGCTGCTGTTATTTAGCCAGAACTGAGGGAAGCTCCTTGCCTGCTTGTTATACTGTTGACACAAAATAACTCCTCAATAACTTTGCCAAAGGTACTTAAAAGATCCAAAAATAGGGCAAAACCTAGTCTAAGGGTTCTGAGAGTGCTGAACGCAACCACAACACACCTGAATTCAATAAACAAGGCCAATAATCAATAATAACTCAATATAAGTGATAGAGGCCACCTGAGTGTGAGGGTCAGCGAAGGGAGAAAAACTCCAGCGCTTCACACAAAGGGATAAAAGTGCAATACTTTTGCCTGCACACCATCACTGGTGGCCTCGTGTGTGCAAATCAAATCAAAAGTGATAAATCACAATCAGGTGATAATAATGTTCAATGTGAGGGATGCAGAACCGCACTCAAATAACCCTCCCCAGCGAGCGCCCACCAGAATATAAAAGTCATAACCAACTTATCTTCAGACGATGATGGAACAGTTGACAATAACTGGATGTCAGATGACGGGTTCAACCAAGCCCGGTTTTGGGAGATTAGCGTCCCTTCCTCAGGACCCCTCAGAAGGAAATAAAAAACGATGAACCGAGGAGCCAGCCAGGGGGGAATGGGGGGAAGCGCTGGAGTTTTTCTCCCTTCGCTGACCCTCACACTGAGGTGGCCTCTATCACTTATATTGAGTTATTATTGATTATTGGCCTTGTTTATTGAATTCAGGTGTGTTGTGGTTGCGTTCAGCACTCTCAGAACCCTTAGACTAGGTTTTGCCTTATTTTTGGTTATACTGTTGAAACATACAAAGCTTAGATATTATCCCCTAATTCAGGGGTGCCCACACTTTATGGGATTGCGAGCTACTTTTATAATGACTAAGTCAAAATGATCTACCAACAATAAAATAAAAAAAAAAACACAAAGCACAATGAAAGGCAGAGAAAATGTTAATTATTCATATTCCGGGTTTTTTCAAAGAGATCACGGCAGATGACTCTATGCAATGTCACCTCAGTAACAAAATACAAAAATAGACAAATACACCCCCTTCCTTTTTACTAAACCACAATAGTAGGTTTTAGCACAGGGAGTTACGCTGAATGCCTCGCGCTGCTCTCAATGCTCATAGGCTCCCTGCGCTAAAAAACGATATTGCGGTTTAGTAAAAGGGAGCCATAGTGCAAAATATAGACAGCAGATATAAATTCTCAAAACCGACACATTTTGATCACTAAATTGAAAATAAAATCATTTTTCCTACCTTTGCTGTTTGGTGATTTCATGAGTCTCTGGTTGCACTTTCTTCTTCTGACTGTGCATCCAATCTTTCTTCCTTTCTTTCAGCCTCCTGTATGTTTCCTCTCCTCCAGACCTCATTCTCTCCCCCAACTTTTTCTTTCTGTCTCCCTGTTCCCCCTTCTTTCTGTCTCCCTGTCTGCCCCCTTTCTTTCTTTCTCCATGCCCTCCCCCAAGCCACTCGGTTTGCTGCCACCGCCATCGGGGAACAGCCCCCAAGCCACCGCCGTCCCAAGCTTTCCCTGCAGAAGCGTCGCGCTGACCAGCATTCCGCTCCCTGACATCAATTCTGACGTAGGAGAGGAAGTTCCGGGCCAACAAGGCATTTCTCCTCATTCCATCCAGCCTGAGCTTCATCTCTCCTTGATCCAGCATTTCCCTTCTGTGTCTGTCAGAATTACCATTCCACCTATTTTCCAGCATCACCCTTCTTTGTGTCCATCTCACCTATATCCCTATCTCACCACTTTTTCAGAATCTTCATTTGTCTCTGTCCTTGTCTTTACCCCATGTTCACCATTTGCCCTTTCAATGTCTTTATCTCCCCCCCACCCACACTTTTTCAGCATTACTTCTATGTCTCTATTTCACCTCCTCTTCATGTCCCCTCTGTATCTCTATCCTTATTCAGTAGGTCCTGCTTACCCTTTCTCTTCTTTGTGTCACTATCTCCATTTTCAGCTTTCCCCCCTTTTCCTTTGTTACTGCACCCTGTAGCCAGCATCTTTCCACCCTCCCTCCACTCCGGCCCAGCCCAGTATGAAATATTTCCTTTTGTTTCCCTCCCCTCTCTCTTTCTCTCTCTCTTCTCCTCCCTCACCCACGAGTCCTGCATCTGGCCCTCTCCCTTCTACCTGCACCTGGCAAAACCCCCCTGCTCCGCGGCTCTCTTAAGCAACTCGTCAGCAGCAGTGATCAAGACAAGCTGCCGACATCGAGGCCTTCCCTCTACGAGTCCCGCCTTTGTGGAAAAAGGAAGTTGAAACAAGCGGGACTCACAGAGGGTAGGCCCCAAAGTCAGAAGCTTGTGTCGATCGCTGCTGCTGAGTTGCCGAAGAGAGCCGCGGAGCAGGGGGTGTGGCCAGAAGCAGGTAGAAGGGAGAGGGCTGCTGGAAGAGGTAGCACGCCCCCACGCCCCCCCCACCCCGAAATGACAAGAACAGCCTAATGCCCGGCGTCTGACGTCGGGGAGAGGAAGGCTGATAGGCCCAGTAGATCGGGACGGCAACACGAGTCTATCACGGAGCCCGGGATGGGCTCTGCGATCGACTCACGTTGCCTTCCTGAGCTACCGGTCGATCGCGATTGACGTGTTGGGCACCCCTGCCCTAACTCTATAAATGGTGTTACCCAGTTAAGGAATAGCTTCAGTTACACGTGTAGCTTAATTATCTACTTAACAAGAATTAATTGGCACTCCCTTACTGACATGCCCTTAGTCTTTAAAGTTAGGACCTAATTTAATTTAATGTGGTGTCTTACGTACTGCTAAATCTCCCAAAGAATTCAAAGCGGTTTTCAAAACAATTAAATTGACTTAACTAACATCCAATAATCTAATCGGGTACTTTGAATTTTCCTCTATGGGCTAGATTCACGAACCTGCCCGATCGGGACCGGTCCGTGTCCGATCCGGCAGGTCCGATGGATTCTTAAACCTCCAATATGCAGATGGGGGCAATCGGAGGGACACCCCCATCTGCCGGCACAGATTGCTGGTGTGCGATCCCGACGCATGCACAGACCATCTGTAGATGGTCTGCGCATGCGCCTAGACCTGTCCAAGCCGCGATTATATTTTAACTTTTTTTAATTTTTAGCCCAGCGAGCCCGTGGTTTTAACCCGCTTAAACCCGCGCGTTAAAACCACAGGCGCACAGTGCATGGATGGGCAGGAGAGATTCGGGGAAGGAGAAAACTGGGGACGAGCAGGGCAGTAATTCGGAACAGATCAGGTAGGAGAGATCAGGGCAGAGCAGGCAGGATAGATCCGGGGAAGAGCATCGGGGTGGCAGGCAGGAGAGATTCGGGGCAGCAGAAAGCAGGGCGTGCAGAGAGCAAGGCTTCTATGGAGCTGGAGAGTCAGAAAGACATTTTCGACTGGTCCCCAGCAGGCGCTTTTTGGGTTGATCGGCCAGCCAAGTCGGTTTCAAAAATTTGGTTGGTGAATTGCATCCCTGTCTACTTTCCATGCGTTTCTCCTCATTTGCATGCACGGATTTGAAGCGGATCGGAGGAGAGGTAAGTGAATCAGGCCGGAGGAAAATCTGGTCGCAAAGGGGTCGCAAACTGATCAGTACACAATTGGTTTGTTTTGTGACTCTAGCCCTTTGTCCCAGCGGGTTCACAATCTAACTATAGTACCTAAGAAAGAAATAATTACATTTACCTATGTAAAGAGAAGGAAGAGGGAAAAGATAATACAATAAATTGAATACTATAGGTGCGTAAAAGGTACAACAGAAGGGAAAACTTCAGTATTAAAGAACCCCAAAGAAAAATCCTAAAAATAAAACAGGGAAAAAAATAACAATTTCTGACGTGCAGCTGCAAGGAGGTATGGGAGTGCTAACCAATTATGTGCCAACATTTTAAGCTGATCTTTTCTTCTTTACACATGCAGCGGAAAAAGATACATAAATCCACTTTCAAATTTCAAGGCCGCAAAGTTTGGAATAATCTGCCACTGTGTTTACATCAAAAGGACTCACATTACCAATTCAGGAAAATGTTAGACATAGCTCTTCTCTCTTTAATCCTATCAACTGTTGACCATATTTAATGGTTTAAAAATCTTATTGTAAACTGCATTGAATCTTTGTTGAAATTTGCAGGATATAAGAAACCTCTTATGGCAGTCTCACAAGATTGACACTAGAAACATGACAGCAAATAAGAACATAAGCAATGCCTCCGCTGGGTCAGACCTGAGGTCCATCGTGCCCAGCAGTCCGCTCACGCGGCGGCCCAACAGGTCCAGGACCTGTGCAGTAATCCTCTGTCTATACCCCTCTATCCCTTTTTCCAGCAGGAAATTGTCCAATCCTTTCGTGAACCCCAGTACCGTACTCTGTCCTATTACGTCCTCTGGGCAAATGGCTCATCCAGTCTGCCTATCCACTATCTCCTCCTCTCCGCTAAGAGATCCCATGTGCCTGTCCCATACTTTTTTGAATTCACAGTCTTTGTTTCCACCACCTCTACTGGGATACTATTCCCCGCATCTGCCACCCTTTCTGTAAAGAAGTATTTCCTTAGATTACTCCGGAGCCTATCACCTCTTAACTTCATTCTTCTCCTTCCAGAGTTTTTCTTCACATGAAAAAGACTCACCTCCTGAACATTATTGCCACTGAGATACTTAAACGTCTCTATCTTATCCCCTCTATCCCATCTTTCTTCCAAAGTATACATATTAAGATCTCTAAATCTGTCCCCATACAATTTATGATAAAAACCACTAACCAGTTTTGTAGCAGCCCTCTGGACCGACTCCATCCTATTTATATCTTTTTCAAGGTGCAGCTCCAGAATTGCACACAGTATTCCAAATGGGGCCTCACCAGAGACTTATACAACAGCACTATCACCTCCCTTATTTAAAAAATAAAAATAAAAAAAAACAATTGTTCTTAAGCATAAGAAATCTTAAAATATTCCCTCCCCCCCTCCCCAACCTGGATGTGTATGAACAAAGGAAAAAATAATATTCATTCTATACAATATTTTGTTAATGGCTCCCAAACATCCCTAAATTTCTTATAATGCCCCTGCTGTATAGCTATCACCCGTTCCATTTTAAAGATTTGGTTGGGTTTTTAAAATCTTCATATATTCTGTTTTTCACTTTTGGGTATCGGTGGATTCTCACCCATTCCTCCTTTGGCTGTACTGCTTTGGCTTATACTGATTCTTATAAATGACCTTGTGGGCACTGCTTTGGTACGTCAGCTAAAGTACAGACTCCTACAGAACGAAAGATTAGGTTCTTACCTCGAAAATCTTGTTTTGTTAATATATACAGAAGTCCGTACAGCCCACTGCATAGACTTTTGATTCGCCTGATTTCCGCCTCAAATGTTGCCATATCCATGATCTCGGAACTTCTACTGTATCTAAGATTTAGTTGAGACATCACTACAGGAACAGGTGGCTCCATTTTCCCTTTCCTCTAGCCCTTACTAGTTGCACTTTGCAGGTTGGTTCCTAGCTACTCATGTGTGCAATTTGTTGTTCAATGTTAGATTATTAACTGTTTATTGATCTTTGTTTTATTGCATATGTTTCAGAGCAGAACAGAATGTTTGTTGCCAGGAATGCTCCCCCGTGCCCCTCCTTCTCTTTTCATCTGTTTCACTGGATTTTGATTGCTTTGGTACCAACTGAAGAGGGAGCTGTTTTCCACTGCAGAAGGGGAGGGGGTCAAGATCTTAAAGTGACAACCTTCTGCAAAATTGTGATTAGTGGGAATCACACAGGAGTAAGTACAGCTAAAGTACGGACTCCTGTGAATATTAACAGAAACAAGATTATCAAGATAAAAACCTAATTTTTTAATATTTATAGTTTAAAAATGTATTGTTCTCTAATTGACAGCAATTGTATATCCCTCAATAATGACAATGCACTATTCCTTCTATCCTGACTTGAAATACATCTAGTTACCATGTTCTGTTCAACATTATTTTACCAACATATGAACTATTACAATAATCAAGAGAGCTAATAACCATAACTTGAACAGGTTGTTCAAAAAGGTCTTATGCTGATTTTAGCATACATGTTGCATATCATGTGAGCAGTCTGTTAGGTTTGGTAGAATCTGGTGGTACAGGAAAGAGGAGCAACTGCTTAGGGTGTGTTGTCATCTGACAACCTTTGTTGTGCTAGAGCTCCACTGAATGATACTGTACTTTGAATATGTATAATATGTATCTGCTGCTTGTATTAATGTGTTGTTTTATTAGCAATGTTTTATAGAAATGCAGTTGACAGGGAACCGCGGTTTCTTGCGGGAATGGAAAAGGGAGCTTTTCGGAAATGGGAATCTCAGGGTATTATTATATTTCGGGATGTACTTATGGGGGGCTTGTTGCCTACTTTTGCGGGGTTGGTGGCTAAACATCCGGGATTGGGGAGTGAATTCTTTGCTTACATGCAATTGAGGCATTTTATGATTTCGGTTGGTTGGGATAGGGGGAATCCACAGGGATCTGAACATTTAGAAAATTTATGGGTGTTATTGGGTAGAGTGCCGAGACCGATTTCCATTCTCTATAAATATTTGAGGGGTAGGGAGGTGATTTCTCTCCCTTTCAAACTACATTGGGAACGGGACCTTTGTCTCAAATTTTCTGTGGATGATTGGTCACGTATCTGTGTAGAGGTCCAGAGGGCATCTCATTGTATTTTAGTTCAAGAAAATGCATATAAAATCTTAACACGCTGGTATTATACACCTGAACGGTTACATCTTATGTACCCTTTAGTTCCTAATTCTTGCTGGAGATGTGGTAATGGACCAGGTTCCTTTTTACATATTTGGTGGGAGTGTGGGAGGATTCAGAAATTTTGGGTAGTAGTCATTCGCTCTTTGACAGGTTGGATTCAGGATCCGATACAACTTGTACCTCAGGTGTGTCTACTGGGATTACATAATGTTAGAAAAGCTCCTTGGCAGACTAAATTGGTTCGAATGGGGCTGGCAGCAGCCAAATGTTTGATAGCACAGTATTGGAAGAAATCAGATGCTCCACCAGAAGTTGAATGGATGGAAAAATTACGAAAACTTGCTCAGATGGAATGTTTGGCTGCTAAACACTATGGCTATTATGACAGTCAGAAGCGGACTTGGGATAACATTTTTCATTGTATTTGATCCTATCTTTCTGTTGAGTGGGGAGGGGGGGGTTAGGGGGGAAAGGGTAGGGTGGTTGTTTGGGAGTTTCTTTGAAGAAACAACAAGGAGATTTCCGCATGGTGCATATTATGTTGATGTTTTTCTTGTTTTCTTTTATCTTATTTTATTATATGATATTCTATGATGGGCAGTGGGAATGGGGTATTATTGCACATTGATATAATTTGTGGGCTATATCGAGTTGTTGTATTACACTACAGAAGTGTTATTGTGGTGGTTATATTGTTATTGTTTTATTACAAAATACTAATAAAAAAAAATTGAGATAAAAAAAAAGAAATGCAGTTGACAGACCTCATGATAGTCCTTTTAAGTTGGATAACATATTCAAAAAGAGAATAAAGACTGTTGGGCATTTTGCAAATGAATGTCTATGACGCAACTCAACAGAAGCACGTTCTGATTGAGTTGGGAGCCAAAGGAATGGGAGAACATGGGGTCAAACTCGATGAAACTGCAGGGAAATACTTTTAAAACCAATAGGAGGAAATTTTTTTTCACTCGGAGAATAGTTAAGTTCTGGAACACGTTGCCAAAGGTTGTGCTAAAAGTGGATAGTGTAGCTGGTTTTAAGAAAAGTTTGGACAAATTCCGGAGGAAAAGTTCGTAGTCTGTTAGTAAGACATTGGGGGAACCTCTGCTTGCCCTGAATCAGTAGCATGGAATGTTGCTACTGTTTGGGGTTCTGGAATCTTTTGTTACTCTTTGGGATTCCAGAATCTTGCTATTCTTTAGGATTCTGAATGGAATGTTGCTATTCTTTGGGTTTTGGCCAGGTACTAGTGACCTGGATTGGGCACCATGAGAACGGGCTACTGGGCTTGATGGACTATTGGTCTGACCCAGTAATGCTATTCTTATGTTCAAAAAGAGGATGTACTGTAGATTCATGGATTATCTCTAACAAATATTTCAATTACAAACACCTTTTTTTTTTTTCTTTAGGTCATTTGGAGCCAGTGTTCTTAGCAAGTGAGAAAACATCATCTGCCACGGCACAGGTTAACAAAGAAATTAACATTGCTTCATCGGACAGTGAAGTAGAAATTGTGGGAGTCCAAGAACATGCCAGGTACAAGTAGTACAGATTATTTTTAACATTTTAACGTAAGCTTGGATGTGCTACAAATACTTATAGAATGTTAAAAAATATTTTCCATTTATTTAATGTACACTGTGCTGAAGAAGACAGACGTGGTTTACTCTCATAATCACCAAATACTTTTTAGAACCTTAAACCTTCTGCCAGAATTAAACATAGAAACATGATGGCAGATAAAGGCCAAATGGCCCATCTAGTCTGCCCATCTGCAGTAACCATTATCTCTTTTTCTCTCCGAGAGATCCCATGTGCCTATCCCAGGACCTCATGAATTCAGAGACTGTCTCTGTCTCTACCACCTCTTCCAGGAGACTGTTCCATGCATCTACCACCTTTTCTGTAAAAAAGCATTTAATTAGATTACTCCAGAGCCTATCACCTCTGAACTTCATCCTATGCCCTCTCATTGCAGAGTTTCCTTTTAAATTAAAGAGACTCACCTCATGCGTATTTACATTATGTAGGTATTTAAACGTCTCTATCATATCTCCCTTATCCCGCCTTTCCTCCAAAGTATACAGATTGAGATCTTTAAGTCTGTTCCCATACGCCTTATGATGAAGACCACACACCATTTTAGTAGCTTTCCTCTGGACTCCATCCTTTTTATATCTTTTTGAAGGTGTGGCCTCCAGAATTGTACACAGTATTCTAAATGAGGTCTCACCAAAGTCTTATACTGGGGCATGAATACCACCTCCTTTTTCCTACTGGCCATATCTCTCCCTATGCAACCTAGCATCCTTCTAGCTTTCACCATCACTTTTTCAACCTGTTTGGCCACCTTAAGATTATCACATACAATCATACCCAAGTCCTGCTCTTCTGTAAGTAATCATGTGGTATACTAGCTCTGGCCTGTCAAATGCAATTGATGTCACCAGGTCCTCTGATTTTTGCAATCATTGGTCATCTCATAGTACCTCATGGGCATGTAGTTAAAACAAAAGAGCATTGAACATCCATTTTGGGAGTTAACTATGAGAAGTAAAGACAATTTCTTACTATATGTAATCTGTACCGAACTTGTAAGGTATATTGTGGAATATAAGAAACCTTTGTAGTATAATGTAAAAAGGGAAAGAGGTAAGGATATGTAATAAAAGCAGGAAGAGAACTGTATGTAAGAGGTATAGAAGAGTAATTCACGGGAGCCATTCAGAAAGCTGCTTAGTGCTGAGCAGCGCCAAAGCGCACTCCTGCTTGGTACCGCTCAGCGGCTGAAGCCGTAACTCGCAGTAGTGACCTACTGACTGGGTTAGCAGCAGGGCAAGGGCGTGGAAAGCCATTCTCCCTTTCTATTCCCTCCATTCTTCCATCCTATGTCCAACGTTCATTTTCCCCTTCTTCCATTCTGTGTCCCAAGTTCATGTCCCCTCCCACCTTCCTTCCATCCTTTGTCCGAAGTTTGTGCTCCCTCCCTTCCTTGTGGGACTTGGAGGAGGAGGGAGCCAGCCAGAAGACGGTAAACACCTGCGAGAGGGAAGCATGAACTTGGAACACAGAATGAAGGGAGGGGAAAATGAACTTGGGACATAGGATGGAAGAATGGAGTGAGTGAGAGAAAGATGCTGAGGTGGGGAAGGGAATAGAAAGGGAGAATTGTTGGGCATGGGTGTCTGAGTGAGAGGGAAAGAGAGATGGTGCACACGGGGAGATGAAGAAAGAGGAGAATCGGGGATAGGGAGGAAGAGAGAATTATTGGACATGGTGGTGGGAGAGGAGTGAGGTAGAGATGCATGGGGAAGAGAGAGATGAGAAGGAGAAATGTTGGATATGATGGTGGAGAGGGAACAGTGAGAATGATGGAAAGGGATGGAAGAAGGGCCTCAAGGAGGTAGAGAAGGTGGGAAGAATACTAGGATCAGACTTTGGGAGGGAAGCAGAAAGTTTTCCACTACTCTTTGCTCAGAGGGAAGGCTTCCGGGTCAGACATGAGCAGCATGTAGGAAACGCTGCCCGTGGCTTTGTGAAGAGAAACAAGATCCGAGTTACATACAAATTCAACTCAAGAACGGTTTTAAAAACAGAACTCGTTCTTAACCAAGGGACTGCCTGTACTTATCATGTCTATAGTGCTACTAGTTGTATACATTGCTGTATATAAGCATGTAAGAAATGGTCCTTGCTTGATCAAGCTTCTGATCTATTCAAGACAGACAAACAGGACAAATAGGGGAGTGGAGGAGTGGCCTAGTGGTTAGAGCAGCTGTCTCAGCACCCTGAGGTTGTGGGGTCAATTCCCAGGTACAACATAAGTACCTGTGTGAAATATGTAAACTGCTTCGATTGTAACCACACAGGAAAAGTGGTATATGAAGTCGCATCCTCTTTACCCTTTATTAGAGAGTTTCATATATTAAGGGAATGAATGAACCAAAATGGGTTTTGAGCATACGAATAAGAAGTTAAGAGTTAAAAGCAGCCTCAACAATGTTGACAGGTCTGGAGCTCGTGAGGGGAGGCTGAAAACTTCTGGTTTTGCATTGATTTAGCCATGTGTTCTGGGCTTTCTTTTTTGTACTACATCAAGAGTGTATTCTTTTCATTTAAGTTTCCAAGTTTATTCGTCACTTGATATACTGTTTATCAAGGAGCACCTAAACGGTTTACAATAATGAAAAATGCTTAAAAAGTGAAATAAAAACAAAATCGAATAAAAGAATTCTAAATAAAATTATAAAGGGGATTACGTGTTAATTAATACTGACTGAAACAGAAGGGAAGAGGGGGAGGAGGAGGAGGTAAAAAATACATCGAGATTGAAAAGAAAAGGGAGGGCGAGTGCAACAGGACGGGGTTCGCTTCTAAGGAAGCGTTGATCACTCTCTGCCTTGGGTAACCCACAGAAGGTTCACTTCTAGGTCACCAGTTCAAATGTGGCTCAGGTCAGTAAGGACTGGACACTTGTATGAGAGGAATTGGCAGTCTCGGTGAAGTTTCTGGTGGGCTAGTGTTCCCTTTCTAAAAACCACCTTCAGAGCTTTGACACTGAGAGCCATCGATGTGTCCCTGCAGTGCAGATTTGAAGCACGTTACCAAGGCAGTATGCACAAGATTATCTTGGCTCTGCTTATGGTGTATTAATTGCATAAGAAGGGGGAATGTAGGTTTTATGTGGTGGTGCGCACAGACAAGAAAACCCAGAAAAAACACAGGATAAGCCAGTCAAGCAGATTGGGCTGAGATTGTGCTAGGAAGACATTTACATCCAAATGGAAGACGGTATAAAAGGTGAGAGAAGTGTCCCATTTTGGTCATGTGAGCAATTTCAAAAGACTGTTAAAAGGAATATATTTTTTGTATAATGAAGTATGGGAGTTCAATGTTTGAGCGCTGGTCGCTTCTTGTAATTTTTATGATAATTCAGTCATGTATGTATTTGTTGTGACCTGCTTTGTGTAATTTAATTAATGGCCTCTTTTACAAATCCGCGCGGTAACAGCCCCGAAGCCCTTTAAATCTCTATGGGCTTCAGGACCGTTAGCGCAGGGCAGCCGCTAGCGCAGCTTTGTAAAAGAGGCCCTAAATTTAATGTAGTGTCTTATATACCGCTAAATCTCCCTAAGGATTCGAAGCGGTTTACAAAACAATTAAATTGATTTAAGTAATAGCCAAAAATCTAATCAGGTATTTCCCTCTCTGTCCCAAGAGGCTCACAATCTAACTATAGTACTTATGAAAGAAATAATTACAAATAAATAAACTAGACAAATTTTGTACATTAATCCAATTCACTAAGAGGATGTATTTTAGTCATCATAATACCTTTCATCATTTTATTGCAAACAGTTTTCTTACCCTATCAATTTAAGGTCACCTTTTATTGTTGTTTTTTATTATTATTTTTAATACAAAAATATTGCATGCTGTTCAGTGATGAATTTTGGCTTTTGACTTCCCTAGGCATCTTTTTGGTGCTGTCGCTTGTACTGGTACTGGTACCATATGACTCACCTTTCCTAGACCTCTGATGTACCTGCTACGTCCAGTTTGATTTTGCCCCTCTCATCTACTTGTCTGATTTTACCTCCATTCTTCTCCCTGCAGCTCTCAAGGCTCAGACTCTGTTGTCCCAGATGGCACTGAGTAAAGGAAATTGAGTTAGTCTGTGGCCCTACATGCACAGACCCTGTACAGAAGCCTAGAGGAAGCCGAGATTTTGGTATCTGTTAAAAGGAGGCTGTAGGCTGTCTCAGGCTATGTGCGCACTGGTTTCTGATGACAGCAGAGCTTGTAGAGCTTTAAAACGGTTTTCCCTATTTCTCAAATTAAACTTCAGACAGATTTTTGGCCTGAGTTTGGATAATAACTGGGGAGCTTTTTTTTTCTTCTTCTTGGTAGGTTTGTGCATCCTCGGGGAGGTGTGATTCAAAGTGTTTCTTCCTGGAAGCAGAGCTCTGGTTCGCAGTTTATCACCACTCGGCAAACGCAATCATGGACAGCAGTGGCAACACAGCAAAACTGGTCCTCGCCCCCAGAAGTAGTTGATCTCACCCTGGATGAGGATAACAGACGCAAATACCTACTGTAATCATGCTATCACTGTGTTTCCCCCACCCCCACCCCTTCCCTTTTCCTGTGGCGCTGAGGTGCATGATAACTTCAGCTTTGAGATCGAACCATGGGGCAGACTTCCCCTTCAATTGGAGCAGATTAGCACTATGGGTTTGTTTGGAGATTTTTTGTTTGTTTTTTAAATTAAAAAAAAAAAAAAGATACCTCCACCACCCCAGTAGACCACAGACAATCCAGAACAGAAACTGGAGGTAACTTGTTCTGAGAATTCTGTCTTATACATAGTCTTCCCACACAGGTAAAATCAGATCTTAATTGCTAGCAAGTTGCTTGAATTTCAATCAATTTGTCTCCATGTATGTTAACACTGGAAACATTTGTAGCATTTTCCCAGAGATCAACCAGAGTTTACTGCCAGCACTTGAACCTACTGTAGAAAACCTAAACTGAAGTGTAGGAATGGTTATGGTTTATTTATAGTCTAATCTGCACCGAGTCTCTTGCATTTGATCGCTGTCTTTTATTTAAATGACTTTTAATGTTCATGAGTTTTAGTGATGACCTTGCAGCACTTGATCATCTTTTAAATTAAAGAAAGCTGTATCTACTATGTGCTGTGCTACTTTTCAGTAGGGCAGGGGGCAAGTGGTAATATGCACAATGCATCAGTTATGGTTTTAAGTATGTTGTTGGTTTTTAGGTTGCTCTGTTTATATTCCTTCACTCTCAAGAGCAGCGTGCTGGCTATGATGTTATAAATAAAACTGTATAGTAATAACCGATTGGAAATGATCTATGTGCAAGGGAGCTGCTTGAAAAGGATTCAGAACAACCAAAACAGGCAGTCTCCGAGTTACAGACGCCTAATTTAAGTACGACTCATACTTAAGAATGAGGTTGTGGCTTCATTTGATGTCACTGAGCAGTATTTCCAGTGGCATAGACTCCTACACGTCTCCTGTAGCAGATTCAGGAATGATGCCTGGCCACATTAAGAACAGTGTCTGGTTGTGCATGCTGTACCTTAGAGGGAACCTTAGGGGCAGTTGGCCCTTTTGTCAGCTGGGAGCAGAGGTAAGCAGCAAGAATCTTAAAATCTACAAGTTCTGAGTTACATACAGATCTGACTTAAGAACAGCTTTAAAAACCTAACTCGTTCTTAACCCAGGGATTGCTTGTATAGGAATAATCAAGCCTTTGTGACATCACTGATGAGGTTGGCTCTTAGGCATTGGTGGAATGAGGCATTATGACATCACAATAATAGTTCTGGAATGTTGCTACTTAAGAACGTGTTGGTGGCCTCATTTGATTTCACTGAGCAGTATTGCCAGTGGCATAGACTCCTACACTTCTCCTGCAGCAGATTCAGGAATGACGCATGGCCACATTAAGAACAGTATGTGGTTGTGCATGCTGTACCTTAAAGAGAACACTGGTAGGGATAGTTGGCCCTTTTGTCAGCTGGGAGCAGAGGTAAGCAGCAAGAATCTTAAAATCTACAAGTTCTGAGTTACACACAAATCCGACTTAAGAACAGCTTTAAAAACATAACTCGTTCTTAACCCCGGGGACTGCCTGTACTGCACATGCTACTTATTTTCTGGTCTTTATCCTTGTTTCTTCTCTACTAAGAATTTTCTATGCCTATCCCATGCCTTTTTAAAAAAACTTTTTACTGGTTTGGTTTCTCTCTATCAAGTGAAAAGCTGTTCCTTACCCTCTGTTGCTCCCTACATTTGTCCCCTTTCAGCCTTTTATCATCATGACTCCTTGAAAATTGTCTCTCCTTGAAAATGCTTTCTTCTTGTGCACTATACCTTATAGGTAGGTATTTAATGTCTCGGCCATATTCCCTTATTATCCAAGATTGGAAATTAATAATTTCTATATGAGTTTTGGAAGCATTATTATTGGGAATGAGGTTTCCAAATGGGTTTGTTTTGTACCTCACTGCTAAGCCAAGGATGCAGAGTATGATCTTAGTCTCTCAAATTCACTGTTGATGCTCACGGTAGTACCTGCATTGTGCCAAAGAGAGCTTCCTTCTGGAGTTCATAAGATGTTACATGATCAGGCAATTTATCCAAGTGTGCTTGAAATTCCTTCTAATCAGGTCTGTGCTACTAAAAACAGGAAATATCATTTTGCCACATCTTCGTGGTCTTTTACTGCTTTTCTTGATACTTGAAGATCTTTTCTTTCTCTACATGATTCACGGAGTAATCACTTGGGACTGATACTCTATGACTAATACTTTTCAGTGGTTTTCTCTTTTACAAATATATCCAGTTTCCTTACAACTGGCTATTTATCGATCAAAATTGGAATATCCCAGGTGATCATAACTTCTTCATTCTTCATAATTCTCTTAGGGTCATGATCCCAATATTTTTAGGTTCAGTAATGTAATATTTACAAAATTTCCAGTGGGTGAGATGTGCCACCTTGTGCCTTTCTGATTAGCATTTTTCTGTCATCAGAACTTCGCAGCCGGCTATGAGGTGAGGGACCATTACCAATTCACTCTTACAGAAGTTTAAGATGTCTGTCTAACCCAGTTTGCTCTATGCTTGCTGTAAGTCATTTTATCCCAGGACAAGCAGGCAGGTATTCTCACTAGTGAGTGACGTCATCCAACGGAGCCCCGATGTGGACATCTCACAAGCATACTTGCTTGTAGAAACTTTTAGAAGTTTCGAGTTGCCCACACCGCGCATGCGCGAGTGCCTTCCCGCCCGATGCACCGGGCGCATCTCCTCAGTTCTTTCTCTTCCGTGGAGCTGAGAAGTCCGTCTTCGACTCTCTGCGCGAAGTTCCTTCACTTGTGCCTTTTGTGCCCGCGGTTTTGAGTTTTTTTGGCTCATTATCATTGGCTCACGTTGCGTTTTCTTGTTTTCCCAAAAAAAAAAAAAATTTCTTTCAATCGTTTGACCGGGCAGGCCACATGGCCGCGGCTTCGATCTTGCGGTGGAGCTTTTTCAGCCTATGTCCCGGCCTGTTACCGGTTTTAAAAAGTGTGTCAAGTGCCAGCGCGCGATTTCGTTGACGGACCATCATCGATGCTGTCTTCAGTGTCTCGGGCCTCAACATCTTCCGAAATCGTGCCGGCCTTGCTCCACACTTACAGCACGTGCTTTTAAGCGTCGCTGCATCCCGTTTCCTCTCATTCAAAAGACTCTAGTCAAGCTCAAGTCCAACCGGGCCACCATGATTCTGATTGCTCCTCGGTGGCCCAGGCAACCTTGGTACTCCCTTCTACTTCAACTCAGCAGCAGGGAGCCCTTCCTTCTGCCAGTGTTTCCATCTCTGCTTACGCAGCATCAGGGATCTCTGCTTCATCCCAACCTACAGTCGCTACACCTGACAGCTTCGTTCCTCTCAATGTAACTCCCCTTTTGTTTTCACCAGCTGTGCGGGATGTTTTGGAGGCTTCCAGGAAGCCTGCTACTAGACAATGCTATTCCCAGAAATGGACTAGATTCTCTACTTGGTGATTTTCTCATTAAAAGGAACCTCAACATGCCTCCTTGTCCTCTGTTTTGGACTACCTTTTGCACCTGTCTCATTCTGGCCTCAAGTCTTCATCGATCAGAGTCCATCTTAGTGAAATTGCTGCTTTTCATCAGCCTCTTCAAGGGAAACCTCTTTCTGCACATCCTGTGGTTTCCAGATTCATGAAAGGACTTTTCCATGTCAATCCTCCCCTCAAACCGCTTCTAGTGGTTTGGGACCTCAATGTTGTTCTTTCCCAGCTTATGAAGCCTCCATTTGAACCTCTTAACAAGGCTCCTCTGAAGTATCTCACTTGGAAAGTGGTGTTTTTCATTGGTCTCACTTCTGCTCGTTGAGTCAGTGAGCTTCAGGCCTTGGTTGCGGATCCGCCTTTTACAGTGTTCCATCATGACAAGGTGGTCCTTCGCACTCATCCAAAATTCCTCCCAAAGGTGGTCTCGGAATTTCATCTGAATCAATCCATTGTTCTTCCAGTGTTTTTTCCAAAGCCTCAGTCTCACCCTGGAGAATCAGCTCTTCACACTGGACTGTAAACGTGCTTTGGCTTTCTACCTGGAATGCACCAAGCCTCACAGAACTGCTCCTTAACTTTTCATCTCCTTCGATCCGAACAAGTTGGGACGCCCTAGCTCTAAGCGCACCATCTCCAACTGGATGGCGGCTTGTATCTCTTTCTGCTATGCCCAGGCTGGATTATCCCTTCACAGTAAAGTCACAGCCCATAAGGTCAGAGCAATGGCAGCCTCTGTAGCCTTCCTCAGATCAACACCGATTGAGGAGATTTGTAAGACTGCTACTTGGTCCTCGGTTCATACCTTCACTTCTCATTATTGTCTGGATGCTTTCTCCAGGCGGGATTGACAGTTTGGCCAAACGGTATTGCAAAATTTATTCTCCTAAATTGCCAACTCTCCCGCCATCCCATTGTGGTTAGCTTGGAGGTCACCCACTAGTGAGAATACCTGCCTGCTTGTCCTGGGATAAAGCAATGTTACTTACCGTAACAGTTGTTATCCAGGGACAGCAGGCAGCTATTCTCACGTCCCACCCACCTCCCCTGGGTTGGCTTCTCTGCTAGTTATCTGAACTGAGGAGACGCGCCCAGTGCATCAGGCGGGAAGGCACTCGCGCATGCGCGGTGTGGGCAACTCAAAACTTCTAAAAGTTTCTACAAGCAAGTATGCTTGTGAGATGTCCGCATCGGGGCTCCGTTGGATGATGCCACCCACTAGTGAGAATAGTTGCCTGCTGTCCCTGGATAACAACTGTTACGGTAAGTAACATTGCTATGTCTGCAATCCACTGTCCTGAGCTCTAGCTATCAATGACTCATCCTTAGGGTTCAGATTGGCTCTCCTTTAACTATTCATATCTCGTTTTGATCAACAAATGATTCCCGGAGTAAAACTTTGTCTTTCCTGCTGGACTTATTCATTTGTCATTTATTTTTCCTTTGCTGATCTAATTCTTTGAAGAGGGTTTAAAAAAAACAAAACTTCAGATATTCTATTTTTCCCTTTGGGTACCAGTGGATTCTCACCCATTCCTCCTTTGGCTGTACTGCTTTGGCATACACTGATTCTTATAAATGACCTTGTGGGCATAGAGAAGTTTTCTTATTTGTACATCTAGCTTTTTAAGGTATTTGAGGTTATTCTACAGTTCCAAAGCTTTATTATAGTGCAGAATTTAAGTTGATTAATGACATACTTTATTCATAATGTTATTGTACTCCTCAATCTCAATTTTAGTCTATACTGTTCTTCACTAATTTTTATTCCTCAATGATTTATGCTTGATTGCTGTTCCTTCCTCCACTCCAAGATATTTATATATACCTTTCTGTTCAAGTTTCTTTATCAATCATCAGTCACAGGGATGTTTTCAGTGTTGCTCAACTTTTCTCCAAGGAAAGTTGCCTTAGCACATTTGTGTGGCGAGTTCTGTTCTTCTTCTACCAAATCGTATTTTAACACAATAGAGTCCTTCAGAGCTTCAGGGCCGTACCATGCTAATTAGTTTCTGCTGTTGGGCCTCAGACGCAAAAGCAGAGCAGCTTCATGTGAATTTACAATCCTTTTAGAGGGAGCAGAGTAAGCCAAAGATTCTCTGAGATGGCAAAGTGGGAGAATCTATATAACTGATTCTAATGGCCTGGGACCTTACCACTTTTATTCTAAACGCATTTTGCTCACTGCTTCTGCTACTATTTGTCAGGAGATTGTTAGAGCTGGGTTAGTAATAGCTGCCAGATTCTGTATAGGTCATCCAACGTAGGATGTGAGTCACAGAACCATGCATAAATTAGCCAGTTAGGTGATAAAAATTGATTGGCGTTAGCAAGCACTTAATTGGCATTAATTAGGACTTGCACACAGATCTGTCCTATTCTGTAACACACATGCCTACATTCATAGCATGCAACTCCATTGGGGCCATGGGCATTGGCAGGTCAGGGGTGTTCCCTGAAATTAGGTGCAATGTTGTACCTGCATTTGCGCGCCTAACTACCATCTGTCGGGGGGGGCGAGCATTTACACCAGCTTTTGGCAGGTGTAAATGCATGCACCCAAAGTTAAGCAGAAAATATGTGCTAAGCTAGTAATTGGCCTGGGCCGAGCACTCTGTCTAGACTATTAACTTAGTGCGGCTTATCCTAGCACCTAATGTTAGGTGAAGAAATAACAGCGAAGGCAACCTCTGTGTTCTACAATTTTATTTACTTAAAGGCTCGACACGTACATGTTTCAGCCAATCTGGCCTGCCTCAAGAGTCTTAACAGAAGACTGGATATTATTCATAGACACAGTCTCTATAGAAGCATAGAAATATGACGGCAGATAAAGGCCAAATGACCCATCTAGTGTGCCCATCCGCAGCATCCACTATCTCCTCCTCTCCCTATTGACTAAGGCTCTTAACATTTGCATCTCCTCTTCCTATAGGCTAAGGCTCTTTACACCTACATTGTGATGTCATAGAACTTTATGGTTATAGAAACATAGTAGCATGACGGCAGATAAAGGCCAAATGGCCCATCCTCAGCATCCACTATCTCCTTCTCTCCATATTGGCTAAGGCTCCTAACATTTGCATCTCCTCTTCCTATAGGCTAAGGATCTTTACACTTGCAAATGGCCCTCTAGTCTACCCATCCGCAGTAATCATTATCTCTCTCCCTCTGAAAGATCCCACGTGCCTATCCCAGGCCCTCTTGAATTCAGACAGTCTCTATAGAAACAAGATACAGTGTATCGTTTTGTAGAAATGAACACCACCGTAAAGCACCAAACTCAGCACAACATTGTTTAAATGTACTTTTGAAAGTAAATAAAGGCAAAAAGCCTGATCTGTCTGCATAAATAACGTTGTGCTGAGGTTGGTGCTTTATAGTGTGTTCATTTCTACAAAATGATAGAGGACTGCTGAATAATATCCAGTCTTCTGTTAAGACTTCTGATGCAGCCTAGATAGGCCGAAACACGTATGTGTCGAGTCTTTAAGTCAGTGTCTCGCAAAATTTCCAGCCGGCAGCACCCTAAATCCAGTACCCTGGCCGGAAGGCACCTGAAAGTGCGCTGAGGCCCATCTGGCCGCTATCCGCTTGGGTGGAGGGATCCGGGAGGTGCGGGGAGAGGAAGTGAGACGCCGGCCAGCAGGAGAGTCATCTGCGCAAGTTGAATTCCTACAGGACGTGCCTCTCACTGTGAGAGTCCCATCCTGTAGGCAGTCGGCCAGCATGGACGCTCCTTGCCAGTGTGTCATGACACACCTGAAATCGTGTACCATGGCACAGTTTGCAATACACTGCTTTAAGTAAATAAAACTGTAGAATACAGAGGTCACCTTCGCTGTTGTTTCTTCATTTCTCCATTGCGTGAAGGAATTTTCTCCTGTGATCATTGCCTAATTTAGGTGCCTTATTGATTTCCCCCAAGTGGAGCTTTATCCCTTACTGCAAGTCATGGCAGTGTGGAGGCTGGATCAGAAGACTGTAGAAGCCTGATTTCACTTAACAGAACATGAATTAGCTGTTGGCAGCGTAGGTTTCCTGATTGATGCTTAGAATTTTTCAGCTTAATGGGTTAATTGTTTTAGTTATTGCTTCCTAGTCTAGATTTCTCTCGGTCACATCTTAGGGTGAAAATAATTTTGTTCTGATAAAAAGCAGTTAAGAAATATGAAGAAACAAAGGACTAGATTCACTAAGCTTTGAGAGCCTTCTCCAACACCGACCCGATTCACTAACCTTATGGCTGATCTGAACCGCACATGCAAATGAGGGGAAATGGCATGCAAAGTAGGAAGGCAGTGATTCACTAAACCAACAAAGGAACACCGATTGGGCTGGCCGATCCAAAAAGAAGCGACTGCTGAAGACCAGTTGCTCATGTCCTTGCCGACTGTCCTGCTCTCTGCTGCCCTGAAATCCCAGCCCTGCAGCCCTGAAACCATCAAAATAAAAAAACATCTCCCTTGTGCAAAAAGTGCCCTGCTCTCTACCAATCTGTATTTTTAACCCACGGTTTTAACCCACGAGTTAAAAGCGGGGCTGCACTACAGCATGTTCTGCTAGTTGTTCCAGTCTGGCTGCAAAGCGTGTTCTGTTATGATTCTCATGGGGCCAGCGAGTGCAGCCACCCACTTTCTGTTTTGACCTCAAGCTTGTGCGGAGAAAAAGCGCATATGCGGATCACATCTCCAGGCAGAGAGGATGGTCTGAGCATGCGTCTGGATCGATCTGCAGCAATCCGTGGGATCACTTGTGGGCGTGTCCGATCAGATCATTTGCATGGGGACTCTTTAGTGAATTGGCTGCCCGGCAAAACTCGGCCACGGATTGCCCATGGATCAGATCGGAAATCTAGGCCAAAGTATGTGGTGTATACCCTTTCCTCGTAAGATGGACCTGGTGCCTTACAAAGAGTAGGTATTTTTTTTCTTGTTAGGTGAAACTGAGAGGAAGATGAGTAAGTAATGGAATCTATACTTCTGACACTGTGGACATCATAGAGCACTAGTATCACATAATGTGACCTGATGAGTTATTTCTTAATCCATGTATCATTTAGAGGTGTCACTTCACCTTTGGCTAGCACAGAAGAATCATTTCACTTTTGCTGTTTGTGTTCATTAGTATCCACTTTAAAAACAAATTGAAACTCACTGACAACCCTTCCTGTAAAAGTAAATTCTTACTGTATATATGATATGACTTCCATGTACATATATATTGATGTGTTAAATGTACATAGTTGTGTATGTGTATAATTTGGACATACATAACAAATATATAAGTACACCTTTTACCAAACATCCTCCAGTTGTGCACTGTTATTGTTTTAAATGATTATGCATTTCTTGTTTGCTTAGTTTTGTTTAATTTAAAACACTACATAATTCCTTTATTCTTTTAACAAATGTTTATAATAAATAGTAAAAAAAAAAATAATAATACAATCACTGGATACATAGGTATATGGTTTTAATTGTGCAGGAAATGCCCAGATTTTCCTCTTTTGCTTTTCTTTAGGTAGCTAAGAACCAATGCACTTGACGGTTGTCACACGTCAGCCGTTGAACCACAGACTGCTGCAGAGAAGATGGATTATTGCTTGAGC
This sequence comes from Geotrypetes seraphini, assembly GCF_902459505.1. Taxonomy (NCBI): domain Eukaryota; kingdom Metazoa; phylum Chordata; class Amphibia; order Gymnophiona; family Dermophiidae; genus Geotrypetes; species Geotrypetes seraphini. The sequence continues at coordinate 93,244,440 of NC_047084.1, read as the reverse complement.
TAGATCAGTGTGTCTCAAACTTTTTTCTTTTAGCACTAAACGGAGCAAATGTTTTTCGTGGCACGTTATAATTGAAATGATAAAATTGCAAAACCAACAAAAAATTAAATTTGACATTTATTTAAAAATCTTTAAGCTATGTATGGATAATTGTAACAATGGTGAAACTAAAGTAGATAGAATAGAATTGCTAATCAGTGCGATGGATGTGCTTGCTTTTGAATGCAAATGAACTCAAAATGCATCTCAATAAGTTGACAAGCAAACATGCATTTCATCATCCACCGTCTGCACTTGTACTCTTTTTTTTCTATATAATTTCTGTCAGAGCTGAAAATCCAAGTTTGCAAAGATAAGAAGATCCAAACAGTAACAGAGCCTTGATTGCTTCGTTGCTCAAGTTAGGATACCTACTGCTTAAAAAAATAAATTACTTCCTGTTAGTTTTCAAGGACCAATCACATCAAAGAATGATGCTTGTCTGTGCACACAGACACTCATAACATTGACAGGCTCTTCCGTACATAATGTACATGTCATCTATTCTAGTGTATACTTACAAAGGGGATTTTAAAAAATAAAGTAAAATTCTGGAATCTAAGGGCACACCCGGAATCTCTTCGGGGCACACCACTATGCCGTGGCACACAGTTTGAGAGACACTGAGCTAGATGATTTAAAATGTGCAGCTGTATTTTGAATCATTTTGACAATGTTATTTTTTCTGTTTAGTTTTTGTTTTCATGTAGTATTTAATGGTTTTAGAGTAAAAATAAAACAGAGTGTGTATATAAATATAAATATATATATTTTTTGTGGAAGATGAAACCTGTTTTTTTTTTTTCCAGATGAGTCTTTAGCATAAAGGTTAAAACTATTTTAAGAGAAAATAAACTAGAGTGTATTATTTAAATGGTATTTTCTGTCTTTTCATTTTTGTGGTGACAGCAGGCAATACTCAACCCTTCACCCTATCAGCATGCTTAAAACGAAAGCTGACATGCCTTTTATGTTTGTTCTATCAAATTTATGTTGCTTATGATTAAACTTGAGGGGAGATGCTTCAGCAAGTGTGGAAAACTGTTTATACTACACACTTGTTACCAGATTCTTTAAGACTACTCAAGGACATCTATTTATGTACCTTATAGAGGTAATTTTATAACTGCTCCCACTTCAGTGTATTCATTCTGCCAGATTCTCAGAAAACACGTGGGGCCCATAATCAAAAAACATAGATGTCCAAAAAGCATCCTAAATCAGCACTTGGATGTCAATCACCAGGATGTCCAACTGCTGATAATCAATACCGTCTTTCTGTACATCAAGCAAGGTGTTCTAGCCTCTGTACGGTCAGAGCATGAGATGGGCATGGTGGAGACGTGTTATGGGTGGGTTTTGGGTGGGAAGGTGGGTTAGACATAGACATCTTGCAGCAATAATTAAACATTTTTCAAGACATCCTGGACAGAACTTATATGTTTGGAACTAGACCTGTTATAGAAGGGTCTAAGTGCCACAAAGGTGCCCAGTCTGACCAGATGACTACTGCATGCATCAAGGTACAACATCCCCACACTCTCCTAGTGCTCACTGACCCACTCACACCCACAAAGATCAGAATACAAACGTACATATCTGTCTCCACAACATCAAGCACCTGGTATAGAAAAGCATAGTAGAGCTGCACAAAGGTGTCTTAGAAACATAGAAAGATGATGGCAGATAAGGGCCATAGCCCATCAAGTCTGCCCACAAGTCTTATGTAGCCTGGTGGGTGGGCTAGTGAACCATAGAGAGGAGCAGCAAGTCCCATAAGCCACTCTAACCCCTACATTTATGGTGGAAAATGTGAGCCCCCCAAAACCCTACTCTGTTGCCATACACTGTCCCCTACTCTCTTCAACCTATATACGGCCTCTCTTGGCGTTTACCTGAACAAACAAGGCCTATCCTCTTATAGCTATGCTGATGACATCACCATCCTCATTCCTTTCAACCAACCAATGCTCTTAATGTCAGACACACTACACAGAACTCTAGCTACAGTTACGACTTGGATGGAAGACCACAAACTGAAACTCAACCCAGACAAAACTAAATTCATCCTCCTAGAAAATAACAAAATCCCAACCATAACCAACTTAGAAATCAACTCTATCAACTACCCTTTGCAAACCATCCTAAAACTTCTAGGTATGACTATTGACAGAGGCTGCACCATGCAACCACAAATTAACAAAACAATACAGAAATCTTTCGCAGTTATGAGAAACCTTAGACAAGTCCGAAAATTCTTCGAAAAAACACAATTTCAACTCCTAGTACAATCTCTAATCCTAAATATCCTAGACTATTGCAACATCCTCTACCTCCCCTGCCCTGCAATAATGATTAAACAACTACAGACAATTCAGAATACAGCTCTGAGACTCGTCTATTCATTGAAAAAACATGATCACATTACTGAGGCATTCATCAATTCTCATTGGCTTCCAATCCAGGAAAGAATACAATTTAAATTCTACTGTATACTATTTAAAACTATAAATGGAGACAGCCCAACCTACCTAAACGACCGCCTCATCCAAACCACCTCTACCAGGCATAGAAAAACACACACCCCCATTCACTTACCCCCCAATCAAAGAAGTAAAACGGAAAAAACTATACAACGGACTACTGGCCACTCAGGCAGCGTAGATAGACAACCAAGTCTCCAACCTGTTGACAACAACCCCAGACTACAAGATGTTAAGAAAGGAAATAAAAACTATACTCTTCAAGAAATCCCTTAATAAAGCTTAATACCATGATAAAGCTTAACCCCCCTCTTACCATCCCCTCCCTAACCCCAGATCCTACTTTTCCCTCTCTTGGAAACCTTCTCTGATCTAACGTTGTAACCCTTCTTCCATAACTCTTTTTGTAATCTGCTTTGAACCGAAAGGTAATGGCGGAATAGAAATCTGTAATGTAATGTAATATAGGTGCCACCTGCAGCCATAAGGGCAATTGGGGTTGTAGATAGGTGGGTTTTGGGGGATCACTGTAACCTATAAGGGAGTTCTGGTGAGATGTTTATCTGGCACCCTTTATGTCAGTGTCCTGCAAACTTTCTTGAGCCGTGGCAAACTAAAGGTAGTGACTGTGGCTCAAGGCACCTGGAAGTGCCACTCCCACGTCCAAATGGTCTTGTTCTGGGTGCTTGGGACTTGGATGAAATTTTGGTTGAAAATGTGGTATAAAGATAGATATCTGTGCATCCCATGGCCTGGACGTCCAGATAGAGGATTTAAAAAAAAAAAAAATTATTTCTAGACATATGGTAGTTTGCCTTTCAAAAATAGGCATTTTCTTACTGCTGACTTTAGACATCTAGCGCCATATGTCCAAACTGAACTTAGATGTATGTTTTTAAAATGTATCTCATATATACATTTTGCTTGAAAATTACAATTGCATGTAAATATTTAGGTATGTGGCCAAGTTATATGTTTCAGTGAATCCCTAAGAGGACGAAAATTGATATAACTAACTTCTACATGGTTCTACAAATTTTTTTTTTTTAAATTACATCTTTCTGCAGTTAATACAAAATTACTATTTTATTTCCTGATTTTAATTAATTGAATTTTTTTTTTTAAAATGAATATGGCATATGCAGAGGTTTGGACCCCTAATTGATTCACTTTTTAAAAAATTTAGTAATTTCAATTATACATATCAATCAATACAAGAAAATAATAACATTGGTGAAACATATTTTACAAGAAATATTACAAATAGAAACATACAAATTCTAAAGTCCACTTCAAGAAGAGATTTGCGAGGATAAACTAAAATAATTCCTGATAGAAATCCAGTTAGATACTAATCTTCAAAGAAAACAAATAGAGAAGATCTTTGATGTTCATGAAATCATCAAATGGAAGAAGACAACACTGCCGTGTTTCAGCTGTATAGCCTGCGTCAAATCAATCAGTCTATTTGACAATGGTAGTGATTAAAACTTCCAATATCAATGACATTGAACAATGCATAAGAGGATATCTGGTGTCCAAATACGCACTGGTATAAGATAAGCATATACACTTCTCCCTCTGTATTCGCAGTGATTGGGGATGAACAGACCCGTGAATACAGAAAAACATCAAATAACTTTTTCATAAGTTATTCGCAATTTTCTATTAAAAACCTTAGGGAATATGATGAAACCGCAAATAACTTCCCCAATGACTGATCGTGCCAAAAAGTCCAGGGCTCTGGAGCAGGAGCAAGTGCGTGCAGAGCCCACCCATTCCCCCCTTCCCAGGTGGATACTTATGCATCGGGCTTGGGGTGGTGCATGCTCCTAGCTCGAGCTCTGGCTCAGCTTCCTCCCCCCACCCCCCCTCTCATTTCTTGCATGGCCTCTAGCCCACACAAACATGCCATCATGATCCATGCCTTGGTCCAGCGTACATGCTTGCACCATGCCGCCGAAGCATCCAGCTCTTCCCTTGAGAACTGGGAAAGTAGAAGGCTCCCACCCATTCCCTGTCCTCCGGTTCAGTTCTTGGTCCCCGCGCACTTGGTAATTATTCCAGCCCTTTTCCTTGCGCTCTTTCTCTGCCTCGCGCTCCCCTTACACTCATGGATGATGTAATTTGGGGGGAGAAGCCAGCATGCTAAAAACTGCAAGTGCAGAAACTGCGAATATGGAGGGAGAAGTGTATTTGATGCATAAGTTAGCAGTCAGTTATAAACTTTTTTTTTTTTTTTTGAAAAACAAGAAAACGACAGAAAAGAACACACAATAAGAGAAATAAACTCAAAACCGCGAGCACTAGAAGGCAAGAACAAGGGTTCACTCAGCGCAGAGAGTTGAAGCAAAACTTCTCAGCTCCGCAGAAAGAAAAGAACTGAGGAGACACGCCTGGTGCATCGGGCGGGAAGGCACTCGCGCATGCGCAGTGCGGGCATCTCGAAACTTCTGAAGTTTCTTCAAGCAAGTATGCTTGTGAGATGTCCGCATCGGGGCTCTGTCGGATGACATCACCCACTAGTGAGAATACCTGCCCGCTTGTCCTGGGATAAAAGCCATAATGCAGCTCCTGAGCATACATATTGTATAGTTTTCTCAATACATGCAGACTGGTAAGTCTGAAGATTCAGTTAGAATATGTCTGGCTGCCACCTAGTGGCTATACCTATTATTTATATACTTCCTTGATGTACTAGAGCAGTGTTTTTCAACCTTTTTACATCTATGGACCGGCAGAAATAAAAGAATTATTCTGTGGACCGGCATCGGTCCGTGGACCGGCGGTTGAAGAACATGGGGCTAAGTCGTGGGCCAGACCCTGCCTATCTCTACCCAATCTCCACCCCAGACCCCTCCCCCATAATAGTACTAATTGTACCTTGCATGTCCCGTGCCTCATCTGGAAGCCTTCCCTCTGAAGTTGCAACGTCAGAGAGAAGGCTTCCGGTTCAGGCGCAGGATGCCCGTAGGAGCCACTGCCCATGGCTTTGTGCACTGAATCAATTAGGAAGAGGGAGCTGGCTCAAAGATAATGCCGCATCGATCGCACCGTGGACCAGCGGTTGAAGAACACTGTTTTGGGCCTGATACACGTGCTGGCCCTGTGGACCGGCACTGGTCCATGGACCGGTGGTTGAAGAACACTATACTAGAGAACTGTAGAACATAGTTTCCCAGCTTCTTCAAACTAAGTACCCCGTAGATCAAGGGTCGGCAACCTTTTTACAGAAAGAGTTGCAAGGTGTTGTCTCTGCACCTCTCAGCCCTCCATCCCTCCTTCCACTGCCCCTCCCCCAACCCTTAGCCAAGGTTCTCTCCCCTCCCCAGGCCCTGACCCTTTAATCTCCCTCCCATTCCCACGATTCCCCCCTCTCACAAGCCTACCGAGGAACCTGGTGGTCCAGCAGGAGTCTTTGTGGAAGGAGCGCAGCCCTCTCGCTCCTGCTTCCTCACGGCTGCCTTCTAAAATAGCTGCCGTGACCTCTCGCAGCAGCTGGCGGTACTACAGGAAATGCCACAAGCAGCTGCGAGAGGTTGCGACAGCTATTTTAGAAGGCAGTTGAGAGGAGTGGGAGTAGGTACAGTTTTCTCAATGTTTCCATAGGAGTTCAGTTTTGGGAGCATTTAGCAGCAGTTTAAAGGTCATCCAGTCTTTGATTTCAAACAGGCAACATTGCAATTTCTTGATCCGGCTTGTGTGATCTGAGCCTAGTGAGAGATAGAGCTGGATGTTGTCGACAAAGGAATGGATTTGAATCTAGTATTTCAAGGAAATGTCAGTCAGTCTGATATACAAATTGAAGAGTAAAGGTGAAAATAGGGTGCCTGAGACACACTAGAACTGAGACACACTAGAACTGAGGGGTTTAGGTTCGGATATATCTGTTCCTAACAGCACCCTCTGGAATCTTTGGTTTAAGGAGGAGAACCAGTGCAGTGCGACATCACAGATACCAATGTCTGCAAGCCTGGATAGTAGAAGAGGATGATAAAGAACCTCAAAGGCAGCACAGAGATTCATCCAGATTCCTGAAAGGAACATTGTGTTTGCTCTGTCCCGTGTGACGGTCATTTCCAACATAAGAGTCAATGTTGTCTTATAGGCCCTCAGAGAGGCTCCGTTCAAACCCTTGCGGGATGCTTCACTTAACAAATCTCACCATGAAGATATTTTTTTCTGGTAACTATCGCCTCAGCAAGGAGTGTCGGAGCTTCAGGCTGTCTTATGTAGGAAGCCATTCCTCAGGTTTACGGAGTCTGGGATGTCTCTCCTCACTGTACCATGTCAATCAAGACATCCGGCTGCTGGCATTTTCGGCTCCAGATCAGAAAAAAAGGATGAGAGTTTGACATTGCTGGATGTCAGGAGAGTATTTTTACATTACGTCAAAGTGACAAGTTCTTTTCATCTCTCCGACCATCTCTTTATATTGACCAGCCATAGTCACCTGGAAAAGATAGCCTCCAAGGCTATTGTTTCTTCGTATACTGGATGTAGTAAACAATCACTGATTTCTTTGAAAGCATATTCCACAAGAAGTGTGGCTTCATCATAGGCAGAGTCCCAGGCTGTAGTGCCCAAGATTTGTAGTGCAGTTACATGATCCACACTTCATACTTTTACATAGTTTTACAGAGTGGATGTAGTAACACAGAAGGATGCAACTTTTGGGCCCTCAGTGGTTCAGGAAGGCTCATCTGCCCCACCCTAGATTTGGGAGACTGCTTGGATACATTCCTATGGTTGAGTACTGTACCCTTTGCACTAGATGGGAAGATCAAGTTCTTACCTCAATAATTTTCTTTCCAGTAAACAGGTACAGTAGTCTCGATGACTTGCTGTTCTGCCTAGCTGTAACAGGGCCTGCCTGTAAGGGGGGCAACAAGCCAGGGTAAAACAGTTCCATAGCTCACTGATGTTTTAGGATAAAACAGAATAGTCCTCACTAGCATTTATTAATGAAAGAGTAATGAGAAAAAGAAATACCAGAGTATTTATAAAGAAGAACTCAATCTGTTCTTTTTAAGAAAGGTTGCGCCGATTGTGCAGACAATACCTGCAAATAGAACAGATTGGAGGATGGATTTTGGGGTGGTTGAAAGGTGGGTTACGTTTGAACAGGTGGAGTAAGCGACTGTTGGTGAGATCATAGGCACATGTCATCCAACGATTTCCACTGGTAACATTTTTCCTGTACAAGTGTTGAGGAGTTTGGGGAGTAGGATTGCACCAAGTGTGACACTAATGATAAACTTGATGTTGCAAGAGGGTGAGGTACCGGAGGTGTTGAAAGTTGCAACTATAAAACCTTTAGTAAAAGATAAGAAACTTGGAAATAATGTGATCATTAATTTCTGTCCTGTAGCTTCACTGCCCTTTTTGGGAAAGGTTCTGGAGAGACTTGTGTATTTGCAGCTGGATAAGTATCTTCAGGACCATGGAATTTTAGATGATTGCCAGTACGCTTTTTGGAAGCATCACAGCACTGAGACCCTACTGGTGTCATTGCTGGATGAAGTACAAAGTGGTACCTCTCCTCCCTTGTAACCAAAAAAACCCCACAAAACCCCAAAACTATTGTAACTTCACTGGAAATGTCCAGTTAGCTCTTTTGTAATCCGCCTTGAACTGCAAGGTATAGGCGGAATAGAAGTCCCTAATGTAATGTAATGTAATGTTTTGACAATGGGAAAGAGTATCTGGCAATATTTCTTGATGTATCGGCAGCATTTGATACGTTGGATCATGTTATTTTACTTGATAGACTGAAAGGTTGTGGAATTGGAGGAATAGTTTTAAAATGGTTCTCCGACTTCTTGCGGAATAGGCAGCAAGAGGTTTTAGTGGATGGTGTATTGTCCCACCGGCGTAAAGTTACGACGGGTGTGCCGCAGGGTTTAATCTCTATCTCATCCCCCTCTGTAGACTGCTGCGGTCCGCGCAGGTCTCGTATCAGCTTTATGCGGATGATGTTCCGTTTATGCTCCCTATTGATGGGGATTTTGGAAAGGCTGTTCAGCGGCTGCAGAAGGTGATGACAGGATTAATACTTGGATGAATTGTAACAGATTGAAATTGAATGTTCAGAAAACAAAGGTGATATGTTTTGTTGATTCATTGGGATATGCTCTTCCTGATAAAATTGACCTATTAGGCACTACTGTTGCAATATCCAGGGAGGTAAAATACTTAGGAGTTTTACTAGATTCTTGTCTGACAACCAGGGGGCATGTATGTGCAGTGATAAAAAGGGTATTTTTTAAATTGCGTCTATTGAACAGTTTGCGCCCATATTTGTCAGCCTCTATGTTTAGGACTGTCTTGCAGAGTGTGGTATTATCATGCTTAGACTACTGCAATTTGGTGCTTCTGGGTCTACCTGCATCAGCATGTTAACATCCATGCATGTGCAGAGGCACTCCAGATGGGCCCTGAGATACCAGTAGAGGGTGCCAGCAGGGAAGAGGGCCGGAGAGGAGAGGCACTGGTGCCAGCTGATCGCCTACATCAGTGTTTCTCAACTAAGTACCTCCTAAGTCTAACAAATATCAACTGAGTACCCCAACCCCAACCTCCCCAGGCCCACCCAAGCTCTGCCCCAGATCCCATCCCCTTTACTAATTGTAATGCAATTTTTTCCATTCATTTTTCATATACACACAATATACACAGCAGATATAAATTCTCAAAACTGACACATTTTAATCACTATATTGGAAATAAAATCATTTTACCTACCGGCGATCCTCTGCAGGCTGCTGTAATTAGCTTTAAAGGTGAGAGCAGGAGGCCAGGAGGGAAGCCGGAGGACGCTAGAGAGAAGAGGGAAAAGTGCAGGCCTTCGGCTAATCGGGCAGCGCTGTACTGCATAGGGAAGTCAGCTGGCAGGCGCCTCTCTTCCTCCTCAGTGTGCCGCGGCACACTTGGAATCTCAGGAGGCACACTGTTTGAGAAAATTGAGACACTGTTCTAGCCTCTCTAGCAAAGACCAAGAAGCCCTAAAACATGGTCTGGCTGGAAGACCTCACAGGAAGGTTGTGTAGCTGTAAGAGCTCGTTACCCTGCCAACGAACTTCAAACATAACTGTGCTAAGGGGCTTTTCTTATAGTAACATTCTTACGTGATGCTTCCTATTAGTGATAGGAAAAGGAACACAGACGGCATAGTACGCCTTAGAAGACCGGACGGAAACTACGCAGTGGCGGATTCTGAAAAAGCCGAAATACTAAATGAATATTTCTGCTCAGTCTTCACCTGTGAGGCACCGGGACACGGACCACAGTTGAAGGCAAAACAAATTGCGGAAGACCCGTTTCAGAATTTTGAGTTCACACCTGAAGACGTCTACAGCGAGCTGACAAGGCTCAAGGAGAACAAGGTCATGGGACCGGACAATTTACACCCAAGAGTGCCTAGAGAATTGAGAGATGTTCTGGCGGAACCATTGGCCGTGCTCTTCAATCTCTCACTAAGCACGGGGAAAGTTCCGTTGGACTGGAAAACAGCCAACGTCATTCCTCTGCATAAAAAGGGTTGCAAGGCTGAGGCTGCGAACTATAGACCGGTGAGTCTCACTTCAATAGCGTGTAAACTCATGGAAACACTAATTAAGCATAAATTAGATACGGTCTTGAATGAGGGGAATCTCCGGGACCCCAGTCAACATGGATTCACCAAGGGTAGGTCCTGCCAGTCCAATCTTATCAGCTTCTTTGACTGGGTAACAAGAAGGCTGGACTCGGGAGAGTCCTTAGACGTCGTATACCTTGACTTCAGCAAGGCTTTTGACAGCGTCCCACACCGCAGACTGCTGAACAAGATGGAATGGATGGGGTTAGGAGCAACACTAACTGCATAGGTTAAAGATTGGCTAAGTGGCAGACTTCAGAGGGTGATGGTTAACGGTACCCTCTCCAAAACGTCGGAAATGACCAGCGGAGTGCCGCAGGGCTCAGTCCTGGGTCCACTCCTCTTCAACATATTCATTAGGGATTTGACTCAAGGGCTTCAAGGTAAGGTAACCTTATTTGCTGATGATGCCAAACTATGCAATATCATAAACGGCTACAATCTGCAGAATACTATGGAACAGGACCTCCGTACTTTAGAAAGTTGGTCCTCTGTCTGGCAGCTGGGCTTCAATGCCAAGAAATGTAAGGTCATGCATCTCGGAAATGGAAATCCATGCAGAACTTACACCTTGAATGGAGAAACTTTGACCAAGACTACAGCAGAACGAGACTTGGGAGTGATCATCAGTGCAGACATGAAGACTGCTACTCAAGTGGTGAAGGCTTCATCTAAGGCACGGCAGATGATGGGTTGTATCAAGAGAAGTTTCGTCAACAGGAAGCCTGAGGTCATGATGCCATTATACAGAGCCATGGTGAGACCTCATCTAGAATACTGTGTGCAATTTTGGAGGCCACATTACCGTAAAGATGTGCTCAGAATTGAGTCGGTTCAGCGGATGGCCACCAAGATGGTCTCGGGGCTAAAGGGTCTCTCGTACGAAGAGAGACTGAACAAATTGCAGCTCTATACTCTCGAGGAGCGTAGGGAGAGAGGAGACATGATTGAGACATTTAAGTACATCACGGGACGGGTCGAGGTGGAAGATGATATCTTTCTTCTCAAAGGACCCTCGAACACAAGAGGACATCCGCTCAAACTCAGGGGAGGGAAGTTTCGTGGAGACGTCAGGAAGTACTTCTTCACGGAACGAGTGATAGAGCATTGGAACAAGCTTCCAGTACAGGTGATCGAGGCCCGCAGTATCCCAGACTTCAAGAATAAATGGGATACCTATGTGGGATTACTGCGAGAGTCATACCAATGAATAGGGTCGCTAGGATATAGACTTAATAGAGCAGGTCAGTAGAGTTAAGGGGGCCAGTAGACTTAAAAGGGGGTCAATGGTATGGGCAGACTTGATGGGCTGTAGCCCTTATCTGCCGTCATCTTTCTATGTTTCTAAACACACTCAGGATGATACATGTTCCCAAAATATGAAACTAATACATGTTTCTAAAATATGAGGTTATATGTAGGTTTTACATAATGGGTAAAAATAAGACATTCCCATAAAGAGAGAAAAACAAGTCATGAGAGTTCTGGCCAAAATCTCTGCTTAGTCTAAACAACAGCTATGCTAAGCATTTACATTCCAGCAGTGGACTCAGTTCTCATCAGGCTCTAACAGGCACTGAAAAGCTTCTACTGATAAGCAGCATCGCTCCTGCTGGGCTGCTTTTGGGGGGGGGGGGTGTCGGTGGCAGGAGGGAGAGGGTATCCCTCCTGATGATTTCACGATACATGTCGGGAGTCCCCTGCCACAGCTGCTCAGCTGATTGCGGCAGGGGTATTTTCCCTCCAATAAGCTAGGCCAAGATTCCCTTGCCATGATCAGCGCAGCTCAGCAGCCACATCTATTTGAAATGTAGGCCAGCATTTTTCTGGCCTACATTTCAGGCGCCTAACATGGCCCTAGAGAGATGCCTAGGGCGGCTTAAGCTCGTCCAAGGCCATTTCCAGGTGAAACCATGCCCAATCCCAGCCTTGGGTATGCTTAAGTGTTCCTAAGCTTCTCCCTGGACTCACAACAAATGCCTACAATGTAGGTGTCCTGTCTGCCTATAATCAGGACATTTGTTTACAGAATCAGTCCCTAAAAGTGTATAGCCCTTGATAGAGACTACATTGTTTAACTTGCTTTTCTGTTTTTTACCATACTTTTCAAACCACCCTCGTATGTATGTTCTTTTTGTTTCCTGCCTTGGAATAAGGCAGGCTATAAGTTTTAATAAATGAAATGATGATGCAAAGATTCTTTGCAGAGTCAGAAAAATGAAAGGAGACAAAGAGCCAATAAGAACATAAGAATAGCCATCTAGCCCAGTATTGTATTTCCACAGTGGCCAATCTAGGTCACAAGAATCTGATAAAAACCCAAATAGTAGCAACATTCCATGCCACTGATCTCAGGGCAAGCAGTGGCTTCCCCCATCTGTGTCTCTCAATAAAGGACTATGGAGTTTTCCTCCAGGAACTTGTCCAAATCTTTTTTTAAATCCAGATAACTACTGTTAGCACATCTTCTGGCAACGAGTTCCAGAGCTTTATTCTTTTAGTGAAAAATATTTCCTCCTATTTAATTTAAAGACAAACAAATATTGACAAAGTGAACATGTAATGACAACCATGAAGATGGTTTTTTACAAGTGAACATGGTGAACCATCTTCACAAAGTTTTCACAAGTGAACCATCTTTCACAAAATGAAATATAGACAAAGTGAACATGTAAGACAAACAAATATAGACAAAGTGAACATCTTCTGGGGAAACAATCTCTTCTGTTTTAGATGTGTTCAGTAAAGGATAATAACAATATATCAAAGATGATAAAGAGAACAGACAGGCAAGTGAGAGGAAACAGAAAACAATTGTATTACAATTATAGTATATATAACTTGCCTTTCACTAAAATGCACAAAGTAGGCACAGCAATGAAAGAAAAACTCTTGACCAAAATGTTGAGATTATTCTTCCCTGTTTATTGCCTTTCCTCGAGACCTGCTAGATTAGTTCAGACCAAATGGGTTGTGTTCCCTTACCTAGCAGACAAAACAGAAAAACTGCAGAGGTGATGTACAAAATGCCAAGTATTTAATTTGAATCAATGGACAGTTTGTCTCCAAAAGATATAGTTCACTTTGAATTAGAAACCAGGATGTGACATGGTCCGTGTTTCGAAAAACACTTCTTCCTTAGGGGTCCTAAAAGTGTTACAACCTCATTGTATATATTCTCCATTCATTTTTTTGTCCTATATAGTCCCTTTGTCTCTTTCTACATAAGTATTCACTGATCATTTGTTTAGCATGGTCTTCGCACGTCCACCATTTTTATAATATAATTAAGTTTTTCACTTCACTCTGCATTTTGCATAGACTCAAATATTTTCTGTTTTCACATATTTATGATATTTATCACTTTTTTCACCAACTCATTTTTATTAGTGGAATTTACATCACTGTGTCCTTTATCACATATCTTTCATACTCTCTGCATGTCAGATATCATTCACAGTTTCACATTTTATCACCACTACTATTCATAACTTACATGCATTCTTAATGTACCCCTCATTATTTATAGGACCCCTGAAGAAGACTTTTTGTCAAAACGCGGACCGTGTTGGGTCCTGTATCCCTAGCGGACTAGGTCCTTTAAGGCTCTTATGTGGATGATTTATTTTTATGTGGATGATTTCATTGTATCTTTGGAACTTTGATACTTTCAAATAAAGTCCATTTAGGAACATCGTCACTCCACAAGAGTTTTTTTGGTTTTCTCTGGATTTTCTTCTTTGTGGATATTTAGGGGTCAATTCCTTTTGTTTTTTGCTTATCAGAAGCCCATCATTCTATTCCTCTTTTTTATCCTCTATGTGTGCCATGGTGGGCAGCCTTTGAAATGAAAATTAAAAGAATAATTAGGATTTATCAAGAAAAATCTGATGATTAAAATATTTTACGAAGAGATTGGTAAAATTTCCCTTTTTTTTGTGGGATTGCTCTATTTCATAAAATGAGATGTTTGAGATTCTTAAAAAAAATCTCATAGAGAAACATGTTTACAGAGAAGTGGACAGAAAATCTGAAACAGTCTTCGAGTCCTTTTGTGAATATGCAGTAACAGGTTCACATTATTCAAAAGTGTACCATGCTGAGCACTTCCTGCTGGAACTAAGCCCAAATCAGTGACGGGGTCTGTATGTGTGGAAGAGCCGCCTGGGGAGAAAGACTTTTTAGTGTATCTAGTTATGCGGGTCACAGAACAATGCTACCAATAGACCTGATCAGTGGTGGTAATGTAGTGTGCAAGAAGCTAACCGAGGGCAGGGATTTAAGTTCCATATTAATGAGAGTTCTGGCAGAGGGTCAGGAGCTAACATCTTTGTAATTAGTCTGAAGGCTAACTCTGAAAATAAATGGGAGCATTTGAGACTTAAAATAGCAGATAAGGAAAAAAAACTGTGAATGTTGTTCATGCAAGAGAAGAATACAGATAGGGACATACTTAGGGCTCCTTTTACAAAGGTGCGCTAGTGGTTTTAGTGCGTACTAAAATGCTGCGTGCGCTAATTTGTGCGTGCGCTAAAAACGCTAGCGCACCTTCATAAATCAGAACACAAAACCCAGGGCAGGAGCAATGTTTGCAATCTCAAGCATTGCCACACGCCGCTTCCTGATTGGCTGCCGTTGCGAGAACTGACGGTAGCCAGTCAGGAAGCGGAGCAGGGGTGAGGCTTGAGATTGCAAACATCGCTCCTGCCCTGCACAGCGTGATTGGAAGAAAGCAGCCAGCGCAGCTGTACAGAAAGTATTTACCGGTGACTCGAGGGAGGTATTTCAGGGGGAGGGGGATGATGTATAGGCTGCCCCATTACATAGGCCGATTTATGTTTTTAAACTCTTAGATAGGCCGCGGCTAGTAACATGGGGCGGCTTATCTAAGAGTTTTAAAATGTAAATCTGCATTTCCTGCGGCCTATACAAAGGGGCATCCTATACATGGGGAAATAAGGTACTGATATTCATTGGAGTGTTATAGATACTGTAAAGATTTTGAACTATAAAGAACAGCACTGGATGTATCTACTTGACTCAGTAACCCCTAATGGATTAAGTCGAGAATTTGAATGGATGACGTTTAGTATCAGAAGACTTTGTGATTGGCTGCCTGTTTCATGTGACTATACAGTATACATAAAATTTAACAAGACGCTGTGGCCATCTTTGAACAAGCCTTAAGGTATGCACCTCATATTTTGTGGTAGTCTTATAATGAATTTTAAGAATTAAGTGGGGTTGTTTTTGGGTTTTTTAAAATAATTGTAATTTATGATTACCTTTTAAAATAAAAGGATTGCTTGATAGCAAAACATGTATTCATCTCGGGTGAAACTGTTTCCAACCCATTAGTTCTGAAGTGCTAAAGATAAGTTAATCAATTTCTAAATATATTTAAAAGCTTGAGAATAAATACATGGATATTAAAAATCTGACCTAATGAAAAAGTTGGAAAAGCCCTTTAAGGTTTAGCGTTAAGTTATATGATCTTTTAAGGCTACACCTTAGAAGGTCATTTTTCTATAATTCCTATTATTACTGGTATATATCTATAAGGAGTGATATTGTTATATTCATATACCAAAACACTGCCTTATTTTAGAGTCAATGTTTAGAATGCTAGGATATATGTGCATGCTGTATATACACAGTGGTGTAATAAGGGTGGGCGGTCTGCTCCAGGCGTCGTCTTGGTGTGGGCGCCGGCATCTATCCTCCTCTGCGCCCCCCCACTCCTTCTCACTCCTCCCCTGCCACACGCGTTCAATTTCCCCCCTCCCCACTGTACCTCTAGTTCTTCACTGCCCAAAGCAACAACTACAACCTGCTGCTCACACCAGCGTCAGCTGTCCCTCTGACATCACTTCCAGGTCCCGCACCTAGGAAGTGACATCCGGGCAGCAAGTTGGTGATGCTGCTCACGCCAGGAAAGTTAAAGAGGTACTGGGGGGGAAGGGAAGGGACACGTGGCGGGGGGAGGAGCAGGGGGAGGTGCACCAGCGCCCAAGTGCCTCTCACCCTCGCTGCGCCACTGTATGTACACATTTACATACATATATGCTAGCAAGCCACCTAAGTAGTATTTTGAACATGTCTGCTTAACTCAAATACTATGTATTTGCACAGGGGACATACACAGGGGCAAAGCATAGGTGGGACATAGCCGGGGCTCATATTTACCCCACATGGGAGGAATTCTATAAATGGTGCTCAAACATGGGAGCTGGAAAAGATTGGTGCATAGCGCTATTTTTGTAAAGGGTACATACCAGGTCCCACACTCATCTCTGGGCTCCGGTCTTATGCCTGTGGTGCAGTACTTAAAGCTATAACCTCAGCACCCTGAGGTTGTGGGTTCAAATCCCGTACTGCTCCTTATGACCTTGGGCAAGTCACTTAGGCCTAGAAGGTCATAATCCAGTCGGGTTTTCAGGATTTCCCCAATGAATATGCATTAAATATATTTGCATGTACTGCTTTCATTGAATGCTAATAGATCTCATGCATATTCATTGGGGAAATCCTAAAAACCTGACAGGATTGCAGCCCTCGAGGAGGGACTTTGACACCCCTGCCTTAAGCGATTTCTTCCATTTGTGTTACAAGCCACAAAACTTCCCAGAACATCATCCAAAGAACTTTAGGCCTTTCTAGCCTCAGTGAAGGTCAGTGTTCATGACTCCACAATAAGAAAATGGGAGAGTAGCAAGGCAAAAACAAATGCTCATCTCACACTTGCAAAAACACTCCTGGATGATCCCCAAGCCTTCTGAAATAATGTTCAATGAACAGATTTTTTTGGACAACACATTGGGATTCATTCTATAAATGGTGCCTAAATCGACAGGTGCTTGTATAAATGGCACCGGCCGCGTGTCAATCACACTTCAGGCGCTATTTACAGAATCGCGATTGGCAGGGCCTATGTAAAAACAAGTGCCTGAAATGTAGGCGAGGGTTTTAAAGGCCTACATTTCAGGCACCTAACTTTTTGGAGAATCACACTTAGTGATACCTAGAGAATGACATGGGGACAAATTTTTCCCTGTCCCTGTGGGAACTCATTATCCTGTCCCATCCCCGTGAGTTCTTTTCCTGTCCCCGCCCCATCCCTATCTGCACAAGCCTCAAATACTTTAAAATCGTAAGTTTTGTGCGGTTAAGGCAGAGCTTACAGCAGTGTCTTGCAAATTTTTTCGAGCTGGGGCACACTAAATGTAGTGTCTCCAGCTTGAGACACTCAGAAGTGCGCTGGCGTCGGTGTGATGATGTCACAAACATGCATGACATCAGCGCATGCGCAAAGGCCCTTCAAAGGGCCAGTAGAGAGAAGGAAAGAAGAGCTGGCGAGAAGGGCCAGCAGAGAGAAGAGATGCCGGCGTCGGGAGATTGCTTACAGGACGTGCCTCTCTTCGTGAGTCAGCTGGGGCCGGCATTTCTCCTCTTCCCCAGTGTACCATGGCACACATGAAATCTCAGGAGGCACACTGGTGTGCCACGGCACAGCTTGCGATACACTGGCTTACAGGAATGGGACAGGGACAGCGATAAAACTCACAGGAACAGGACTGGGAAACTGAGTTCCTGTGGGGACGGGGGCAAATTTATGCCCGTGTCATTCTCTTGTGCTTAAGTCATGCTCCGCCCATAGAAATGCCTACTTAGGCGTCAGGCACCTATCTTATATAGAATCGGATAGTTGCCTATCATCCAATTATTTTTTTTATTTTTTTTTAGCAAATACTGAGCCTATTAAGGGTATTTTGCCAATGAAGTTAATGTAACTTATCTTTACAAATAAATATATATTTTATAGCTGTCCTGGGATAGAAAAGACCTGACAGTTTTTTTAAAAGACTAAATTTTCTATTATCCAGCAAAGGTAATATTGTAAATGTACAAGCATTCCTATAGAATGTCTATGCATGAAACTGATTGGCTGGAACAAACCAGGAAGCTGGTTGAGGAGTGGCAGTTGAGAGAGTGACGGTTATTAACAAGACAGTCACACAACAGTGAAAAATTATTCCACTGTCTTCCCATACACCATTCCAAGTGATTACTTATTCAATTTTTTCAATTTTTGGGTCCTCAGCGGGCCACCACACACTCAAGTATTTTCATAGTGTGAGGCTTTATGCTCATATTCGTCATTGGACCACTATTTGCTTTCAATTTTTTTTATATATATAAATTACGTTTTAATGTATGTATGCTAAAGGTACTTAGCTTAGAGTTTTGACGCTAGCCGGGAGGGTAGAAACATCCGTCACCAACATGTTTCGCCCATAGCATTTAAGGGCTTTGTCAAGGCACCCTCTCCCTATGATAAACATAAAACTAAGTGTCATAACTACCATAAAGCATGTAAATCGTGTGTAATAAAATATTAATCAAACTCTCTTACCGTTCTCTACTATTATGCTTCCACCATCGCGTCTCCGACGAAATGGCGGTCACGCTCAAAGTAAACCCATTTATACGTCACCAAGACGTAACGTCCCAAGAGGTCAGAGACGTCAGAGGTGGACGTAACGGTTCTCTAGACAATTACTATTTATGTATAAAGTTCATTAATAGAATGTTTTAATAAAGGATGACACTCAGAACCCCCCTTTTTTTTGTTGTTGTTATTATTTTCTCCTCATATTAGAGACGCCCACTCCAGCTCATTATTCAGTCCATAAGGGACCACTGTGTTAAGGCGGTAAATCCACCTTTGTTCGATGAAGTTTAGTCTACTCTCCCAGTCCCCTTCCAGTTGTTGTTCAGATATATGCTCAATCACCCTCCATTTGATATGTTGGATCTCGTGACCCTTATCTAGCCAATGTTGAACTATTGGGGCTTGTATCGCCCCTGTGGTGATACGGGATTTATGTTCATTCAGACGCACACTAATAGCTCTTTTGGTGCGTCCTACATAGACAAGGTTGCAGGGGCATACAATGATATATATCACCCTCATTGTTTTACAGGTAGTGTCTGCCTTAGCTCTCACCGTGTAACCTGAACTGGGGTCTGTCCACTGGAGTCCTTCCAATGTCGAGTCACACCATTGGCAATGTTGGCATTTGATGTGTCCTGTCCCTACACTACTGTCATATTGATTTTCTAATTTCCTAAGGGCTTGGCCAATGGTCTGACCCCTTCGGTAAGAAAATAGGGGGAGTTCTGTAAACCCTTGATGAAGATTCAGTATGTGCCAATATTGTTTTATGAATGAGATCAATACCCCTGAAGCTCTAGAAAAGGGGAGCACACATACTATTCTTTCCTCCTCTTGTACCCGGGCCTTGTCTATAAGAAGGAGTTCCCGTTGGGCATAGCGAGCCCTTAAATAAGCTTTCCTAATGGAACTTTTAGGGTATCCCCGCTCCAGAAACCGCCCCTCCAAATCCCTGGCTACTTTTTTAAATTCCATTAGAGAGGAGCATATCCTTCTAACTCTCAAATACTGGCTGATGGGTAAACTGTATTTAAGATGGTACGGATGAAAACTATTGAAATGTAAAAGGGTATTACGAGCCACCGGCTTTCTATATAGAGTTGTTTCAAATGTTGTTTGCTCTATACTTATCAATATATCCAAAAACTCGATCTTAGCTTTATCATATTGGGGGACAAACTGCAGATTGGGATTCTTCGTGTTGATCCATATAAAAAATTCCTGCAACCCCCCTTCCGTACCCTCCCATAGGAAGAAAATATCGTCCAAAAACCGTTTCCATAAGGGGATGTGTTTAAAGAATTCAGACGGATATATAAATTCACTCTCAAATTTCCCCATATAGAGTGTAGCTATTGAGGGGGCAAGAGTCGCCCCCATAGCTACCCCTTCTACTTGTTGAAAAAAATCCCCATTGTATTCAAAAAAACTCCTCTTTAATACCCATTGGGCTAGTTTACACAGAAAGGAGTTGGATATTCTAAGGTGCTGTACTCTCTTAGTCATAACTTCTTCTACAATAGTGAGTGCCTCATCCTGGGGTATCCTGGTGTAGAGCGATACCACATCCAGGGTTACTAGAAAAAAAACCCCATGTGGAACTTTGCTGTCATGAAGCATCCTAAGTAGATGGGAGGAATCTTTGAGGTACGATGGAACCTTAATCGCTTCATCCCTAAGGAAAACGTCCAAAAATTTGGACAAAGGTTCTAGTAAGCTGTCTCTCGTGTTTACTATGGGTCTACCTGGGGGGTTTTCAAGACTTTTGTGGATCTTCGGAACGAAGCGGATAGTTGGGGTCCTAGGATGTTTTTCCAACAGAAATTGGTATTCTTTTAAAGTGATTTGACCCAGTTCATAGTGTTGAGTGATGAAAGTAAATATGTCTTTCATAAGTGGACCCGTGGGGTCGTCTGATAGCTTGGTATAGGCTCTCGCATCGCTCAATTGACGTTCCGCCTCTGCTTGATATTGTAAAATATCTTGAATAACAATAGAACCCCCCTTATCCGCTTTCGTTATTATAATATTATTCATATCCCTTAATTGGCTTATTGCCAGATGTTGATGGTACGATAAATTATACTGATTATGTGAAGATTTACAGGATCTCTCATATTTCGTTATACCATCCAGTACTAAATCTTTGAAGGTGGCTAGGATCGGATCCATCAGTCCCGGAGGTATCCACTTGGATTCTTTTTTAATAACAGAAATTTCATTTTATTAACAAGAAGCATACTGAAGTCCGAGTAAAGGGAGTGAAAATGAGAATGTATGGTTTATAAGAAAACAGATGACTGAGAAAATAGTCTGTATGTCTGTAGTGTGAGTGGGACACTTTGGGGTGTTTTTCTTGAAACTCACAACTGGTAGGAAGCTTTAGGATAATGCAAAAGGTTTCCTAAGATGTGAAACATTTTGAACAATATTGTATGGGAACCAAAGAAACGTATATTAAAACATTAGTTATTTAGGGGTCCTTTTACTAAGGCGCTCTAAATATTAGCATGCGCTAAACAAGGTTCCTGAGACTTATAACAGCTGCACTGTGAATGAAAGGAGAAAATATTCTCTCAGGGGTTAAAAATAGTAATGTTGCCTTGAGATTTTAAACAATAAAAGGAAAGAAGTGTTTTGTTCATATTTCTCTATGAAAGTGTTTGCAAGTGTGAGTGCCTGTATGTGGGTTCCAGAGAAACTGAAGTCAGCAACACTGCAGAATTCCAAACCTCTCCAGTGCCGAGAACAGGGAAGATATGTTCTAGTATAGTTAGGATTTATTTTTGAAATAGGAAATAATTATTTTTATTTTCTAAGCAAAAATTGCACAGTTTAAGCTTCCTGACTGCCAGGTTCCTTACTCAGCACATTCACTCAGAGAGATAGTATTTTTCCCATTTATTTTAATTAAGATAAGGTTTAGGAAGAGGAACAGTACAGAAGACTGAAGAACCAAATAGGCCCAAAGAAAGATAAGTGGGCAAAGAAACCAACATAATTTTCCTAAAGAATAAAACTGAGGGCCTGTTTTACAAAGCCACTCTAGCGGCTGCAGCATGGTAACGGCCCTGAAGCCCATAGAGATTTAAAGGGCTTCGGGGCTGTTGCTGCGCGGCTTTGACTCTAATGATACGTACAGTTATCAACATTAAATACTTACCTTAAGGGTTGGACATCAGTGTTCTCCCCAGTGCCTTTTAGCCGGGCGCTGTGCCCGGCTAATTTAGATGACCACCCAGCTGTCATCTATAGCGAATCCTGCTGCTGCCGCCGCTCAACATAAAAAAAGAAACAAACAAAAAGAACACCTTTCACCGGCTTGGAAACGCGAACTCATGCTTCGAGGTTCTAAGGTGTGCGTGCTGGCTTCCCTTCTCTTCCCTCTGAAATCGGAAGTTACGTCCTGGGGTGAGGGGAAGAAGAGAAGGGAAGCCGGCACGCACACCTTAGAGCCCCAAAGCATGAGTTCGCTACGGGCTAAGGTAGGAGACAGGCAGGAGACTGGTCAATGACGGAGGGAAGCTTACAACTTGCTTCGGGCCTTCCTTGCTGCCGGGTCCTGCCTACTTTCTGTTTCTATGAAGGCAGGACCTGGCAATGAGGAAGGCCCGAAGCAAGGAAGAGCAGCAAGTTTAAGCTTCCCTCCGTCGCTGACCTATGGAAGATAGGTCAGCGATGGAGGGAAGCTTACAACTTGCCTAGTGACTCTGCCGACGGGTGTGTGAGCTGGGAGGGATGGGAAGAGAAATGCTGCTGCACCACCGAATGGGGGAGGGAAGGGGGAAGATAAATGTTCTGCTGCTGCACCCATTTTTGGGAGGAAGGGAGGGGGAAGAGAAAAGCTGCTGCACCCAATTGGGAAGTGGAAGAGAAGGTCTGCTGCTGCTGCACCCAATTGGGGAGAGAGAGGGGGGAAGAAAGACCAGGAAAGGGAAAGGGAAAGGAAAGAGATGCCAAGACCGAGGGAGGGAAAGGAAAGGAGCTACCAGACCATGGAGGGGGGGGATGTCAGGGCATATGGGGGGAGGGGGAGGAGGCAGATGCCAGACCAGGTGGAAGGAAGGAGAGAAAGGAAGGAGAAGAGATGCCAGATAATGGAGTGGGAGGGGGAGATGAGAGGAGAGAGATGCCAGGGCATTGGGGGAAGGAAGGGAAACTAAAGGAGACAAAATGCCAGACCAGAGGGAAAGAAAGGAGAGGAGGTGCCAGAGAAGGAGGGAACGGGAGAGAGAGGAGGGAGATGCCAGGGCATGGGGGGAGAGAAGGGAAGGAGATAGAGATGCCAGACCATGGGGTGGAGTGGTAAGGAAGGAAGGAAAGGAAAGGAGAAGAGAGAGATGCCAGAGCATAGGAGAGAGGGTGAAGCTGAAATGAATCATTACATTACATTAGGGATTTCTATTCCGCCATTACCTTGCAGTTCATGGCGGATTACAAAAGAATTATCATGGATGTATTACAACAAGAACTTACCAGAAAAAAAGAAATTTGGTCATTTTCAAAGAGAGTAAAAAATGAGTATGGTTATTTGTTTGGGGTAGTTGGCTTTAGTGCAGGGGTGTCCAACCTGCGGCCACGTGAAGTATTTTGTGCGGCCCCAGTCGAGGGCGATGCAGTATTTTCCTCTTCTGCCCCCGGGTGTTTACCTTCTTGCTGGCTCCCTCCTCTGTCTTGCTGCAGCGTTTACGTGTTTGTGCGGCCTCAGAAACATTTTTTTTCGGTCAATGCGGCCCAGGGAAGCCAAAAGGTTGGACACCTCCGCTTTAGTGAGAGGTGGTGTTTGAAACTTGCAGTATTATTTCTTTTTTCAGGGCTTTGTTGAAGAGTATGGTCTTTATTTCTTTTCTAAAAGTCTTGTAGTCGACGGATGCTGTCAGTAGATTGGCGATTTGGTTGTCTAGTTTGGCTGCTTGAGTGGCCAGGAGGCCATCATATAGTTTTTTCTGTTTGACCTCCTTAATTGGGGGGTATGAGAATGGAGTGTGAGCTTTCCTATGTCTGTTGAGGTGTTGTGGATGAGGCGGTTATTCAGGTAGTTTGGACTGTCTCCGTATAAAGTCTTAAATAGTAGACAGTAGAATTTAAATTGTATTCTTGCTGGGATTGGAAGCCAATATGATTTGAGATATGCTTCTGTAATGTGGTCATGTTTCTTTAATGAATAAATGAGTCTTAATGCTATGTTTTGGATAGTTTGTAGTTGTTTTGTTATGGTTGTAGGGCAAGGAAGATAAAGGATGTTACAGTAGTCAAGTAGGCCTGAACTATGAGCTGGAATTGTGTTTTCTCGAAGAATTTCTGAACTTGTCTTAAGTTTCTCCTGACTGAGAATGATTTTTGTATTGCTTTATTGATTTGTGGTTGCATGGTGCAGCATCTGTCAATTGTTATTCATAGTAGTTTTAGAGTGGCTTGTATGGGGTAGTTGATTGTGTTGATTTCAATGTTGGTTATGGTTGGTATTTTGTTTTCTAGGAGGATGAATTTAGTTTTATCTGGATTCAATTTCGGTTTGTGATCTTTCATCCAGGTTGCTACTGATTTTAGTGTTTGGTATATTGTGTTTGTCATCGAGAGTTTTGGTTGATCAAAGGGTATGAGAATGGTAATGTCATCTGCATAGCTTTAGGGGGTTATGCCTTGTTTGTCCAGGTGAGAGCTGAGGGAGGCTGTATAGAGATTGAAGAGATTCAGGGATAGAGGGGATCCTTGGGGAACTCCGCAGGGGTTTGACCAAGGTTCAGATTTTTGCTTGTCTGATTTTACTCTATAGGTTCTTGATTTAAGGAATCCTTCAAACCATGCGTATACTTTTTATCTGTGATACCTATTGTATCTAGGATTTGTAGTAGTATGTTATGGTCTACCAAGTCGAATGCAGCGGTCAGGTCTAGTTGTATGAGCATCATTTTTTTTCCTGTGCTGAGATGTTGTCTGGCTGTGTCCAAGAGAGATCCTAGTAGTGTTTCTGTGCTGAAGTTGTTTCTGTAGCCGGATTGTGTGGGATGGAGTATGTTATGTTTTTGGAGAGGAATTTGGCAACTAGTCCTTCTATTATTTTGACATAGAGTAGAATAGAGGCAATGGGTCTGTAGTTGGCTGTTTGGTCTATCGGTCCTTTGGGGTCTTTGAGGATCGGGGTAATGATGATTTCACTGAGGTTGGTTGGGTAGTGGCCGTTTATTAGCGAGATTTGTATCCAATTTAGAAGAAGAGCGCAGAATTTTGTGCTGGATGTTTTTAGGAGATATGGTGGACAATTGTTGAGGTCACTGGATGCATGGCTGTATTTTTTGTAGTACTTGTTGAATTCGGGCCATTGAATGTTGGGGAATTGAGACCATATTCTGTCTGCTGAAGTAGAATCTCTATCTGTGGGGAGAATTGTGAATTTGTTAGGATGGGTAAAGGTGTCATTGAAGGTAGCTCTTGTATTAGTAATTTTATTTTGGAAGTATTCTGCTAATAGAGTGGCTGAGGGGGGGGAGTAGTATTGTTAGTGGTCAGATAGGATTTGGGGTCAGTTAGGGTTTTTTAAATTTGGAATAGTTTTTTGGTGTCTTGGGTTTCAGTGCCTATTAGGTTGGTGTAATGTGCTTTTCTCTTGTCCTTTAATTGTGATTTGTATTGTTTGTTGATTTTTTTCCAGGTGGATTTTGTATGATCCAAGTTCAATTTTCTCCATTTTCTTTCTAATCATCTACATTGTCTTTTGAGTTGTAGCAGTTCGGAGTCGAACCATTTATCTAATCTCCTGCTGGTTCTGGTTTTGGTTTGAAGTGGGGCTAGATCATAAAGGGTGTTGGAGCATAATCTTTCCCATTGTAAGATGAAGTCTTCGGGGTTGTTGTCTAGAATAGAATAAATATAACATGGAGGGCTATGTACGTCAACGCACACAGTTTAGGAAACAAGATCCTGGAATTGGAAACAGAAATAAGGAATGCCGACCTGGATGTGGTGGCGATATCCGAAACCTGGCTCACAGACTCCCACGGGTGGGACATGGTCATACCGGGTTACAACTTGCTTCGCCGGGACAGAGAGGGTAGGAAGGGAGGGGGTGTAGCATTATATACTAAAGATGACATTAAGGTCACGAGAATCTCAGATGTCCAGTATACTGGGGAATCCCTTTGGGTTAATTTGGCCAGAGGGAAGGACAAATGCTTGTATCTTGGCATAATTTACAGACCCCCAAGACAACAGGATGACCTGGATATGGAAATAATCGAAGATATAGAAAATATCACCTTGCGTGGGGACACAGTATTGCTAGGTGACTTCAACATGCCTGATGTGGATTGGGTTACACTTACCTCTGCTTCCGGCAGCAGCAGGAGGCTATTAAACTCTATGAAAGGAGCAAGCCTCAGGCAACTGGTGTTGGAACCGACAAGGGATCAGGCAATACTGGACCTGATACTTACCAATGGAGAAAGTGTCACAGAGGTCTCGGTGGGCGACACATTGGCCTCCAGTGACAACATGGTATGGTTCAATATCAGGAAAGGTTTCACTAAATCTACTACACTAACCAAAGTCCTCAAATTCAAGGACACAAATTTCAAAGAAATGGGAGACTTCATTCACCAGGCGCTACAAAGCCAAGAAGAAACCGATAACGTGGAAGACATGTGGTCGACTTTGAAAGCAACCATACAAGAAGCAACAAACCGCTATGTAAAATCAGTAAGTAAACGGCGAAGGAACAATAAGCCACAGTGGTTTACTGCGGAGATCTCAGACCTGATCAAGGAGAAGAAAAAAGCATTCATCTCTTACAAACAATCAGGGAAGCAGGACTCTAGAGCAGACTACCTGGCCAAATCAAAAGCCGTCAAAACAGCAGTCAGGGAGGCTAAATTCCTCATGGAGGAGTCTCTAGCAAAGAACATCCAGAAGGGAGATAAATCCTTCTTCAGGTATATCAGTGATAGAAGAAAAAACTCAGGCGGGATTGTACGTCTTAGGAAACCAGACGGAGACTATGTGAAAAGGATTCGAAAAAAGCCCAACTATTAAATGAATACTTCTGCTCAGTCTTCACCCGAGAAGCGCCAGGGCTCGGCCCTCAGCTACAGACAAGGGTTGGCTCAGTTGACCCGTTTAGTAACTTTGAGTTTACGCCCAGCAGTGTCTACGGTGAGCTGTCAAAGCTCAAGGTTAACAAAGCAATGGGGCCGGACAACCTGCACCCCAGGGTGCTTAGGGAGCTGAGTGATGTTTTGGCGGAGCCACTGTCCGCGCTCTTCAACCTCTCCCTTAGTACAGGCAGCGTCCAGTTGGACTGGAGGACGGCTAACCTCATTCCACTCCACAAGAAAGGCTCAAAGAAGGAGACATCAAACTACAGACCAGTGAGTCTAACATCGATAGTGAGCAAACTAATGGAAACTCTAATCAAACACCAATTAGATAAGATCCTGGATGAAGAGAATCTACGGGATCCCCGACAATATGGATTTACTAAGGGGAGATCCTGCCAATCCAACCTGATCAGCTTCTTTGACTGGGTAACGGGGAAACTGGATATTGGGGAGTCCCTGGACATCGTGTACCTGGACTTTAGCAAAGCATTCGATAGCGTACCACACCGCAGGTTACTGAGCAAGATGAGTTCTATAGGATTAGGTAACACATTGACGAAATGGGTTGGGAGCTGGCTTGGAGGTAGGCTCCAAAGGGTGATGGTGAACGGCACCCCCTCCGAAATGACGGAGGTGATTAGTGGAGTACCACAGGGCTCAGTCTTGGGCCCAATCCTATTCAACATCTTTATAAGAGACTTGGCAGAAGGGCTTCGAGGTAAAATAACATTATTCGCCGATGACGCCAAACTGAGTAATGTAGTGGGCAAATGCACAACAGATGAAGATTCAGTGCCCGACAACATGATGCACGACCTACTCCTACTGGAGCGATGGTCTAGGACATGGCAACTCAACTTCAATGCCAAAAAATGCAAAGTTATGCACCTGGGCAGCCAGAATCCATGCAAGTCTTATACGCTTAATGGCGAGATCCTAGCAAAAACGGTAGCAGAACGAGACTTGGGGGTAATCGTCAGTGAGGACATGAAGTC
Source organism: Geotrypetes seraphini (assembly GCF_902459505.1). Lineage (NCBI taxonomy): Eukaryota > Metazoa > Chordata > Amphibia > Gymnophiona > Dermophiidae > Geotrypetes > Geotrypetes seraphini. The sequence continues at coordinate 93,216,739 of NC_047084.1, read as the reverse complement.
TGCCAATCAAGTGGAGCAGGCTTCGTCCAAGGCAAGACAAATCATGGGCTGCATACGAAGGGGTTTCGTCAGTCGTAAGGCGGAAGTCATTATGCCATTGTATAGATCCATGGTGAGGCCCCACCTGGAATACTGTGTGCAATTCTGGAGGCCGCATTATCGCAAGGATGTGCTGAGACTGGAGTCGGTGCAAAGAATAGCCACCCGGATGGTCTCGGGACTCAAGGATCTACCATACGAAAAACGGCTTGACAAATTACAGCTATACTCGCTCGAGGAGCGCAGAGAGAGGGGGGACATGATCGAGACGTTCAAGTATCTTACGGGCCGCATCGAGGCAGAGGAAGATATATTCTTTTTCAAGGGTCCCACGACAACAAGAGGGCATCCGTTGAAAATCAGGGGCGGGAAACTACGAGGTGACACCAGGAAATTCTTTTTCACTGAAAGAGTGGTTGATCGCTGGAATAGTCTTCCACTACAGGTGATTGAGACCAGCAGCGTGCCTGATTTTAAGGCCAAATGGGATCGGCACATGGGATCTCTTCACAGGGCAAAGGTAGGGGAGGGACATTAAGGTGGGCAGACTAGATGGGCCGTGGGACCTTATCTGCCGTCTATTTCTATGTTTCTATGTTTCATCTATTTTAGACCAGAATATGGAGGGTTCGATGTGTTTGCGTGAGGTGTATGTTACTTTATTGAGTTTTGTTATAGTTTTTTTGTTTCTGGTCCAGTTGATGTTGAAGGTGTAAGTGTAGTGATCTGACCAGATGGATCTGGACCATGTTCCGTTAGATGTATGAATTTCTGTTAAGGATGGTTGGCTGGTCATGAAGGCTGCGATATCAAGTTGGTGGCCTTTTTCATGAGTTGTTTGTGGATTTAGTATTGGGAAGGATAAGGCTTTGAGAAATGAGAGAAAGTTGTCTACTTGTTTGGATGATTGATCTTCTAGGTGTAGATTTAGATCTCCTAGGAGTAGGTTGTAAGTTACTATTAGTGAGTTTTGGTATATGAAGTCTTCCACTTCGGTTCTTGCTAAAGACCCGTTTCCCGGCGCTATGTAGCAGAGCATGCAGTTTTGTGTGTCTTTTAGTGTGGTGCTTGAGTGTTGGCAAGCTAATAGGGTTAGATGTTTTTTCAATTATATTAAGAGTTAGGTCTTGTTTGATTAAGATTGCTAGGCCTCCGCCTCTTTTTTTTTCTCTGCAGACCACTGTAATTTTGTATGCTTGTGGGCAGACTTGAGTTATTCTGGGGTAGTGCTGCCCGATTCACGATTCGAATCAGTTCACCGATTCAAATCAGGTGAATCGATTAGAATTGGTTCGTTTTTGCTAAAAACCAGACTCACCGATTCAGCTGCAAGACGATTTTCACGCCACCGGCCGCCAGACTGTACCCATCTAATGTAACTTCTGGTTTTGCGAAACCGGAAGTTACATTGGAAGAAACGAAAGTAGTGGGAAAGTCAATCGGCGAGAGAGTGGACCTCATGCAGCAGACCTCGGCATGAGCAGCAAATACTATTTTTGGCTGGCTTTCCCTGCATTTCTCCTCTCTGCCCCGCAATTTAATATCCAGTCCAGTAAGTAAATGAATCAGAATGGGGGCTGGTGAATCTTAGAGGCTGGGGATGGAAGTTGAAATTGGCAAGGGGGCTGGGGATGGAAACTGAGAATCGGCAGGGGGGCTGGGGATGGAAGCTGAAATTGGCAGGGGGGCTGGGGATGGAAGCTGAGAATCGGCAGGGGGACTGGTGAATCTTGGGGCCTGGGGATAGAAGCTGAAATCGGCAGGGTAGCTGGTGAGTCTTGGGGGCTGGAAGCTGAAATCGGCAGGGGGGCTGGGGATGGAAGCTGAAATCGGCAGGGGGGCTGGTGAGGGGATCATGGAAGGAGCGAGGGGGAGGGAGTGCCCATCACCCTTGCTATACCACTGGACATACCTCTTCTCTTTATAGCCACCTTCTTATCAACTCTCCTGTACCATAACTCAAAATGTGATCTAAATCTTATTGTAAACAGCATAGATTCCTTGCAGAAATGGCATAAGATCCTGTATTGCATTGTATAATAATACCCTAATCCATATTACCTGGCCCATCTGTCTGAGTAAGGATACAATGCTGGCTCCTGTAATGTGGAAACACTCTGCAGCAGGCAAGTTGCAAACACCTTCACCCTACCCTTTAGCATATTCGTTTAGGGCTGTTACACCCATTATAACTGAGACATGCCTACATTTTAACCCCTTCCTCCCCCAACCCAAACCAAGCCCTTTCTTCTCCACGGAAGGGGGGCGTCTCATAATCCCCCAGGGCCCTGAACAATAACTTCCCCTTTCCTGGAAAAGGACACGTTGTGGCGGGCTGATTTACAGATCGCACTCTCCTAGCCCTGGGCTTGCCTCCCTCTCCCGCTCCCCTTTTTCTCCGGTGCTGATTGGCCGGCAGCCACCTCGAGGGGCAGCCGAGCTATAAGAGCGCCGCTGCCCCTCCTGAGCTCTCCCTCCCTTTGTGTGCGAGGCAGCTGCAGCCCCAGCTCCACGTTTGAATGTATAGAGGGGATTGGGAAGGACAGCTTTCCATGGGCCATCTGTCTCCCAGCAAGCAGCAGCAACTACAACCAGTCCTGACAACAGCAGCAGGACAAGCAGGAGCCTCACTTCCCCCACCGCCATCCCTAACAAAGACCCTGCCAGGATGGTTTTAGTTCACGTCGGATATCTCGTTCTTCCAGTCTTTGGCTCTGTACGAAACAGAGGTATCGCTTACACTATTTTCTCCGATGGGGAGACGTTTGGGAGGTGGGGTTATATATATCTTTTTCTGTCCTGTCTTCTAGTCTGGTTTTAATTGATTTGGAATATTTTTTTGAGGGGGTGCATTTTTCAGGGGAGATCTGGGAGCTCTTTTTCTAGGTTGTGGCCCAATTTTCACTCCTTTTTATTGCTGGACCTAGTGGGATCATAAATAGGGTACCCCCGACGTGACCCCTCTAGATCCCGATGTTACTTGGTTTTGTTGAGGACCGTAAAGTGATTTGTATGTGTGCTAAAGAGAACTAAATATTAATGTCAATCATGAATATGTCTGTAAAAAGCAATCGTTGATTTATGCTTTTTCTTTTGTATAAATGTATTCACATGTGCAGGGCTTTCCATGAAAGAACAGCATGTTAACTCCTGTCTGCCCAAGAAACTATATTTGTAATGTTTTTCTGTACTGTATTTTTAAACATTTTCTGTTCAGATGAACAGTACCTCCCCTCCCCAAATCTTTCATTTGCAGCCTTCTGCAAATGAAAAGCAGAAACACAGCCACTCTCCCTCCTCCCCTTCCCCAAACATAGTCTGACACCCTGTGGCCAGTGCTTAGATTTTAATCTCCTCTTTCCCTTATCATTTACCCCTATTTTTTTCCTACGGTTTACTGGGATCAGTGCAGTAATTCAATTGACGATTTAATATTAGGCGTACAATATTGTTTCCTTTAAACTTATTATAGCTGGTTGATTGAGTCCTTTTAAATCGAAGAATATGCACTGCTCCTCACTATTAATATTTCCAATATATAATCTTTGTTGTCTTTCTAAACAATGTCTGAAGGGAAATGCTGTTTTAATTATTGTAACAATCTGACCCACACTTGAGATGCAGGAAAAAAGTGGTACAACTGCCATGAGAATTATTTGATTTAAAAAAAATTGGCATCAATGGGCACATTGGTGTGGTATTGGCCATTAATTTTTACCAAATTTTCATTTCATTTCGTTCCTGTTCAAAATTGATGAAGCATGTACAGAGCTGTGTCTAACTGCAGTCTTTTTTTTTTTCTTTTGTTGACTATGGGATGGCAATTTTGCATTTATCAAATCTTTTTTTTAATTTCATTGCATAGCAGAGTGAATGGTCAACATGCTGCCCTATATTGTGGCTCTCTGCCTCTGCATTTAGCTGTGTTGTGACACCCCCTCTTAACCATTTCCTGTTTCCATCTGAGGAAAGCATTGCTATATTTTTTTTAAGCCGCAGTATCCCCTATTTCTTGGTTGCTCCTTAATTTTGTGATGTTTTTGACATCATTCTGCAAAGTCCCCTCTTTTCTAACCAATGGTAACTACAGTTACCAATCAGTTCTGCAAGTTAGGGACCTTGGATGTTATCTAAGCAGAAATAAATATGTACCTAACTATGGATATTAAAAATATGGATATCTTGGAAGCTTAATTACAGTGATTACATCACTATCTACTTGCAATTCACTAACACCAGGATGCTATTACAAATGCAATATTGCTTTTTTAGTGACCTCAGTGCATCCTGTCATAATAAAAATGATACAGATCCTGCCCTTTGGGGGTCTCCTGTGTGCTTCTGGTACAACCAGAGCACTTCACATTGAAAAGGGCAACAAGATACTGAACACCTTGAAAAAAGAAGAAGAAAAAAATGACAGGACCTTGTGACAGAGGATACTAACGCTTAAAAATCCAAAACCCGGAATCACAATCTTCTTTGTAATACCTTAGCGCGAATGTAACCCTAAAAACCTGTTTCTTCATTTTGTGTTAGTCTCATTGTAGTAGACTAGAATCTTTTATCTAGACCATTTCAGAAATAGATGTAGAAAATAACAGCCATGTTTGTTTGTATTTTCATCTTGTTTTTAGCCGAGTACATTTTGCATTGTAAATTCCTGTTCAGTGGATTCATTTTGCTTTGCTTCTCAACCTGTCCCTCCACAGCCACAAATAACATTGTCTTTGCATTCTAAATGTACTGACTGTATTGCTATCAGTCCTTTGTGAAATCATTCAGAGACGTTTAGGTTGCCACTGTTTCAGCCACGGGCTTTACAGGAGCTACAGAATATAATTTGTGCACAGATGAGTGCCTCAAGCAAGGACTGACTATTCCCTCCCTGTGATTTACGGTTAGGCTTCTGGCAAATGCTTAACAGATGGGTACTGCCTTCTGTTTACATTGACCAGCCGCCATTATTTCAGCCTGAACAGCACCATTTAACTCAGAGATACCATTCTTATGGAAAAACCACTAACGTAATTGCAGTTAGTTGACATGTTACATTGGGACAAAAAAAAGTCGATACTTGATTCCAGGTAAAGGGCATCTGTTTTGAGAGATTAAATTGACATGGTCTCCCATAATTGTATGAACTGTTAACATGTTTCAAAAGAGATTCCCAGATGACTAGCAAAATGGATTTCCATTGAACAAGGATAACATTTTCTGCTGTGCTAAACTACTTCCTTGTTGGGGTAATTTTTCCTGTACCAAATAGCCTTTGATCGTGGATCTTCCATCTTTTTTTCTTGTACTAAAACTTTTAAAAGCATGGTCTGTATTTGACATTGCCTAGCTTCTGATGTATATCTCTGTAGAGACAAACACACCCTGCTGAAATGTAATGTGCCGTAAGCCTAGACATCTGCTCATTGTACGCTGCTTTTTTGTTCCATTGCCCCTCCAAAGCATGGTGGGCTTTGCCTTTGTATCGTGTGCATGAAAAACATTTGTTACATACAGTTCCACTTCTACTAATACACAATCTTTCAATAAAGAAACTCGTTTTCTTACATTAACCTAGTGTGCTTCTTCTGTTGCTGTTTCCCATTTATTGTCGTATTCTTCCTCTTAAAATCTTTTTTCCTTGCTTTATCCCTCATTGAAAGGTCTGGATGAATGAATTTACAACACGCAAAATGGGGGTGAGGGGGATAAGCATTAAATATTAGGTGTCCCGGTTATCCACATTGCTTATTAACATATGGCTATAAATATCTAGCAAGCCAGCTTGAACACGCACCCTTGTTGCACTATTATGTAATGGATTGCAGAACGGAAGCTGTGCTCTTGAAAATAAAACTTTCCCCATAAGTGATCTTGGAATATTTATATGATAATTTAATTGCTTTTTATACACATGAATTAACAGATTGCTGGTGATGGGGGAAATAGGGAGAATCAACCTTAATTAGCCAGTTGGATTTAGCAAAACCTAAATGACAGCAAAGTGTAAATTTACCTCCCAAAACATTCATGGTTAATCTTAAAAAGATCTTCCTTTGTTCAAGGTGGAGACTGTCCGAACGTCTTCCCAAAATTTTGAGGGGTTTTGCGACCATGCCATTTCACTGCATGTATCTGGAGCTTTAGGATCTGATCCATACTCAGAAGGTGCTCGGAGTACTTTCTCTTATGGAAAAAATGTGAACACATGCTTAGACAACCACAAAGTAAATCCCTGGTTTATAGCCAGAACCATAGCAATGGCTTCTGTTCCGTGAACTAAAAAAGGATTTACAATATTCCATAACTCCTGGATGTAGAATGGCCCGGTTGTGTCCCCTAGTTCCCCCCACCAGTATAATTAAGTAGCTTATGCACCTTAAAACATTCCCATTATGAAACCTTAAATATACACTTCCTATGACTTTAGTAACTGCAATAATAAATAATAAAACACCAGACTCTATATAGATGAAAAAAAAAACAGGCCACAGCTTTGTTTGTTTATTAAATGAAAAACAACCTCCCGAGCTACAAACATAGAACCACAGACTGAAAGTATACATAATTATAGTTTCCTGGCCCTGTCATGTCAGCTAGGTCCTGGGGATAGGCATGGACCACCAAGCCCGCTTTCTGGATCACCTGACCATATGTATAACTGATCTATGAGCTCACTTCTCCTGAAGAACTGCTCCCTAGCCCTGCCATGTCAGCTAGGGCCTGGGGTTGGGCATGGACCACCATGCCCCCTTTCCAGGTCACCTGACCCAATATATAAATTATCTATGAGCTCACTTCTCCTGAAGAACTGCTCCCTAGTCCTGTCATGTCAGCTAGGTCCTGGGGGTAGGCATGGACCACCATGTCCCCTTTCTGGATCACCTGACCCAATGTATAACTGATCTATGAGCTCACTTCTCCTGAAGAACTGCTCCCTAGCCCTGCCATGTCAGCTAGGGCCTGGGGTTGGGCATGGACCACCATGCCCCCTTTCCAGGTCACCTGACCGAATATATAACTGATCTATGAGCTCATTTCTCCTGAAGAACTGCTCCCTAGTCCTGCCATGTCAGCTAGGTCCTGGGGGTAGGCATGGACCACCATGCCCCCTTTCTGGATCACCTGACCCAATGTATAACTGATCTATGAGCTCACTTCTCCTGAAGAACTGCTCCCAAGCCCTGCCATGTCAGCTAGGGCCTGAGGTTGGGCATGGACCATCATGCCCCCTTTCCAGGTCACCTCACCTAATGTATAACTGATCTATGAGCTCACTTCTCCTGAAGAACTGCTCCCTAGCCCTGCCATGTCAGCTAGGGCCTCGGGTTGGGCATGGACCACCATGCCCCCTTTCCAGGTCACCTGACCCAATGTATAACTGATCTATGAGCTCACTTCTCCTGAAGAACTGCTCCCTAGCCCTGCCATGTCAGCTAGGGCCTCGGGTTGGGCATGGACCACCATGCCCCCTTTCCAGGTCACCTGACCCAATGTATAACTGATCTATGAGCTCACTTATCCTGAAGAACTGCTCCCTAGCCCTGCCATGTCAGCTAGGGCCTCGGGTTGGGCATGGACCACCACCACCACCATGCCCCCTTTCCAGGTCACCTAGCCCAATGTATAACCAGTCTATGAGCTCACTTCCTGAAGAACAATTCATCACCTGATGAGCCAATATCCTATAGCTTGGGATTACCTCAATTGTGACAATCTCAATCCCACCATCCCATCAAAATACACTCCAGACGTGAGTGGGAAGGAAAACCGCCTCTGAGGAACAGGAAAAGGCCCTGTGCCTCAGAGGTAGCAGTCTAAATACCTCTTCCATAATCCACTACTACTTTCCCCTTGAACAATTCTATTGCCACTTTGCGGCAGGAAGCTCCTGGCTGCACTGCTTACTTCAGCTTATTACCCTCATCTCCTCAAGCCCCCCACCCCTGGTGCCTATGTATAAGTGTCTCGGTAGGCGACCAAGAAGGGCTCTCCAAGCCACTGTTAAGCTCTCAGGCTCCAAAAACTAGTTGCACTGATTTTCCCTTTTTCTGCCATTCAAGGGGATACAATTAGCAGCTTCCATCTCCTCCCCCTTAATGCTGTAATAGCTACTGAAGTTTGGAATGCCTAAGTGCCACCAGCTATACACTGTGGTGTGATTTTTTTTTTTTTGTTTTAAGCACATAAGTGAACAGTGCAACAATGGCTAAATGACAAAATTCCTCTGGAATTAAAGAGTTAATGGATGGACATCCAAGCACCAAAAGAAGTCAGTGCAATTAAACTATTCCCAATAAAACTAGTGACTCTACACAGCTGCTGTCCTGTTCAATTGGCAAGTGAGATTAAAGGTACAGGCACCTAGCAAGACCTTCATTACAAAATGCTTTTTTGGGGGGTGGGTGCGAGGAAATCCTTTCCTTGCTTCTCTTCCACCCTCCTTCCATGCACTTCAATAGTCTGTAACTATCCAACCTCCTTGTATGATTATTTTAAAAATCCATTTTCCTTTGATTTTCTTCTTTGCCCTTTTCACCTCTCCTTTTTTTCCCAATTAAACCAGACAGGAAAGCTTAGCTGTTTGCTGTATGCGCAGACATGGCAGGAGCAGAAGATGCTATGCTTTTGTCATGCATGATGAGAAACATGCATGATCTCAAGGACTGACCATTTCAAAATCTAATTTTAGCTAACATGAAATTTGAATTCCGCTGAAAGTCTAATGAAGCAAATGTACCACAATGTATAAAGTATGGTATAATGCCAGTGAGACAGATGATGGAACACAATCAGATTTAATTGTGGAAGTGTGTTTTAAGAATGCAGAATTTTACTTTTGGACACATTTAGGTAATGGCCAGTAGTTTCAAAAACTGCAAGATGCTGCATTTGTCTGTCAACAGCATGCTAAGCTATCCTGGGTGGTGCTACTCCAGAGATGCCTTCTAATTGTAGATACTTATATAACCTCACTTGCCAACAGGGAAGCAGATTTTCACAGCTCATCTACCAATTCAGGCCCCATAGCTATGCCCAAAACAAAATGATAAATAATCTCGGCCCTGTCTATTACAGCTGTTATACTTGGTTTAAAGAAATTCACCTTGATTTGCCTATAGAGGGCACCCATGCTTGTTAAGGGCCATTTAAAATCATTTATGAGACCTACTCAAAGGATGATTTTTAAGGAAAAGAAGCTATACCATGTTAAAGAACTTGGTGCCAGATAGTTTGTTCTATTGAGTGGGGAATGTCATACAGGCCTCAAATCCCACTGCTGAAAGGTGAGTTGTAGTTCTGGTTATTTGGATTCTCTAATCAGCTTTTTGAACACAATGTTCTAAACCAGTTTGGCAATGTGTGGAGGGCCGTAGGAGTCTGCAAGTGTGGCATGCCGTGCATCTTTTCCTTTTCACCAACATCATTTTCAAAGATGCTTAAATCATGTGCAAAACTGGTGACTTGCATATGCCAGTCCATGTAGCTGAAACTTTCTCTGTCGAGTCTCAACATGCATTAAGTGGCTATCATAACCTCCCCTTTCCAGAATGTTCCACCTCTCCATGCCTGCCTCTGGTTCCCTTCCCTATGTCCAGAAGCATTATGACCATTCAGCTGTGCTCTGTCTTCAACTGAAATAGGCATCACCCCCTCTGATTGGTAGAAACTGAAAACTGAAATCAGCAACATCCCCTCTGATTGGTAGAAATTGAAAATTGAAATAGGCATCACCCCCTATGATTGGTAGAAACTGAAAACTGAAATCAGCATCACCCCCTCTGATTGGTAGAAACTGAAATCGGCATCACCCTTTAATTGGTAGAAATTGAAAACTGAAATAGGCATCATCCCCTCTGATTGGTAGAAATTGAAAACTGAAATAGGCATCACCCCCTCTGATTAGTAATAAGCCTGTTGGCTAGAAATAGAAAACTGAATCCTGATATAGTCAAAGCTGAAATAATACGCTCTCAACCAACTTTTGTTGAAACGAGAAACAAATAGCGTGAAATTAACAAATGACTTTTCACATGTTCCCTAAATGAATTACAGTTGTGGATGCAGTTGTATTACTTAGTGGATTAGTCTTCGGGTTGGTTATTGCACATACCAGCTAATTATTATTTGTACAGCACTACCAGGAAAAGGCAGTGCTTTACAGGCAGACATAATAAACAGGTGCTGCTCTCTGAATGCAGCCACATTTCTTTCTTTTTCAATGTTAACATAGGATCCAGCTCTATAAGTGCTGAGCACACTCCCCCAGGACCAAGTAAACTCCTTCATTAAGTTCAGGGAGGGGTAATTGTATTGTTTGGCACCCCTTATCATTTGGAAATGTCAGCATCTACGAGCGCAGGTTTGTGAAGGGATGAAAGTAAGACCATGGGCTCAAAATCCAAATCCTGGTTAGCTAGGATTAATTCAGTCCCAGGAGCAATCCAGAGCCAAAGTGATAGGCTAAATCAAAGCAGGGTTAAAGCATAGGTAAATGAGATGTGTGCCTTGGACCCAATATTTAGAAGGTGCCCTCTCTGATATGCCAATACAAGGGCTCAAGACAGAGTTTTATCCTGGTATGCCAGATGCTGACAGAAAGAAGATTGGGGCATGGAACCAGGGCCATCCCTGCCCACAGAGGTCTGTCTGTCCTTCCTACCGCCTGTGCATGATTCTTTGGTTGGTGAGAGGAGTTGGCGAACAGTGCTTCTGCGCTTATATTAACATGGTTCCCGATGTGTTTGCATAGGACCTTCCAAAGGCTTCATTTGCTCTAGATCAGTGGTCTCAAACTCAAACCCTTTGCAGGGCCACATTTTGGATTTGTAGGTACTTGAAGGGCCTCAGAAAAAAATAGTTAATGTCTTATTAAAGAAATGACAATTTTGCATGAGGTAAAGCTCTTTACAGTTTATAAATCTTTCTTTTTGTTAAGTCTTAATAATAATATTGTCATTTATAGCTAAAGAGACATATGATCAAGAAACTTTTATTTTACTTTTGTGATTATGATAAACATACCGAGGGCCTCAAAATAGTACCTGGTGGGCCACATGTGGCCCCTGGGCCGCAAGTTTGAGACCACTGTTCTAGATTAAGGAACTGCTCCAATATTGGCCATTGGGTCACAGAACAGGAGGGAGTAATGGCCATCACAGAAAAGGAGCAGTCATCCCCTTTTCTGCATACACTTCCTTAATTACTTTATGTGGAAGCATGCTAAGAGCTTGTCCGACCACTTTATTGAAGAACTGGATTTTACTGATTTTCAGAGGCTAGCAAATACCAACATGCCCAGGGAGAGATGATGCTTCATTTGCTTCTCTACTTGTCAGTCTCTGATAACCTTTCTAGTGCACTTTGATAAAAGCTCTGAGCCGTTCATCCAGTGAGTTTCTTGGCCTGAGAAAGGCCATTTTAAGTGCAGTAATTCTACTACAGCTAAGGTGTAAGGTATGTGTGTTTTTTCTGTCTGTGCCCAGTTATAGGAGAACTTGAAAATGTGAATAATGCTTAGCCCTTAATAGATGTCAGCAAACTGTAATCCATTTTTCTCTCCAAATAACTGCTATTCTCATGATTTATTGACACACATGGGCAAAATAAATTCTCTGGGATGAAGACCTTATCTAATAGTTTTGTTCAGTATGAGTATTTAACAGAATGAAAAAAAAAAAAAAAAAACATGTCGTAGAATTTGATCTTAGAGCACAAGGAAGGAAACAGCAAGTGGACAATATTCCCTCTAAGCCAGAAAGCAGATGTGCAAGTCACGCAGTAGTTGGTTTGGGCTGGGCTGGACCAGGCTGGCATGAGGGGGAGAGGGGTGTACAAAGACAAGCAATTTTTGAAAATTATGTCAAATTATATTAAAAATCAAGAAGTTAAATTATTTCTATTGAAGAGGAAAGAAAACATAAAGCTGTACATAAAATATATAATCTGAAATAATAAAACGCTAGCCGCGCATGCGCACTCAACTGCGTGCTTCCGTTTTCCCTGATCCGACATGTAGGTCTGTGGCCTTGCAGGAGTGCGCATGCGCGACTCCCCAGCCTTAATCACAAATCGGAAAGCACTGGGCAGACAAATTGAAAAGCGCTCGCCTCCCTGCTCTCACACACCTCCATCAACAAAAAGCGGCACTACTGGCTGAAATTTATTTTAAAATTTAAAGCCACTGCGGCGGCTCCTCTGATGAGACGCACCTGCGTTGGAGAAGGCCTCCATTGCAAGCGGGGATCGGGCAAGGAGCCGCCGCGGCAACTTTAAACTTTACAAAAACTGAACTGCTGCGAGAGAAGGCTTTAGCCACACCAGCAAGGATACTTTCGCAATGGGGCCCGCCAAACAATTCCTGCCGTTGTCGACATTTGCCCCACCATTCCTTCCCTTCCTCCATAAGGTACAGTTCAGCTCCACCTATGTTAAAAGGAGCTGCTTTGAAATTGGAGTCCTGCCGCCACCGTAACACATTCCCTCTGCTGCGGTCCCATACGTCAGAGAAGGGGCGGGACCAAGGCAGAGGGGAAAGTGCTACGGCAGTGGCAGGCCTCCGATTTCGACGCGGCTCCTTTTAACATTGGTGGAGCTGCACTGCACCTGATGGAGGGAGGGAAGGAAAGGTGGTTGTGCGCTGTTGAGCCCCTCTTTGCCCTCAGACCCTCTCCTAACTCACTATCTGCGCATTGTGGATGCTCCCTCCTGTCTCAGACCACTGGGGGGAGGTGCCTGTCTTCAGCTGCCGGGATGGAGGGAGGGAAGAAGAAAGAAGGGGCCCTGGCAAGCGAGTTATCAAAAGCCAACCATAGCCTGGGACCCCTACATGATATGAATAATGACCAGACAACAAAAGGTAAGAAAAATAATTTTATTTTCTGTTTTGTGATTACAATATGTCAGATTTGAAATGTGTCTTGAGGGAGGCTACCGCCGCAGCTTTGGACAGAGGGGTACCATTTTCGTGGTAGCCGGCCTTCAGAGAGGCTTGGGACGCGGGGACGGATACGGGAGGGGCTGCCGCTGCAAAGGGCTTTGGTGGGGAGCCAGCCAGACCGCGAGTGTGGGGATGTTGTAAGCGCGGATTGGTCAAGGAGTCGCCGCTGCTGAGGCTTTGAAATTGCTCTCCCACCATCACTCCCTCCCGCCCCGGCTCTGCCTCTGCCCCTGCCCAGGTTCAAAAGCAGGAGAGGCGGTCATCTAGCACCCGTTAACCTAACGGGCTTAAACACTAGTAATAATAATAACAGCTTATATACCGCAATACCGTGAAGTTCTATGCGGTTTACAAAGATTAAGCAAAGGTACAAATTGATTGACTTTAAGAGGGGAGGAAGAAAGAGGGTTAATAGGACAGGAAATCCATTTTTGAGGAGAGAGTGATCAATAGAACAAGTTAATCGCTATAGAGGGGAGAGAGAAGAGAGGATCAGTTGTCTAGATACTTTAGGAACAGGTATGTTTTCAGACATTTCCTAAATTCCTCATAAGTAGTGGGCGAAAGCAATTGTTCTAGGTCTTTACCCCATGATGCTGCTTGGTGCAAGAGAAGATGTTCATGGTGTTTTTTCAGTTTACAACCTCTCACTGGGGGGCTAAACGAAGTTGGAATGTGAGCTTCTCTTGTGTCTGTTGGCTGAGAAGACGAAAAGGTCAGTTATATATTTAGGGGCAAGTCCGTGTAGTGCTCTGAAGCAGAAGCAGGCAAATTTAAATTTAAACGCGCGCCTCCATTGGCAGCCAATGCAGCTGCCAGTAGTAGGGTGTCACGTGGTCAAACTTCCTCAGCCCAAAGAACAGTTTGACCGCTGCATTTTGCATCAATTGTAAACGCTGCATGTTCTTTTGGGAAATTGCTAAATAGGCGATGTATACTCATGCATATTAATAATAATAATAACTTTATTTTTGTATACCGCAATACCACAAAACAGTTCAGAGTGGTTTACAGGTTAAGAGACTGTATATTTACAGCGAAGTTACAGAGTATCAGAAAACAGTTCAGAGCAATTTACAAGGAGATGAGAACTGTATATATGCAATGAAGGTACAGAGAATTAGTTATCAAGTGTATGGTATAAACCAGTGGCAATTACAAAATGATCCAATAACTGTTGCAAGGGGCGTGCAGAAAAGGGAAAGGAAAAACAACCGGGGAGGAAGGGTAGGGAGGGAGGCGAGGTTGGGATTATTAGTTTGGTTGCGGGGGTTAGAGGAATTTATCAAAGAGGTATGATTTGAGAGATTTCCTGAAGGATTGATAAGTTGGGACAAGAGAGATGAGGGTGGACAAGCAGTCATTCCATTTGCCAGCTTGGAAAGAGAGGGTTTTGTCGAAGAATCTTTTGTAGATGCATCCTTTTGGGGAGGGGTAGGCAAACAGGTGGGCATTGCGTGTACGGTTAGAGCCTGGGAAGGCGAAGTGGCGTGACAGGTATATCGGGGCTGAGCCAGTTAGGGTTTTGAAGCAGAGGCAGGCGAATTTGAAGATGACCCTTGCTTCAAACGGTAGCCAATGAAGTTTTCTATAGAAGGGCTGATATGGTCTGATTTTTTGAGCACATAGATGAGGCGGACGGCGGTGTTCTGGATGAATCTTAGTCGTTTAATGGTTTTCTTGTAGGAGCCCAGGTATGATGTTGCAGTAATCCAGGGAGTTTAAGATTAGGGATTGGACCAGCAAACTGAAGGTGGGGAAATCAAAGTAATGTTTGATGGAACGGAGTTTCCAAAGGGTGGAAAAGCATTTTTTGACCTGGGCATTAGTGTGATCTTCCAAAGTGAGGCATCGGTCCAAGATGACTCTGAGGATTTTTATAGTGGAGTTGATTGGATACGTTAAACCATTAAATTGCAGGGTGGTGGACGTTAGTTTGTGGTTGGGACTTGCAAGGAAGAACTTGGTTTTTTCTGGGTTTAGTTTCAGTTTGAAGCGTGTGGTCCAGTTTTCTACCATGGTGAGGACAGTTGAGATGTATTGTTGTGTCTCATGTGACAGTGAGGTGATGGGGATGATGATTGTAATGTCATCTGCGTAAATATAGGATTTCAGATTACGATTCGATAACATGTGTCCCAGTGATGCCATGTAGATATTGAATAGTGACGGGGATAGGGGGGGAGCCTTGGGGAACTCCGCAGGGGTTGCTCCAGGTATGGGAGAAGGTTCCGTCGTTATGGACTTGGTAGGTTCGGTTTTTTAGGAAGCCTGTGAGCCAGGTTAGTACTTATCCGGAAAAGCCAATGGAGTTGAGGCAACTAATCAGAATGTCATGGTCTACTAGGTCGAAGGCACTGCTGAGGTCAAACTGGAGTAACAGTGCGCTGTTTCCCAGTGAGACTAGTTGGAGGAGGTGATTGGTTAGTGAGGCTAGAACGGTTTCCGTACTGTAATTAGTGCGGAATCCAGACTGGGAGTCGTGAAAGATGTTAAATTTCTCTAGGTATGACGTGAGATTGTAATTGACAAGTCCTTCCATGATTTTAAGGAAGAGAGGAATATTGGCGATGGGTCTGTAGTTGGAGGCTACAGAGGGAGATTCTTTGGGGTTTTTGATTATTGGAGATACGAGGATGTGACCAAGTTCCAGTGGGAAGTGGCCGGTTGACAAGCAGAGGGTGACCCAGTTGAAGAGTTCAGCTTTGAAGGGGAGGGGGGCAGTTTTCATGATGGATGGAGGGCAGTTATCTAGTAGGCAGTTGGATTTGGAATATTTTGAGTATAGCTTGAGAAATAGGTTCCAGTCTGGGTTTTTGAAGTGAGACCAGGTCATGTCAGCAGGTGAGCCATCATTTTCTGGAGAAGGTGGATGGATATATGGGTAGGTGCTAGTTGTTGTGAGCGTTGTTTTCAAGTTGAGAATTTTGTTGGCGAAGTAGTCAGCTAGATTTGTCAGGGAGGGTGGTAGATCTGTGGGGGAGCTTTTATGTGGGACGGTGTCAAATAAGGAGTTAACTAGTCTGAAGAGTTTATTGGTGTTTAGGGATGGGGTGTTGATAGATTGGGAGTAATGCTTGTGGCGCTTTTCTTTGATCATTTTTTTGTATTCTGTAACTTTAATTCGCCATGAGTGTCTGTCAGTGTTTGTGCCTGATTTGCACCAGGTTCTTTCCAGTTTGCATACTTCTCGTTTGAGGGCAAGTAGGTCAGCATCGAACCATTTAGCAGAGGAGCGGTGTTTTTTCTTGCAAAGTTTCAGTGGAGCAATATCGTTTAGGATCTTATTGCTGAAATTGTTCCAGTCTGAGATGAAATTAGGGTCAAGATCTGGGATGGATGTTGGGTTGTAGTGGGACCAGAATTCTTCTGGGTTAAGTTGGCCTCTAGACCATATTGTTTTTTCTTTGTGGATGGTTCTTGGTTGTTTTTTGGTTTGTTTTTTAAGCCAGTGTAATTTGAAATTGCAACGGAGGTGGTCAGACCAGGGGGTGGTGGTCCAGTTTTCTTCTTTAAGGCTAATGCTGGAGGTTGAAGGAGTATTGGGGAGGAAAGAGATCAGATCTAGGTGATGGCCTTTGTCATGGGTTTTTGTAGGAGGTGGTTTAGAGAAACCTAGGGATGTTAGGAAGGAGAGGAGATTGGCCACGTTGGAATTCTCTTCCTGTTCAAGGTGTAGAAGATTGTGAGTGCCCGCGACGGAATTTGTGAGGAGGAATTCGTAGAAATCTTCTTTAGCTTGGTTCCATTTGCTGGGGGGGGGGGGGGGGGGGTGTAGAATAGAGTAACGGTTAGATTGTCTTTACAGTCAGCTTTGGAGATTTTGGAGGAGAGGATTTCCAGGGCGTTGGTCAGTTTGGAATCGAGGATTTGGAACTGGAAGTGGTCACGGAGGATTATGGCTAGGCCGCCTCCTCTTCTAAAGTTTCTTGATAGTGGAATGATTTTGTAGTTTAGAGGGAGTAGGTCTCTGATGATGGTGTCCTGATCGGAAATTAGCCATGTTTCGGTAAGGAGTAGGAAACATTAAAAAGTAACAAATAGGAATACAGTGGTATGAAAAAGTTTTACCCCCCCCTCCATTCTGATTTCCCCTATTAACTCATTTTCCCTATTATTTCAATATGCCACATTGCACTACAATCATAAAATAATTTACCTTTATTTGGAAGGTTGCCAAAGGGCCACCAGGCTTCAGCTCCACTAGCTTTTCAAGTTTCAAGTTTATTGAAATTTTGATTTAAACGCAATATCAAGTATTTTCAATGCGTATAACAATAATAATTTTGGGGGGACAAATAAAACAGTTTAAAACCATATACATACAATTTTAGTTTGCTGCTTACTAAATATGGTTAGAGCAGCCAGCACCTAGGGAAGCCAGGGCTCAGATCTCACTGATGTTGCTTGAGATCGTGGACAAGTCACTTAACCCTCCATTACCTCAGATATAAAACTTAAAAATGATAAGCCTTCCAGGGACATGAAAGCACAGTTACTTTTACCGTAACAGGTGTTATCCAAGGACAGCAGGCAGCAATTCTCACATATGGGTGACATCATCAACGGAACCCGGATGTGGAAGCCTCGCAAGCAGACTTGCTTGAAGAAACAAGAAGTTTCGAGACGACCGCACCGCGCATGCGCGAGTGCCTTCCCGCCCAGCGTAGGGCACTTCTCCTCAGTTCAGATAGCTAGCAGAGAAGCCAACCAGGGGAGGTGGGTGGGTTGTGAGAATAGCTGCCTGCTGTCCCTGGATAACACCTGTTACGGTAAGTACGGTAACTGTGCTTTATCCCAGGACAAGCAGGCAGCCTATTCTCACATATGGGTGACCTCCAAGCTAACCAAAATGGGATGGTGGGAGTGTTGGCAATTTAAGAGAATAAATTTTGAAATACTGTTTGGCCAAACTGTCCATCCCATCTGGAGAAAACATCCAGACAATAGTGAGAAGTGAAAGTATGAACCGAGGACCAAATAGCAGCCTTACAAATTTCCTCAATAGGTATAGATCTGAGGAAAGCTATTGAAGCTGCCATGGCTCTGACTTTATGGGCTGTGACTTTACTGGTTAGGGGTAATCCAGCCTGGGCATAGCAGAATGAGATACGAGCCGCCATCCAGTTGGAGATGGTGCGCTTAGAAATTGGATGTCCCAACTTGTTTGGATCGAAGGAGACAAAAAGTTGAGGAGCAGTTCTGTGTGGTTTGGTGCGGTCCAAATAGAAGGCCAAAGTACGTTTACAGTCCAGAGTATGAAGAGCTTATTCTCCAGGATGAGAATGAGGCTTAAGAAAAAACACTGGAAGAACAATGGATTGGTTGAGATGAAATTCTGAAACCACTTTAGGTAGGAATGTAGATGAGTACGGAAGACCACCTTGTCTTGATGGAAGACAGTGAAAGGTGGATCAGCAACTAAAGCTTGCAGTTCACTGACTCTTCTAGCAGAAGTGAGAGCAAGGAGAAACACCACTTTCCAAGTGAGATACTTGAGATGAGCCGTAAACATTGGTTCAAATGGAGGATTCATCAATTGAGCAACATTGAGGTCCCAAACCACAGGAGGCGGTTTGAGAGGAGGTTTGACATTGAAAAGTCCTTTCATGAATCTGGAAACCAACGGATGAGCAGAGAGTGGCTTTCCTTTAACAGGCTGATGGAAAGCTGCAATTGCACTGAGATGGACTCATATGGATGTAGACTTGAGGCCAGAAGTGGATAAGTGCAAAAGATAATCCAAAACAGCAGATAAGGAGGAATGTTGAGGCTCCTTGTCGTGAGAAAAACACCACATAGAAAATCTGGTCCATTTTTGGAGATAGCATTGTCTAGTGGTAGGTTTCCTAGAAGCCTCTAAAACGTTTCTTACAGATTGAGAAAACTGAAAAGGAGTCATGTTAAGAGGTACCAAGCTGTCAGTTGTAGGGACTGCAGGTTGGGATGAAGAAGAGACCCTTGACTTTGTGTAAGCAGAGAAGAAAAAACTGGTAAAGGTATGGTTCCCTGCTGCTGAGTTGAAGTAGAAGGGAGTACCAAGGAGCAATCAGAATCATGGTGGCATGATTGTTCTTCAACTTGACCAGAGTCTTGGGAATGGAGGGAATGCATAGAGGAAGAGATTTGTCCATTCCAGAAGAAAAGCATCTGCCTCGAGGCGATGAGGAGAGTATATCCTGGAGCAGAACTGAGGCAGTTTGTAGTTGTGTGGAGCTGCAAAGAGGTCTATCTGAGGCGTTCCCCACTGAGAAAAATTTTTGATGAAGAGGAGAGGAATGGAGTGTCCATTCGTGAGGTTGCAGAAGACGACTCAAGTTGTCCGACAAGCAATTTTTCGCCCCTTGTATGTAGACAGCTTTGAGGAAGGTGTTGTGGCGGATTGCCCAGTCCCAAACCTTCAGAGCTTCTTGACAAAGGGAGGCAGATCCCGTCCCTCCCTGTTTGTTGACATAGTACTTGGTTGTCCGTCCGAATGAGAACTACCTGGTCGTGAAGATGTTGAAAAGCATTGAGAGCCTTGAGGATCTCTCTGAGTTCCAACAGATTGATGCGACACTGATGATCCGTACTGGTCCAGTGGCCTTGTGTACGGAGACCATCGAGGTGAGCGCTCCAAGCGTAGGTCGAAGAATCTGTCGTTAGGACTTTTGGATGGGGGGGCGATTGGAACAGCAAACCTCTGGAGAGATTGGAAAAGAGCATCCACCAACAGAGAGACTGCTTCAATGAAGGAGTGTCTGATATGTGTCGAGAAAGTGGGTCGCAAACTTGCGTCCATTGAGATGCCAGGGTCCACTGAGGACTTCTGAGGTGAAGTCTGGCAAAAGGAGTCACGTGTACTGTGAAGGCCATGTGACCTAGGAGTACCATCATGTGTCTCGCTGAGATGGAAGAGCGGGAAGACACTGTGTAGCAGAGTTGAAGAGCTTCCAGACATTGTTGTGGAAGGAATGCTCTGAGTTGGACAGTATCCAGAACAGCTCAGATGAATTGTAGATTCTGTGAGGGCTGAAGCTGGGATTTGGGAAAGTTGATTTCGAACCCTAAACTTTGTAGGAACCACGTAGTCCATTGGGTCGCTACAATAACCCCCTGATAAGTTGAATCGTTGATGAGCCAGTCGTCGAGGTAATGAAATACCTGAAGACCATGGTTCCGTAGAGCTGCTGCTACCACTACTAAGCACTTCGTGAACACTCTGGGAGATGAAGCCAGGCCGAAGGGCTGCACTCTGTATTGATAATGCAGATTCCCCTCCCGAAATCTGAAGTATTGACAGGAGGCCGGATGGATGGGAATATGAGTGTAGGCCTCCTTGAGATCCAGAGAGCACAACCAGTCGTTCTGCTCGAAAAGGGGATAAAGGGATGCCAGGGACAACATGTGAAATTTTTCTTTAACCAAAAATTGGTTGAGAGCCCTGAAATCCAGAATGGGCCGCAGATCGCCCGTCTTCTTCGGAACAAGGAAGTAACGGGAGTAAAATCCCCTGTTCTGCTGGTCTAAAGGACTGGTTCGATGGCAAGGAGACGAAGCAGAGCTTGAGCTTCCTGAAGAAGGGCGGTCTGGGATGGACTGGAAGGATATTCTCTTGGAGGAAGCTCTGGTGGAACCTGAGTGAAATGAAGAGAGTATCCTTCCTTGATGATGGTTAGGACCCAGAGGTTAGATGTAATCGTCAGCCATCGGTGGTAAAAATGATGGAGACGACCTTCTATAGGGAGAAGAGAAGACAGAGATAGAACGATGGAGGTTATGCTCTGTTGTAAACAGTCAAAAAGGCTGAGTAGCCTTAGGTGCAGCAGAAGGCTGAGATTTTTGTTGCTTCTGAGGCTTAGGAGGAGGGCGATTGTAAGGAGCCATCCTGGGAGCAAAACGCCTCAGATATAGAGGTGTAGGACATGGAGGCTTAGCAGGAGCTGGCCTTTGCTTAGGTCTGACTATAGAAGCAAAGGATTTTTCATGGTCAGACAGTTTCTTGGTGACTGCCTTGATGGATTCATCAAAGAGGTCATTGCCTTCACAAGGAACATTAGCCAAACGGTCCTGAAGATTAGAATCCATGTCAATAGTACGAAGCCAGGCAAGGCGGCGCATTGCTAGAGAACAAGCAGCTGCCCTAGCAGATAACTCAAAGGCATCATATGATGATTGAAGGAGATGTAGTCTTAGATAGAGAAGCGATGACCTCTAGGAATTCAAAATGTTTTTGAGTGTCTAAATAACTCAAAAATTTTGGCAAAAGCTTAATGAGGAACTCAAAATAAGTAACAAAATGAAAATTATAATTGAGGACTTTAGAGGACATCATAGCATTTTGATAGATGCGACGTCCGAATTTGTCCATAGTTTTCCCTTCCCTTCCAGGAGGTACAGTGGTAAAAACCTTGGAAGGATGGGACCTCTTTAAGGATGACTCCACAAGCAAGGACTGGTGAGATAATTGAGTTGTCGAACCCTTTGAGATATAGAGTTTTATAAGAACATAAGAACATAAGCAGTGCCTCCGCCGGGTCAGACCATAGGTCCATCCTGCCCAGCAGTCCGCTCCCGCGGCGGCCCAAACAGGTCACGACCTGTCCAAATCACCAGAAGGGGCCCCCATGCCACCTTGGTTTCCTATTGCGTCCTATCTTCCCATCAAAGTCCTAGCCCTCCGGTCTTGCACATGCACGACCTGGTCGGGTTTCTATACTTATTTTCTGGTTAGCTTTCTCAGTATCCCACGATCCCTTTATCCCTCAGGAATCCGTCCAGTCTCTGTTTGAATCCTTGTACCGTACTCTGCCCAATCACGTCCTCTGGTAGCGCATTCCAAGTGTCCACGACCCTTTGGGTGAAAAAAAACTTCCTTGCATTCGTTTTGAACCTATCTCCCTTCAGTTTCTCCGAATGCCCCCTCGTACCTGTTGTCCCCTTCAGCCTGAAGAATCTGTCCCTATCCACCCTCTCTATGCTCCTCATGATCTTGAAGGTCTCTATCATATCACCCCTGAGCCTCCTTTTTTCCAGAGAGAAGAGCCCCAGCCTATCCAACCTCTCGGCATACCTAGAGTCCAATTTGCCTGGAACTGCTGGAATTGTAAAAGGAGTTTCCAGGCATCTGGCAAAAATCTGAGACAAGAGCTTGTGAAAAGGAAGCTTAAGTGACTCTGCTGGAGGTTGAGGAAGATGCATAACTTCGAGATACTCCTTAGAGTATTTGGAACCAGCATCTAATTGAAGATCCAGGTCAACAGCCATCTGACGAAGAAGGGATGGAAAAGATAGCTGATCGGCCAATGCTTTGCCTCAAGAAGGACTCGAGGTTGTCAAAGCAGCCTGGGTCGAGCTTGAAGCTTCGGTGGGAAGAAAAGTATCAAATGAAAATGGAGACTTGGACGAAGCAATCGAAACCGCAACATCCTCGAGGTTTGGAAGTGGAGACCTTGATCGAGGAGTAGGTGGTCTAGTAGAAGTAGGAGTAGATCGAGGCTTGTTTGAAGAAGGACGTTCTATAGAAGAAGAACTGTGCCTGGAAGTATGCCTCGAGGAATATCTCGATCTTCTGTGAGAATGGTGCTTAGAAGCAGATCTCGATGATCGAGGAGACTTCGCCTCGGAGACAGAAGCAGCCAATGCTACCAATGAATGGATAGGACTGGAGGCTGTAGAGCGAAGCTCCAGAGGCTTGGTGGAGGAACCTCAATACAATCCCAAAGACTGTGCTCCTTGGATAGAGTGTGAGGATTTCTGTTGAGGCACTGGCAAAGAATCTGCTCCTTGCATGACGTGCTTGGATGCCAGACCAGACACTCGCAGAGACTCTGCTCCCTGCAAAGAGTGTCGAAGCTCAGACTGAGGCAAAGGAAGCAGCTCAACCTCGCGAGAGTCTGCAGAATGCCCAGGCTGGATAAGAGGGTCCCATATTAGTAAGGAACTGCATGAATTGCTTCTCCAACATGGTCTGGAAAGCAGCCGGCAAGGAGGGTACTGCGTCTGAAACCAGCCCACCTGCCTTGGCTGGAAGTTCCACAGATGCAGTGGGAATGTGCTTCGACTTGGAAGTCTTAGGCACCTTAAGAACCACTGCTGGAACTTTCTGCTGAGTTACCTGACCTGAGGATACAGGGGAAGACACAGCAGGAGTCGTCGACGAGAGAGCTGCTGCAAACGAAGGTTTGATGAGGCTCGAGGTAGAAGTAGTCGAAGCAGGAGGAGGCTCAGTTGAAGGTGAGGTCGAGGCCGCCTTCGAAGTCGAGGGATCGGAGGAAGAATCCATCCCGAAGAGCTTGTCCACCAAAAGACGACGACGTTTAAGGGCTCGAGGTTGAAGAGTAGCATAGCGCTCGCACGACTTCGGTTAATGGTCCGGCCCAAGACACTTGAAGCACCAACAGTGTGGGTCCGTAAGGGAAATCGCATGCTGGTACTTGATACACTTTTTGAAGCCCGTAGTTGGCCGGGACATAGGAGAAAGAAATAGTTGCTGCAAAATTGAAGCCCCTGGGCTGCGGCCGGACGGCCTGTCCCGATAGCCGAACAGAAGAAAATAATTTTTTTTTTTCTTATTAAGAAAAGAAATAAAAATAGTAAAAACAGCGATTCATTAAGAAAAAAACACAAACCGCGGTTGAGAGAAGGCACGAAGTAACGAAGTTAAACGCAGAGTCAAAGACGGACTTCTCGGCTCCGCGGAAAACTGAGAACTGAGGAGACGCGCCCTACGCTGGACGGGAAGGCACTCGCATATGCACGGTGCAGTCGTCTCGAAACTTCTGGTTTCTTCAAGCAAGTCTGCTTGCGAGACTTCCGCATCAGGCCTCCGTTGGTGATGTTATCCATATGTGAGAATAGGCTGCCTGCTTGTCCTGGGATAAAAATACCTACTGTACTTGAATGTAACTGGCATAGGAGTCATTACTGAGAAAGATATGATCTAAATCCAAAATCCAATACCAGGTATAGTATGAACCTAGGTAATACAAAACACTGCAAATGTCACTTAGGACCTATACAGCAATTTTGACATACTATAATAGCAGTAACTTCCACAAGTCACAGAAGCATCTACCTAGGAAAAGACAATACCAAAAAAACATTGTAGTGACCACTAGAACATCAATAAACCTATTGGAAAACTAAACAAACCAGATTAAAACAGATCAATCATACAATGAATGCTAACATAAAACCATGCCTCGTTCAAACATGCATCCAGTTTAGAATAAGTAACCACAATAGAAAAATAGAAAAAAAAAATTAAACGGAACCTCCAAATCTAGATTCTTCATACAGAGCAACACCAGAGAAAGACTGACATATGCCATTCACTATATTACAAATTAACAAATGCAAATTTTTTAAAAATAGAAAATAATACCATTTTATTAGACTTAAAGTATTTTTTCAATTAGCTTTCAGAGGCCAAAACCTCCTTCCTCAGGTCAGGACCACAATGTTTTTGTATCTAAAGTGAATCAAAAAGGTATTATGATTAATCCAATAAAAAGATTACATTTTATTTCCATTTTCTTCATATTTTTACTTATTGTTCATTTACACAGCTACCACATCTTAAACTAAAAATAAAATTATTTTTTCTACCTTTGTTGTCTGGCTATTTACTTTTTTTCAGCATCTCCCCTTTTGCTGTCACCCTTCTATCATCTCTCTCCCCCTCCCCCAACATTTACTACTACTAATTATTTCTATAGCCCTACCAGAAGCACACAGTGCTGCAGAGTCACAAAGAGTAAGAAAACAGTCTCTGCTCAAAAGAGCTTACAATCTAAACAGGCAAGACAGACAAACAGGATGTCATGGATACAGTTAAGGGGAACGGTTAATCAGCTGGCTGAGTTGGAGGGCAGAGGAGTAGGGTTAAGGATTGAAAGCTATATCTGCCTTCTGTCTCCCCTGTTCCAGCCAAAATCTGTCTTCTCCACTTCCATACAGCACCTGCCTTCCCCTCTCCCCTTCCATCCATATCTTTCTCTGTCTACTATCCAGCGTCGGCAACCTGTCTCTCCCCCACTTACATAGAGCCATCTGCTGTGCCTCCTCTCTCCTTTCCATCCAACATCTCCCCTTCCCCCTTCCATCATTTCCCACCTTTCTCTTCCACACACCATCTGCCGCTTTCTCTCCCCTGTCTCCGCCATCCCCTTCTATAAAGCATCAGCCTCTCTCTCCCTTTCCATTTCTATCTCCTAGTGTCTCCCCCTTCTCTCTCTTTCCATCCAGTGTCTTCCTCTCTCTCACATCCTCAATTTTTCATCAGACCTCCTTCTTGTTTTTGACTCACCCGACACCTGGCTAATATTTCTCGGGCCATGCACCAAGAGCAGCACTTCCTGTCCTACCTCCCATGGCCACCCCAGCCACTGCTGCTACTTCTCTATACAAGCAGCAGAAGTTGCAAAACAGCTTACCTCACTCTCCTGTGGGACTGCCATCGCAGCCTCAGTCCGCACAGCTGCTGGTTACGCCCCTCCAAAGTCCTCTTCCGCTTCCGGGTCAGAGCCAACAGCTGTGGGGCTGCCTCATTCGCTGGCAGGTGAGTGTGGCAGCCAGTTTTACCACAGCTACTGCTCGTTCAGAGAAGCAGCAGAAGTGGCCAGGATGGCGATGGATGGGGAAGTGCTGCTCCTGTTGTGCAGCAGTCCTAAATTGCTGCATGGAGTTTTCAAAAGAGGTGAGCATGGCTGCACATCTTAGAGCGAAAATTGGTTTCGGACCAGTTGTGGTAACTCCCGATTTGAACCTTTCCATGGTGTCATTTACCATCAAAACTGCAGTTACCAGATTTGTTAAAGAAAAAAAAAACAGAAGACACGTGTCCCCGGCCCTGTCTGCCTCAGCCCCTTATCTCTTCTCCCCCAAGTCCAGGCTGCATCTGGAGGGCCTCTGAGCATGTGCAGATGTAACATGCTTGGAGGCCCTTCAGATGTGGCCCTGAGCTTGGGTTCTTCCAAAGCCTGTTCAAACTGGTGGGATTTAAAAATCCACCTGTCCACTGGGACAGTCCTCTATATAGAGGTCATGTCCAGGTTTTCCCGGAGACCTCGTAACCCTAATCAGAACCACCATGTGGAATGAGGAAATGGCACTGTACTGGGAACTTAAAATCTAACTCCTGCACCATTGGTTGATTTATGTAGATGTTGCAAGCAGTGGTGTAGTGAAGGTGAGAGGAGCCTGGTGTGGTGGCACCCTTCCTCTGCCATCTTCTCAACCCCCCACCATCACAATCTCCTTCCCCGACCCCCTCCTGCCTCATGTGCACCGATTCCCACCCCCTGTACCTCTGTAACATTCTTGACACAAGCAGCAACCCCCAACCTTCTGTCATGCCAGCGTTGGCTCTTCCTTTGATATCACTTCTAGGCACAGGTCCAGGAAGTGACATCAGAGGATGAGCTGATGCTGGAGCTATAGAAGTTTATGGGTTGCTGCTCGTGCCAGGAATGTTAGAGGGGGAGGGGCACGCGTGGGAGTGTGGGAGAGGTGTGTGGAGAGGAGGATGGGTGTCTGTGCCCTCACCCTGAAGGTGCCCGGAATGGACCATCCCCTGCCCCCCTTACTCACCACTGGTTGCAGGAACACTGCACTCAGCAATGTACTTAGCAGACTAGAGGTACCTGTACTGAACAAGCACATGCAAAAGACAGTTCCTGCTCCATCGAGCTTAGTCTAGTTAAAAAATAAAACAGGAGAAAACAACTTTGGGAATTTCAATTATTGTGAAAATGGTTAAAAATCAACAAAGTTGCAATTACAAATATAGCAATTAAGATTTAAAAGTAATCTTGGAAAGGTGATTTTAAACTAGCTTGGATAAAATTGGTGTGGTGCTGTGTTAGTCCACTTATAATGAATAGAAATGTTTTATTTCTATTTATTACACTGGTTTGCAATAAGGCCAAAGAGGGTGTATTAATACCAAATCAGGAAATCTATTCAGAGCAATCACAGAGTAATGTGGAAAGCCTGGACAAGGGGCCTGGGCTGGGGAAGGAAGTGGACACCAATTTATTTGGCCAGTGAGCAAAATGAACTCTGACCAGCAAGATATTGTATAAGGCAACTTTTCAAATAATATACTATTTATGTTTATTTAAACTTTCTATGCAAGTATGGGAATGCTTCACCTATGTAGGCTATGATTCCAGTATCAAGTCTGCATAGAATCCTGCTCTGTGGGTGCTGAACACTCCAAATACTGAACAAGCTCATTCACTGACCAGCCAGGGGTAATTTGTATTGTGTTTGGCAAATCCTCCCCTCCACATTGTGGGGTCCTGAGGAACACGTGGTTGACCGCCGTGAGCAACTTCAAATAAAGGTACAGGGAAGAAAAAGGGTATGTGCAGGATGAGGGGATCAGAGAAGGAGCGGGGGGGGGGGGGGAGAGGGGTGCTTCTCACCTTCACTATGCCGCTGGACATACCTCTTCTCTTTATACCCACCTTCTTTATCAACTCTCCTGTACTGTAACTCAAAAAGTGATCTAAATCTTATTGTAAACAGCATAGATTCCTTGCAGAAATGGCATAAGATCCTGTATTGCATTGTATAATAATACCCTAATCCATATTACCTGACCCATCTGTCAGAGTAAGGATACAATGCTGGCTCCTGTAATATGGAAACAGACTGCAGCAGGCAAGTTGCAAACAACACCTACACTCTACCCCTTTAGCATATTCGTTTAGGGCTGTTACACCCATTATAACTGAGACATGCCTACATTTTAACCCCTTCCTCCCCATAGCAAACAACCCAAACCATGCCCTTTCTTCTCCACGGAAGGGGGCGTCTCATAATCCCTCAGGGCCCTGAACAATAACTTCCCCTTTCCTGGAAAAGGACACGTTGTGGCGGGCTGATTTACAGATCGCATTCTCCTAGCCCTGGGCTTGCCTCCCCCTACCCCCCTTTTCTACGGTGCTGATTGGCCAGCAGCCGCCTCGAGGGGCAGCCAAGCTATAAGAGCGCCGCCGCCCCTCCTGAGCCCTCCCTCCCTTTGTGTGCGAGGCAGCTGCAGCCCCAGCTCCACGTTTGAATGTATAGAGGGGATTGGGAAGGACAGCTTTCCATGGGCCATCTGTCTCCCAGCAAGCAGCAGCAACTACAACCACAGTCCTGACAACAGCAGCAGGACAAGCAGGAGCCTCACTTCCCCCACCGCCATCCCTAACAAAGACCCTGCCAGGATGGTCTTAGTTCACGTCGGATATCTCGTTCTTCCAGTCTTTGGCTCTGTACGAAACAGAGGTATCACTTACACTATTTTCTCCGATGGGGAGGCATTGGGGGGGGGTTATATATATATTTTTCTGTCCTCTTGTTTAGTCTGATTTGGAAGATATTGTGTGTGTGTGTGCATTTATCAGGGGAATCTGGGGTCTGTTTTTCTAGGTTGTGGCCCAAATTTCCCTCCTTTTTATTGCTGGACCTAGTTGGATCATAAATAGGTTTCCCCGATTTGACCCCTCTAGACCCCAATGTTACTTGGGTTTTTTGAGGACCGCAAAATGATTTATTTTGTTTGCTAATAGAAATATTAATGTTAATCATTAATGTCTGTAAAAAGCAATCTTTTGTATAAATGTATTCACATGCGCAGGGCTTTCCATGAAAGAACAACATGTTAACTCCCTTCTGCACAAGAAACTATAATTTGTAATGTTTTCCTGAACTATATTTTTAAAATTTCCTGTAGCCTCCCCCCCAAATAAAATTCTTTCCTTTGCAGCCTTCTGCAAATGAAAAGCAGAAACACAGCCACTCTCCCTCCTCCCCTTCCCCAAACATAGTCTGACACCCTGTGGCCAGTGCTTAGATTTTAATCTCCTCTTTCCCTTATCATTTACCCCTATTTTTTCCTACTGTTTACTGGGATCAGTGCAGTAACCAACTGACGATTTAATATTAGGTGTACAATATTGTTTCCTGAAAAATTATTAAAGGTGGTTGATAGTCTTTTTAATCAAAGAATATGCACTGTTCCTCACTATTAATATTTCCAATATATAATCTTTGTTGTCTTTCTAAACAATGTCTGTAGAGAATTGCTGTTTTCATGCTTGTAGCAATCTGACCCACACTTGAGATGCAGGAAAAAAGAGGTACAACAGCAATGAGAATTATCTGATTAAACACCATCCCCCCACCCCCCCGAAAATTGGCTTCAATGGGCGCTTTGGAGTTGGCCATTAGGTTTTTACCAAATTTAATTTAATTTTGCTCCTGTTCAAAATTGATGAAGCATGTACAGAGCTGTGTCTAACTGCAGTCTTTTTTTTTTTTTTTTCTTTTGTTGACTATGGGATGGCAATTTTGCATTTATCAAATCTTTTTTTTTTATTATTTCATTGCATAGCAGTGAATGGTCAACATGCTGCCCTATATTGTGGCTCTCTGCCTCTGCATTTAGCTGTGTTGTGACACCCCCTCTTAACCATTTCCTGTTTCCATCTGAGGAAAGCATTGCTATATTTTTTTAAGCTGCAGTATCCCCTATTTCTTGGTTGCTCTTTAATTTAGTGATGTTTTTGACATCATTCTGCAAAGTCCCCTCTTTTCTAACCAATGGTAACTACAGTTACCAATCAGTTCTGCAATTTAGGGTCCTTGGATGCTATCTAAGCAGAAATAAATATGTACCTATATATGGATATTAAAAATATGGATATCTTGGAAGCTTAATTACAGTGATTACATCATTATCTACGTCAATTCACTAACACCAGGATGCTATTACAAATGCAATATTGCTTTTTTAGTGACCTCAGTGCATCCTGTCATAATAAAAATGATACAGATCCTGCCCTTTGGGGGTCTCCTGTGTGCTTCTGGTACAACCAGAGCACTTCACATTGAAAAGGGCGACAATATACTGAACGCCTTGGAAAAAGAAAGGAAAAAAAAAAAAATGACAGGACCTTGTGACAGAGGATACTAACGCTTAAAAATCCAAAACCCGGAATCACAATCTTCTTTGTAATACCTTAGCGCCAATGTAACCCTAAAAACCTGTTTCTTCATTTTGTGTTAGTCTCATTGTAGTAGACTAGAATCTTTTATCTAGACCATTTCAGAAATAGATGTAGAAAATAACAGCCATGTTTGTTTGTATTTTCATCTTGTTTTTAGCCGAGTACATTTTGCATTGTAAATTCATGTTCAGTGGATTCATTTTGCTTTGCTTCTCGACCTGTCCCTCCACAGCCACAAAAAACATTGGCTTTGCATTCTAAATGTACTGACTATATTGCTATCAGTCCTTTGTGAAATCATTCAGAGACGTTTAGGTTGCCACTGTTTCAGCCACGGGCTTTACCGGAGCTACAGAATACAATTTGTGCACAAATGAGTGCCTCAAGCAAGGACTGACTATTCCCTCCCTGTGATTTACGGTTAGGCTTCTGGCAAATGCTTAACAGATGGGTACTGCCTTCTGTTTACATTGACCAGCCGCCATTATTTCAGCCTGAACAGCACCATTTAACTCAGAGATACCATTCTTATGGAAAAACCACTAACGTAATTGCAGTTAGTTGACATGTTACATTGGGACAAAAAAAAGTCGATACTTGATTCCAGGTAAAGGGCATCTGTTTTGAGAGATTAAATTGACATGGTCTCCCATAATTGTATGAACTGTTAACATGTTTCAAAAGAGATTCCCAGATGACTAGCAAAATGGATTTCCATTGAACAAGGATAACATTTTCTGCTGTGCTAAACTACTTCCTTGTTGGGGTAATTTTTCCTGTACCAAATAGCCTTTGATCGTGGATCTTCCATCTTTTTTTCTTGTACTAAAACTTTTAAAAGCATGGTCTGTATTTGACATTGCCTAGCTTCTGATGTATATCTCTGTAGAGACAAACACACCCTGCTGAAATGTAATGTGCCGTAAGCCTAGACATCTGCTCATTGTACGCTGCTTTTTTGTTCCATTGCCCCTCCAAAGCATGGTGGGCTTTGCCTTTGTATCGTGTGCATGAAAAACATTTGTTACACACAGTTCCACTTCTACTAATACACAATCTTTCAATAAAGAAACTCGTTTTCTTACATTAACCTAGTGTGCTTCTTCTGTTGCTGTTTCCCATTTATTGTCGTATTCTTCCTCTTAAAATCTTTTTTCCTTGCTTTATCCCTCATTGAAAGGTCTGGATGAATGAATTTACAGCACGCAAAATGGGGGGTGAGGGGGATAAGCATTAAATATTAGGTGTCCCGGTTATCCACATTGCTTATTAACATATGGCTATAAATATCTAGCAAGCCAGCTTGAACACGCACCCTTGTTGCACTATTATGTAATGGATTGCAGAACGGAAGCTGTGCTCTTGAAAATAAAACTTTCCCCATAAGTGATCTTGGAATATTTATATGATAATTTAATTGCTTTTTATACACATGAATTAACAGATTGCTGGTGATGGGGAAAATAGGGAGAATCAACCTTAATTAGCCAGTTGGATTTAGCAAAACCTAAATGACAGCAAAGTGTAAATTTACCTCCCAAAACGTTCATGGTTAGTCTTAAAAAGATCTTCCTTTGTTCAAGGTGGATCATGCCATTCACAGTGAAGACTGTCTTCCCAAAATTTTGAGGGGTTTTGCAACCATTCCATTTCACTGCATGTATCTGGAGCTTTAGGATCTGATCCATACTCAGAAGGTGCTCGGAGTACTTTCTCTTATGGAAAAAATGTGAACACATGCTTAGACAACCACAAAGTAAATCCCTGGTTTATAGCCAGAACCATAGCAATGGCTTCTGTTCCGTGAACCAAAAAAGGATTTACAATATTCCATAACTCCTGGATGTAGAATGGCCCGGTTGTGTCCCCTAGTTCCCCCCACCAGTATAATTAAGTAGCTTATGCACCTTAAAACATTCCCATTATGAAACCTTAAATATACACTTCCTATGACTTTAGTAAATGCAATAATAAATAATAAAACACCAGACTCTATATAGATAAAAAAAAACCAGGCCACAGCTTTCTTTGTTTATTAAATGAAAAACAACCTCCTGAGCTAAAAACCTAGAACCACAGACTGAAAGTATACATTATTATAATTTCCTGACCCTGCCATGTCAACTAGGTCCTGGGGGTAGGCATTGACCACCATGCCCCCTTTCTGGATCACCTGACCAATTGTATAACTGATCTATGAGCTCACTTCTCCTGAAGAACTGCTCCCTAGCCCTGCCATGTCAACTAGGTCCTGGGGGTAGGCATGGATCACCATGCCCCCTTTCTGAATCTCCTGACCCAATGTATAACTGATCTATGAGCTCACTTCTCCTGAAGAACTGCTCCCTAGCCCTAACATGTCAGCTATGGCCTGGGTTTGGGCATGGACCACCACCACCATGCCACCTTTCCAGGTCACCTAGCCCATTGTATAACCAGTCTATGAGCTCACTTCCTGAAGAACAATTCATCACCTGATGAGCCAATACCCTATAGCTTGGGATTACCTCAATTGTGACAATCTCAATCCCACCATCCCTTCAAAATACACTCCAGACACTATGGGGTGGGTGGGAAGGAAAACCGCCTCTGAGGAACAGGAAAAGGCCCTATACCTCAAAGGTAGCAATCTAAATACCTCTTCCATAATCCACAACTACTTTCCCCTTGAACAATTCTATTGCCACTTTGCGGCAGGAAGCTCCTGGCTGCACTGCTTACTTCAGCTTATTACCCTCATCTCCTGACCTTCCTACCTCAAGCCCCCCACCCCTGGTGCCTATGTTTAAGTGTCTCGGTAGGTGACCAAGAAGAGCTCTCCAAGCCACTGTTAAGTTCTCGGGCTCCAAAAACTAGTTGCACTGATTTTCCCTTTCTCTGCCATTCAAGGGGATACAATTAGCAGCTTCCGTCCCCTCCTCCTTAATGCTGTAATAGCTACTGAATTTTGGAATGCCTAAGTGCCACCAGCTATCCACTATGGTGTGATTTTTTTTGTTTGTTTTAAGCACATAAGTGAACAGTGCAACAATGGCTAAGAGACAAAATTCCACTGGAATTAAAGAGTTAATGGATGGACATCCAGGCACCAAAAGAAGTCAGTGCAATTAAACTATTCCCAATAAAACTAGTGACTCTACACAGCTGCTGTCCTGTTCAATTGGCAAGTGAGATTAAAGGTACAGGCACCTAGCAAGACCTTCATTACAAAATGCTTTTTTGGGGGGTGGGTGCGAGGAAATCCTTTCCTTGCTTCTCTTCCACCCTCCTTCCATGCACTTCAATAGTCTGTAACTATCCAAACTCCTTGTATGATTTTTTAAAAAATCCATTTTCCTTTGATTTTCTTCTTTGCCCTTTTCACCTCTCCTTTTTTTCCCAATTAAACCAGACAGGAAAGCTTAGCTGTTTGCTGTATGCGCAGACATGGCAGGAGCAGAAGATGCTATGCTTTTGTCATGCATGATGAGAAACATGCATGATCTCAAGGACTGACCATTTCAAAATCTAAAGTCTAAAGAAGCAAATGTATCACTATGTATAAAGTATGGTATAGTGCCAGTGAGACAGATGATGGAACACAATCTGATTTAATTGTGGAAGTGTGTTTTAAGAATGCAGAGTTTTACTTTTGGACACATTTAGGTAATGGCCAGTAGTTTCAAAAACTGCAAGATGCTGCATTTGTCTGTCAACAGCATGCTAAGCTATCCTAGGTGGTGCTACTCCAGAGATGCCTTCTAATTGTAGATACTCATATAACCTCACTTGCCAACAGGGAAGCAGATTTTCACAGCTCATCTACGAAATTCAGGCCCCATAGCTATGCCCAAAACAAAATGATAAATAACCCCGGCCCTGTCTATTATAAATTCACCTTGATTTGCCTAAAGAGGGCACCCATGCTTGTTAAGGGCCATTTAAAATCATTTATGAGACCTACTCAAAGGATGATTTTTAAGGAAAAGAAGCTATACCATGTTAAAGAACTTGGTGCCAGATAGTTTGTTCTATTGAGTGGGGAATGTCATACAGGCCTCAAATCCCACTGCTGAAAGGTGAGTTGTAGTTCTGGTTATTTGGGTTCTCTAATCAGCTTTTTGAACACAATGTTCTAAACCAGTTTGGCAATGTGTGGAGGGCCGTAGGAGTCTGCAAGTGTGGCATGCCGTGCATCTTTTCCTTTTCACCAACATCATTTTCAAAGATGCTTAAATCATGTTCAAAACTGGTGACTTGCATATGCCAGTCCATGTAGCTGAAACTTTCTCTGTCAAGTCTCAACATGCATTAAGTGGCTATCATAACCTCCCCTTTCCAGAATGTTCCACCTCTCCATGCCTGCCTATGGTTCCCTTCCCTATGTCAAGAAGCAAAATGACCATTCAGCTGTGTTCTGTCTTCAACTGAAATAGGCATCACCCCCTCTGATTGGTGGAAACAGAAATATGAAATAGGCATCACCCCCTCTGATTGGTAGAAATTGA
Source organism: Geotrypetes seraphini (assembly GCF_902459505.1). Lineage (NCBI taxonomy): Eukaryota > Metazoa > Chordata > Amphibia > Gymnophiona > Dermophiidae > Geotrypetes > Geotrypetes seraphini. Next base: position 93,182,291 of record NC_047084.1, on the reverse strand, counting down.
AAACTGAAATCAGCATCACCCCCTCTGATTAATAATCAGCCTGTTGGCTAGAAATGGAAAACTGAATCCTGATACACTCAAAGCTGAAATAATACGCTCTCAAGCAACTTTTGTTGAAATGAGGATCAAACTAGCGTGAAATCAACAAATGACTTTTCACATGTTCCCTAAATGAATTACAGTTGTGGATGCAGTTGTATTACTTAGTGGATTAGTCTTCGGGTTGGCTATTGCACATACCAGCTAATTATTATTTGTACAGCACTACCAGGAAAAGGCAGCGCTTTACAGGAAAACATAATAAACAGGTGCTGCTCTCTGAATGCAGCCGCTTTTCTTCCTTTTTCAATGTTAACATAGGATCCATCTCTGTAAGTGCTGAGCACACTCCCCCAGGACCAAGTAAACTCCTTCACTAAGTTCAGGGATGGGTAATTGTATTGTTTGGCACCCCTTATCATTTGGAAATGTCAGCATCTACGAGCGCAGGTTTCTGAAGGGATGAAAGTAAGACCACGGGCTCAAAATCCAAATCCTGGTTTTCTCCAATGCCGACGTTAGCTAGGATTAATCCAGTCCCAGGAGCAATCCAGAGCCAAAGTGATAGGCTAAGTCAAAGCAGGGTTAAAGCATAGGTAAATGAGATGTGTGCCTTGGACCCAATATTTAGAAGGTGCCCTCTCTGATATGCCAATACAAGGGCTCAAGACAGAGTTTTATCCTGGTATGCCAGGTGCTGACAGAAAGAAGATTGGGGCAGGGAGCCAGGGCCACCACTGTTCACAGAGGTCTGTCTGTCTTTCCTACCCCCTGTGCATGATTCTTTGGTTGGTGAGAGGAGTTGGCGAACAGTGCTTCTGCGCATATATTAACATGGTCCCCGATGTGTATGCTCTGGGTTAAGGAACTATTGCAATAATGGCCATTGGGTCACAGAACAGGAGGGAGTAATGGCCATCACAGAAAAGAAGCGGTTATCCCCTTTTCTGTGTACACTTCCCTAATTACTTTATGTGGAAGCATGCTAAGAGCTTGTCCGACCACTTTATTGAAGAACTGGATTTTACTAATCTTCAGAGGATAGCAAATACAACAGTGCCCAGGGAGAGATGATGCTTCATTTGCTTCTCTACTTGTCAGTCTCTGATAACCTTTCTAGTGCACTTTGATAAAAGCTCTGAGCCGTTCATCCAGTGAGTTTCTTGGCCTGAGAAAGGCCATTTTAAGTGCAGTAATTCTACTACAGCTAAGGTGTAAGGTATGTGTGTTTTTCATGTCTGTGCCCAGTTAAAGGAGAACTTGAAAAAGCAAATAATGGTTAGCCCTTAATAGATAAATGTCAGCACACTGTAATCCATTTTCTTTCCAAATAACTGCTATTTTCATGATTTATTGACACACATGGGTGAAATAAATCCTCTGGTATGAAGACCTTATCTAATAGTCCTGTTCAGTATGAGTATTTCACAGAACGGAAAAAAAAAAAAAATGCAGTAGAATCTGATCTTAGAGCACAAGGAAGGAAACAGCAAGTGGCAAGTGGCCAATATTCCCTCTAAGCCAGGAAAGCAGATGTGCAAGTGATGATGTGTTCTAAGCAGCAGTTGGTTTGGGCTGGACCGGGCTGGTGGGTTGTGGTGGTGGAGGGGTGGGTGCATAAAGACAAGCAATTTTTGAAAATTATGAAGAATTATATTAAAAATCAAGAAGTTAAATTATTTCTATTGAACTGAAAAGAAAATATAAAGCTCCACTTAAAATATATGTATACTCATACATATTAAAACAATATTAAAAAGTAACCAATAGGACACAGTGGTATGAGAAAGTTTTAACCCCTCCTCCATTCTGATTTCACCTATTATTTAAATATGTCATACTGCACTGCAACCATAAAAGGAGATTATGTACTTACCCTGGTAAGATCTTTTCCAGTAGATAGGTAAGACATTCTAGACCAGTGTTCTTCAACCTTTTTACACCTATGGACCCGCATAAATAAAATAATTATTTTGAGGACATGCAAACTACTAAGACTGAAATTTTTTTTAAAAACCCGTCTTCGCAAGCTTGGTCTCGGCAAACCATCCGATCCCATCCGCATAAGCCTCAAATAGTTATGATTTTATATTGAAAGGATCAAAATATAAAAAGAAACAATATTCTGTACAATTGTCATTTTATAGATACAAATAATACAGAGCAAGGATCAACAAAACCCCTGTCTCCCCTTCCCTTCACATATATCCCCTCTACTATCAAGAAAACTGAATAAGCCAAATTATTACAAAATGCTACACAGAAATATCATGCTAACAGAATATTGCAGTCACACATTACGGGAATAGTATTAGGGGAGTCCAACTAGGACAACTGCCCCCTGATCAGAGAGAGCCCTAAGCCAGCTAGAAGCTAAAGAAGCACTGCCTGGGCTTTGCAGTCCCCAGTTATGTCTAACACCAGCTCTAGCAGATACATATTTTAATCTGATATATTCTAATTACAAAATAGAAATAAAATTATTTTTTTCTACCTTTTGTTCTCTGGTTTCTGCTTTCATCTTCTTTTCACTCTTCCTTTCAGCATTTGCCCTCTCTGTCTCTTCAATCCAGCATCTGTCCCTTCCTTCCAGCGTCTGCCCTCTCCCCCTTCCATATGGTATGCCCTCTCCCCTTTCCATCCCTTTCCACGATTCATTCCAGCTTCACTGTTCTCTTCATTTTTAGCTCTCTTACACCATATCTAACATTTGTCCGTCTCTTTATTTCTCTGCTGACCCCCTTCCCAGCATTAATCTTTCTCTACTTTTTCATTCCTCTGTCTCCCCTCTTTCCCTCATCTGATCTCTCCATTACACCCTGACCCCTTCCCCTCCTCTAATCTCCCTTCCAGCTGTTCCTTCCTTTTTTCCTTCTCCCTTACCTCCCCCCTATCTAGGCAGCCTTGGGGGTTTTGAGAAGTCACGGCCCGCCTCTGATGATGCAACTTCTTCTTTCCTAAGAGGTGGCGCAACGCATCAAAGGACCCAAGGCTGCCTAAGTGAATTGCTGCGCTGATGCTACGGGCGCTGTTGCAGGCAAGTACTGAGAGTTGGGAAGCAAAATGTTGGAGCTCCCCTCTCACCGGCCCTATGCGGACCGGCAGGAAATTTTTACGGACCAACACCGGTCCGCGGACCAGCAGTTAAAGAACACTGTTCTAGACCAGTGTTTTTCAACCTTTTTACACCTATGGACCGGCAGAAATAAAAGAATTATTCTGTGGACCGGCATCGGTCCGTGGACCAGCGGTTGAAGAACACTGGGCTAAGTTGTGGGCCAGACTCCTCCATCTCTACCCAATCTCCACCCCAGACCCCGCCCCCATAATAGTACTAATTGCACCTTGCACATCCCGTGCCTCATCTGGAAGTCCTCCCTCTGACGTTGCAACGTCGGAGAGAAGGCTTCCGGTTCAGGCGCAGGATGCCCACTGGAGCCACTGCCTGTGGCTTTGTGTAATGAATCAGTTAGAAAGAGGGAGCTGGCTTGAAGATAATACCGCATCGATCGCACCGTGGACCGGCGGTTGAAGAACACTGTTTTGGGCCTGATGCACGTGCTAGCCCTGTGGACCGACAGGAAATTTCTGTAGACCGGCACTGGTCCATGGACCAGTGGTTGAAGAACACTGTTCTAGACCATAGGGCTATTTCCCTTTACTCACATGGATTGTAAAAAAGAACCATTCCAGGTTTTCCACTCCGCCTCTGGCTCCACCTTCAGTCAGTCACCAAGCATGAAATGACACTCCCAATCTCTCCCTAAGTTCGGGGAGAGTCCCCATAGACTGGAAAACAGCTAACGTCGTTCTTACTGCACAAAAAAGGTTGCAGGGCAGAGGCTGCAAACTACAGACCGGTGAGTCTCACATCAATAGTATGCAAACTCATGGAAACACTAATCAAACGTAAATTAGACGCAATCTTGGATGAGGAGAATCTACGGGATCCCACTCTGGCTACATAGGACGCAGTCAGTGCCAGATGACGACGTTCCACCCAAATGAGCAGAAGCAGAGCCTCCTTAGCTAGAGGAGAACTCCCGGTTCCACCGCTATCAGGACACCTCAATCTCTCCCTAAGTTCGGGGAGAGTCCCCATAGACTGGAAAACAGCTAACGTCGTTCTTACTGCACAAAAAAGGTTGCAGGGCAGAGGCTGCAAACTACAGACCGGTGAGTCTTACATCAATAGTATGCAAACTCATGGAAACACTAATCAAACGTAAATTAGACGCAATCTTGGATGAGGAGAATCTACGGGATCCCAGTCAACACGGATTCACCAAGGGTAGGTCCTGCCAATCCACTCTCATCAGCTTCTTTGATTGGGTAACAAAACAGCTAGACTTGGGAGAATCCGTGGACGTTGTAAACCTAGACTTCAGCAAAGCTTTCGATAGTGTCCCGCATCGCAGGCTGTTGAGCAAGATGAAATCAATGGGGCTGGGAGAAACACTAACTACATGGGTCAATGACTGGCTGAGTGGCAGACTTCAGAGGGTGGTAGTTAACGGTACCCTCCCTAAAACATCGGAGGTGACCAGTGGAGTACCGCAGGGCTCAGTCTTGGGCCCGCTCCTTTTCAACATATTCATAGGGGACCTAACTCAGGGGCTTCAAGGTAAGATAACGTTATTCGCCGACGACGCCAAACTATGCAATATAGTGAGAGACGGCAATTCACCTGATAGAATGACACAGGACCTACATTTGTTGGAGCTTTGGTTCTCGACCTGGCAGCTGGACTTCAACGCTAAGAAATGCAAGATCATGCACCTCGGCAGCAGAAATCCGTGCAGAACTTACACCTTGAATTGTGAGACCTTAGCTAGAACTTCAACAGAACAAGACTTGGGAGTGATCATCAGCGCAGACATGAAAACTGCTGATCATGTGGAGAAGGCTTCATCTAAGGCAAGACAGTTGTTAGGTTGCATCCGCAGGAGTTTCATCAGCCGGAAGCCTGAAGTCATAATGCCATTATACAGAACCATGGTGAGACCTCATTTGAAATACTGTGTGCAATTCTGGAGGCCATACTACCGAAAAGATGTGCTGAGAGTAGAGTCTGTGCAACGGATGGCCATCAGGATGGTCTCGGGGCTCAAGGATCTATCGTACGAGGAAAGGCTGAAAAATTTGCGGCTGTACTCACTCGAGGAACGTAGGGAGAGAGGAGACATGATCGAGACGTTTAAGTATATTACCTGCCGTATCGAGATGGAAGAAGAGATTCTCTTTCTCAAAGGACCCTCAGCCACAAGAGGGCATCCGCTCAAACTCAGGGGCGGGAAATTTCATGGCGACACCAGGAAATATTTCTTCACCGAGAGAGTGGTTGATCCTTAGAACGAACTCCCGGTGCAAGTGATCGAGGTAAACAGCGTGAAGAATTTAAGAGCAAATGGGATGCCCATGTGGTATCCCTTAGAGGGTTAAGCCAGGGGAACCTGTCACCGGGAGTGGGATCCCTAGGATAGTAGACTTGGGGGTGGGTCTGTAGAGTGGGCAGACTTAATGGGCTATGGCCCTTATCTGTCGTCATCTTCTATGTTTCTATGACATATACCACTGCCGTTGCCCCTCCAGACGATTCTGCCACACTATCAGGGCTAGCCGAATGGCCCGCAGCTCCAGCCTGTTGATGGGCCACTTCCTCTGCGTCGAGGTCCAACAGCCCTGAAGGGGATGACGATCACAGTGAGCCCCCCAGCCCCAAAGGCTGGTATCCATGGTTACCACGATCCAGGAGGCAATCTGTAATGGGACGCCCTTGCTGAGAGATTGCAGGCAAAGCCACCAAACCATGCTTGCGCTGGCCTCCAATGTCCATGGAAGAAGCATCTCCAAGGCATCCCGGTATGGCGCCCACCGAGAAAGCAAGGCATGTTGAAGTGGACGCATGTACGCCCTCACCCAGAGGACCACATCCAGCGCGGCTACCATGGAGCCCAACACCTGTAAGTAGTCCCACGCTGACGGAGCCTACTTCAACAGTGTTGAAATCTGCGTGCACAGTTTTCGTCTGCAAGGGTCAGGCAGGTAAATGCAACCCTATGCCGTATTAAACAGAATTCCCAGGTATTCCAGGGATCGCTTGGGCAACAGGTGACCCCAGCCCAAGGATTCCAGTACCCGAAGCACCTTTTCCATCATATAACGTCCAAAGAGGGCGCTCTGATCAACCAGATCATATGAGCTGCGACTACCACTATCACTTCAGTGAACATCCGAGGTGCCATTCCCATGCCAAAAGGCAGAGCTGAAAATCAAAAATGCTGACTCAGCACATGAAACCTCAGAAACTTGCGCTGAGCTGGAAATATGGAGATGTGCAGGCACGCCTCTGTAAGATCCAAAGAGGTCAGAAACTCCCCTGGAGACCCCGCCGAAATGACCAACTGTACGGTCTCCATTCCTGAACCGAGGAATCTTGAGGGCCGCAATCACATTTCAGATCTAGATTAGGTCTTCAATGTACTGACCCTTTCTTTGGCACAATAAACAGAATAACTACCTGAGCACGAAAAATCGCTTGTCACTGGCTCTAAAGCTTGAATATCCAGGAAGCACTGAATTGTACCTTAGACTCTGCGCACTTTTCCCTGACCCCCTGCAGGAAAAGTCATGACCAATTGGACAGGGGTTGGTTGACTCCAGCTTGTAGCCCAATCAAACAATTTCCAAGACCCACTAATCTGTGTTAATGCGCATCCAGGCAGGCAGAAAACTCCGATAGCCGACCCCCTATCTTTTGCTGGCAGGTCAGGTAGGATGGGCGGCGGCAGGCTGGGAACGTCTGTAGTCCGCATATCGACCTTTGAAGCTCCGTGAAGATGTCTGCGATGAAGAGGGAGAAAACTTTCTGGAGCCATGAAAAGTAGAACACCCAGGCACCTTAGATCTGGCCCGCCTATCTGACCTATTAGGGCGTCAATCCATCACAGAATTCCTGAAATCATCCAACCCTTAGCCAAACAATAACTGCCCCTTAAAAGGCAGACAAGCCAGAGTTGCCTTGGAGATGGAATCTCTAGCCCACAGCCGAACCCAGAGCATTCGGCGGGCCAATATTGAATAGGCTGAGACCTTGGCCATTACCCTCATAAGGTTATATAAGCCATCTGCCAAGAAATTCATCCCAGCCATAAGAAGCTGAGGAGGATCTACTGCCTCAGTCTCGAGCGTATGCAGCCAAGCCAAACAGGAGCTGGCTGTATCTAAATTTGCTGTCTCAAAAAATTTCCTGAGGATCACGTCCACCAAATGATCCTGCATATCTTTTAACACAATGCCCCCGTCACTAGGCAGTGAAGTGTGCCTGGTCACCTGGGCCACCAAGGAATCCACCATGGGTTGTCCCAGCAGCTGCTGACACTACTGTGCCAGAGGATATACACAAGACATGACCCGGGGGACCTTCCGGAGAGTCAAACTGTTCTGTGACTAAAAAACTCAAATCCGGATCACAGGGAAAAATGGCAGAGTTGGTGTGGCGTACTGCAGAATCATGGAGAAGAAGTGGAAAAAGAGGAAGGAAGGGGCTTGCCATCCAAGCACAATTCCTCAAGTCAGGGAGTGCCGCAACTTTAAACAAGCACACCACAGTCGGGTCTTCTACAGGTTCCGGAGCCCCTAAGGGATCCACGGACCCAGTATCCCAAGCCGGATTCTCCAATCCGGGGAACAAATGATCAGCGAGGTCTGGATCCGCCGCTATAATCTCCTGCACAGACTGTGAAACAGCCGGGACGGTCTGAGAAACTGACGTCCCCACAGAAATACCGGCGCTGTGTGATAGCGGAGGGGCAACATCTGAACATCCAGCCGCCAGACCCCTTGATGGAAACTTGGACCATAAAAATTTCAAGAACTTCAAGAAGGCAGCTGTACCCTGGGGCTTAGAGGCACCCTTAGATGACTCCCACTGGCGCTTCTTAGGCTGCGGAGAATCCATCTTGCAGCGGACAAAGCCTCAAAAATAAATGCAGCCTCCCCAATGGGCTAGCTGAGCATGAAATCACCTGCTTCTGTGAAGGGGAGGCTGAACAAGTAGCTACTTCCCCCCCCCCCCACTGCGCCACAAAACGCTCTAAATGCAGCAATTGTTTCCCAAATTTGACATGAATCCACACAAGGAGACCCTAAGGACTCCATTCAAGCAGATTTCTAGGCAAAAATTTGAATTTTCAGAAGTAGGGAAATGGTTTTAAAATGCTCATTATAAATTCAAAATGGCCGACGGACCCGAATTTACTTCAAAATCGCGCCAAAAAAAACCCACATTTGTGAAACTTTAAAAATTACAAAAATAATAAATTTCAGGTGGGGGAACATAGAGGAACAATAGGAAACCGTCAAAACCCCTCGAAATTACTGTTTAAAAGATCGATTTGGAGCTTCTCAGCTCTACTCATAGTTAGAGACACACAGACAGCCTGCTGCTTCCTCTCCCCCCCCCCCCCCCCCAGCCTTTGCACTGGCCGGGCTAGAATCCATTGCCACACTACTGGAAATTCATCGTTCAGCTGATCTTCGGGCTGATAGTCAAACACCCTTGTCTAACTATGCCTCCACCCCTGCGGACCACTAGATGCGCATCTGGACAGGCGGAGGCGCGAAAACGCAGCAAAGCACGCTGCCGAACACCGCTAAGCCCCCTAAAGCGCGCTACACAGTCTGCGCTCTACCACCCGCTAACAGGGAGTGAGACTAGGTCAGGGATGGTCCTGGACTCCCAAGGAAGGCTAAGCTGGCTAACAGGGAAGGAACTTCACTGAATTAAAAATAATAAATGTGGGAGAGCAGAACTCTTTAACACTTGCAGCCATTCAAAAGAGAAAAACTGAGGGGTGGAGCTAAGCTAGCCTGGAAGTACCCTAGAGCAGTGTTTTTCAACCTTTTTACACCCGTGGACCGGCAGAAATAAAATAATTATTTTGTGGACCGGCAAACTACTAAGACTGAAAATTTAAAAAAACACATTTCTGCCCTATCTCCGCAAGCTCAGTCCCCACAAACCATCTGATCCCATCCGCACAAGCCTCAGTTATGATTTTATATTAAACGTATTTTATTAAAGTATAAAAAGAAACAATATTCTGTACAATTCTCATTTTATAAATATACAGAGCAAGGACCAACAAAACCCCTGTCTCCCCTCCCCTTCACATATATCCCCTCTACTATCAAGAAAACTGAACAAGCCAAGTTATTACAGAATGCTACACAGAAATATCATGCTAACAGAATACTGCAGTCACACATGACAGGAATAGTGTTAGGGGAGTTCCCCCTGGTCAGAGAGAGCCCTAAGCCAGCTGGAAGCTAAAGAAGCACGGCCTGGGCTTTACAGTCCCCAGTTATGTCTCTAGCAGGATATATATTTCAAATCTGATATATTCTAATGACAAAATAGAAATAAAATTATTTTTTTCTACCTTTTGTGGTCTCTGCTTTCATCTTCTTTTCACTCTTCAAGTTTCAAGTTTATTAGGATTTTATATACCGCCTATCAAGGTTATCTAAGCGGTTTTACAATCAGGTACTCTTCTTTCCAGCGTCTGCCCTGTCTCTTCAATCCAGCATCTGCCCGTTCCATCCACTGTCTGCTCTCTCCCCCTATCCATATGTATCTGACTTCTTTCTATGCCCCCTCTCCCCCTTCCATCCAGCCTGTGCCTCCTCCTCTCCTTTTTACATCATTCATTTCAGCTTCACTGCGTTCTTCATTTTTATCTCTCCTACACCAGATCTAGCATCTTTATCCCTCTCTCATTTCTCTGCTGACCCCCTTTCCAGCATCAATCTCTCTCTCCTTTATCATTCCTCTGTCTCTCCCCTTTCCCTCATCTGATCTCTCCATTCCACCCTGACCCCTGACCCCCTTCCCCTCCTGTAATCTCCCTGCCAGCTGTTTCCTTCCTTTTTTTCCTTCTCCCTTCTCTCCTCCCCCCATCCAACATTAACTCTTTTTCCATCCATTTCCCTCCTCCCCTCCCAGTAGCATCTCTCCTTCTACCTCCCTCCAGGTCCAGTAGCAGCTCTCCCTTTATCCAGCAGCTTCCCAGCCTCCAACAGTTGCTTCCTCTCCTTCCAGCAGCTCTCAGTACTTGCGTGCAGCAGTGATTTACTGAGGCAGCCTTGGGTCTGTTGCTGCCTCTGAGGAAAGGGGAAGTTGCCGAAGTGAATCACTGCCCTGGCAAGTACGAGAACTGCTGGGAGGGGAGACAGCCACTTTCAAAGGCTCCCCATGATCTTGCTCCCACGCGCCCTGCACATTCACGATCCCCCCCCAAGCCAGCACAAACAGCGTTGCACCGCAGGCCCTGCCGCCCAAGATGAGCCGGAGGCCCCTACCCGCCGTATCCCGCACGTGGGCAGACTCTCAGCACAGACGCTGCCGATGGCCTCAATCCTCATGCTGACACCCCCCCCCCTGCGCACGCTGACCATCTCCCTTCTACCTGCACCTGCAGCTTTCTTCCTTCCATCTGCACCTTCCTCGCGGCCCTCTTCGGCAACTTGGCAGGGGCAGTGATCAAGACAGGCTACCGACATCAGGACCTTCCCTCTCTGAGTCCCGCCTATTTTGTTTCAACTTTCTGTTTCCACTTAGGCGAGACTCACAGAGGGAATGCCCAACGTCGGTAGCCTGTCTTGATCGCCCGAGGCTGGGAGGAACAGAAGATTTCTGCCAACACCACCGGAGCAGGAAATTTAACCGTATCGATCTCGCCAGCCCTGTCGGACTGGCAGGAATTTTCTGTGGACCGGCGGTTGAAGAACAGTGCCCTAGAGGCGAGTGGAACACCTGAAATGGTTCTCTTCTGCAGTCCATGCGAGTAAAGGGAAATAACCCTATGGTCTGACTCTACAATGTCTCACCTATTCCACTGGAAAATAATTTACCTAGCAATGTATTTGGAAGGTTGCCAAAGGGCCACCAGGCTTCAGCTCCACTAGCTTTTAGTTTGCTGCTTACTAGAGAATGACACGGTGAAAAAATTGGTCCCCGTCACCGCCCCGTCCCCGTCTCACCATCCCCGTCCCCGTCTCACCATCCCCGTCACCGCCCCGTCCCCGTCTCACCATCCTCTTCACCGCCCCGTCACCGCCACTGCCACCCCATTCACCGCCCCGTCACCGCCACTGCAATCCCATTCACTTTTCTTTATTTACGTATAAAGGAAACATTCTTTAAAACTTTAAAACTTAGTTAAATATTAGTTAATAACTATACAAAAACAAAACACGCAGAGAAAAATTATTAATTAATAAAATTCTCAAACTGACACATTTTGATCACTAAATTTAAAATAGTTATTTTTCATACAGTTTTTCAATCACTATCTTCCACCCACCCCCTGGGCTAGCAATGCAAAACAAACACGACATGTACTTTAAATGCTGCCGTGATTTAGCATAGTGACCGCGGCTACGGCTGCAAGTCTCCCCTCCCCCCAGCGATCACGGCAGGAGGGCACCCCAACCCCTCCTGTAGACCCCCCCAACGGCCCTCCCGACAATCGCAGCAGAAGGGTACCCAAACCCCTCCTGCCGGTCCTCCCAATGGCCTCCCCTAAGATCGCCGGCAGGAGGGTACCCCAACCCCTCCTGCTGGACCCCCCCCCCCCAACGAACCCTCCCACCCGGAACCCCCCTTAGTCTTACTTTCCAAGTTGGACCGGACGGCTCCTCACACGTATGGCCAGCAGGCTTGCCTCCGTCCAAATGAGGCGGGCCCGCCCCTACCCTGCCCAACCCACAGGATCCTAGGGCCTGATTGGTCTAGGCACCTAAAGCCACTCCCGCTATAGGAGGGGCCTTAGGTGCTTGGGCCAATCAGGCCCTAGGATCCTGTGGGTTAGGCAGGGGAGGGGAGGGGCGGGCCCGCCTCATTTGGACGGAGGCAGGCCTGCTAGGCAGGCCTGCTGGCCAGACGAGCGAGGAGCTGTCCGGTCCAACTTGGAAAGTAAGACTAAGGGGGTTCCGGGGGGGGGGGGGTTCGTTGGGGGGGGTCCAGCAGGAGGGGTTGGGTACCCTCCTGCCGGCGATCTTAGGGGAGGCCATTGGGAGGCAGGGGAGGGGAGGGGCGGGCCCGCCTCATTTGGACGGAGGCAGGCCTGCTGGCCAGACGAGCGAGGAGCTGTCCGGTCCAACTTGGAAAGTAAGACTAAGGGGGTTTCCGGGGTGGGAGGGTTCGTTGGGGGGGGGGTCCAGCAGGAGGGGTTGGGTACCCTCCTGCCGGCGATCTTAGGGGAGGCCATTGGGAGGACCGGCAGGAGGGGTTGGGTACCCTTCTGCTGCGATTGGCAGGAAGGGTTGATCTGACAAATGAGGAGCACGGTGAAACACAGGTAAATAGCGGTTCCTAGAAGGGGGTACATTGGCCCGCGGGGACAAACCTGTTCACTGTTTCCGCGGTCGGTGAATGGCCTTGTCCCCGTCACCGCAGCGACTGCTAGTTTTCTTCCCCGTTTTCGGCGGTGACCCGCGGCTTAAATGCGGTGGCCGCGGGTAAACCGTCACCGTGTCATTCTCTACTGCTTACCAAACATGGTTAGAGCAGCCAGCTGAGACCTAGGGAAGCCAGGGCTCAAATCCCACTGATGTTGCTTGAGATCGTGGACAAGTCACTTAACCCTCCATTACCTCAGATACAAAACTTAAAAATGATAAGCCCTTCAGGGACATGAAAAATACTGTACTTGAATGTAACTGGCATATGAGTCATTACTGAGAAAGATATGATCTAAATCCAAAATCCAATACCAGGTATATATGAACCTAAGTAATACAAAACACTGCAAATGTCACTTAGGACCTATACAGCAATTTTGACATTTGACATACTATAATAGCAGTAACTTTCACAAGTCACAGAAGATTCTACCTAGGAAAGGACGATACCAAAAAAAAACATTGTAGTGACCACTAATAAACCTATTGGAAAACTAAACAAACCAGATTAAAACAGATCAATCATACAATGAATGCTAACATAAAACCATGCCTCTTTCAAACATGCACCCAGTTTAGAATAAGTAACCACAATAGAAAAATAGAAAAAAATTTAAACAGTGCTCCCAAAGCTAGATTCTTCATACAGTGCAACACTAGAGAAAGACTGACATATGCCATCCACTACATTATAAATTAACAAATGCAAATTTTTTAAAAATGGAAAATGATACCATTTTATTAGACAAAGTATTTTTCAATTAGCTTTCAGAGGCCAAAGCCTCCTTCCTCAAGTCAGGACAATGTTTTGGTCTCTAAAGTTATCCAATAAAAAGGTAACAGCTACCACACTACTTTATCTTAAACTAAAAATACAATTCTTTTTTCTACCTTTGTTGTCTGCCTAGTTACAGTACTTTTTTTTCAGTGGTTTCTAGCATCTCTCCTTTTGCTGTCACCCTTCTATAATCTATCTCCCCCTCCCCCAACATCTACTACTACTAATTATTACTATAGCACTACCAGACGCACACAGTGCTGCAGAGTCACAGAGTAAGAAAACAGTCTCTGCTCAAAAGAGCTTACAATCTAAACAGGTAAGACAGACAAACAGGATGTCATGGATAATAATAATAATAACAACTTCATTTTGTATACCGCAGTACCACAAACAGTTCAGAGCGGTTTACAGTGTAAGAGACTGTACATTTACAGCGAAGATACAATGAGGACTGTACATATTCAGTAAAGGTGTTTATACAGCAAAGAACAATTCAGATTTAACATGCAGGAGACTGTACATATACAGCAGAGATATTTATATAGTGGAAAAAAACAGTGTGAGAGACTTATAAAGCAAAATGCAATGCAAGGGACAGAATAATGCGGTGAAGCAGTTTACTATGCAATGATAGTTACATATATGGCAAGGATGCAGGGTGGTGAATGACAAGAAAAGCAACCAGTATCAATTACAGAATGGAAGTATTTGATTGAGGGGTATAATTTGGTTATTTGGTGATGGGGGGGTTCGAGAAATTTGTCGTAGAGGAAAGATTTGAGAGATTTCCTGAAGGATGAGTAAGATGGGGCAGATGAGATGAGGGTGGTCAGGCAGTTTGTCCATCTGCCAGCTTGGTAAGAGAGAGTTCTATTGAGGAATCTTTTGTAAGTGCATCCCTTTGGGGAAGGGTAGGTAAACACAGTGGCGTACCTAGGGTATGTGGCACCCGGGGCCCATCATTTTTTGACACCCCCCCCCCCCCCATGTAAAAAAATATTTTTTGTAATGACCATGAAACGGAATAAATGGTCAGAATAGAAACAGGCAGTGAAAATTTTCTTATATTCCAAACATAACATAACATAAATTATGTCTCAATTGTCATGACATCAGAAGTACATATGGAGTAGTTGCAGGTGATGTTTGGGACAGTTCTGATTGTGTTAGTTCGGTTTTATGTGTTTTTTGAATAGAAGGGTTTTTATTTCTCTTTGAAGGTTTTGCAGTATGTGGTCGATGTCAATTGGTTGTAGGGTTGGGGGTCGAGTGTTGCAGCTCGAATGGCTAGGAGGTTGTCGAACAGTTTTTTTCTTTCAACGTTTTTGGTTGGAGGGTGTGTGAATGGTGCGTGAGTTCTCCTATGTCTGTTTGAAGTGGATTGAATTATTTAGCTGAAGAAATTAGTTACCCCCTCATCCCATACACATTAATTCTCTTCCATTTTTGTTCCCATTATAAAATAACACTGATAAGTTCCCAGAAAAAAAATACATTAAAATAAGAAGTGAAAACAAAGGCCCCTACAGATGAGAACATAACATAAGAATAGCCTAACTGGATCAGACCAATGGTCCATCATGCCCAGTAGCCCATTCTCATGGTAGCCAATCCAGGATACTAATACCTGGTCAAAACCCAAAGAGTAGCAACATTCCATGCTACCAATCCAGGGCAAGCAGACACTTCCCCCATGTCTTAATAACAGATTATGGACTTTTCCTCCAGGAATTTGTCCAAATCTTTCTTAAAACCAGCTACACTATCTGCTTTTACCATTAACTTCTGGGACACTTCATTTTTAAGTTTAGATCTTTCCTTTTAAACAGAGACCTTGCTAGATGTCAAATACAGCACAAGGTAACTTCACATGGACTTAGCTGTGCAGGAAATGTGAATCTCCTCATATACCCACCATATAGTGCAAAAATGTGCAAAGGTCTGTTTTTTTTTCTTTCGATCACTACATAGCCTAATGCCACACAAGCAGCGCTGTTACAAACATATTCTGTAGGTCAATGCTAAGGATAACAAAGTTTCCTTCCTTGGACCAGAAGGAGATACTGATAAACCACTGGAAGAGATCCCCAACACAACACCCAAAGACCCACTCAGTGTGTGAACCAGTTGAGTGGAGTGGACTAACTGGGGGTGGAAATGGGCCCGAAGTTTGCTCAGCAGAATTTCCCAGACCACCTCTTCCTCTCAACACACTGACACGCTGCCACCACCACCACTAGAAACACCTCACTGGGTAGGCCAGCTATGCTATAAACTTTATAAAACACATTATTATATTTTCTTATAAAGCACATATTTAACTGAACTCTCTGACATCCTCAGCCTTTCCATTCACAAAAATAGAAGGAAGAAAAGTTCCCATTTCCTGCTGTTTCATGTCCCCGGCCTATACAATATTTTTTTTCTGCAGACCCTTCAAAAGTCTGACCAAATCCTCGTTTCACTTGCATTATAAAGTACTGAGGATGCCATCTCTCCCCAATCCCAGGTCCTAAAGTCTAAGACAGTAGCGCAAACTAATGCTGCCAGATTCAGGAAAAAAAATTTTGATTCGATTCAGCCTATTGAATTGGTTTTTCAATTCGATTTTCCTGCCCAGTTGGGTGATTTTTTTCAAAACTCCTGGTGGGTTTTTATAGCTTTTTCACCCCCTTTGGCTTCTCCTAACCACACTGGCGCTGTGGTGTAAATAAAATAAAGAAACAAAAGGACTTTTCCTCTCTCTGTTAAATCCTAGCTCACGTTTGCAGTCCAACACTAGCTCTGTCAGGATACACATTTCAAATCTGACATATTATAATCACAAAACAGAAAATAAAATTAATTTTTCTACCTTTTGTTGTCTGGTTATATTTCAAATCTTGTTGGTCCAAGGCTCTGGTTTTCTTCTGATAACTTGCTTGCCAGGGTCTCCTTCTTTCTTCTTTCTGCGTGCTAACCATCCATCTGCCAACTCTGTCCTCCCTTTCCATTTCCCTTCCCTCCCCAGGAAGTCTGGTATCTTTCCTTTTTTTCATCTCCCTCCACAGATCCACCTTTTCTTAACTACCCTTTCATCCGGCATCTCTCCCTCCTTCCCCACCACCCCAGAGTCCACCATCTCTCCCTTTCTTTTCCCAATTACCCTCCTATCCAGTATCTCTATCCCTCCTCCACACCATCCCTTGTGTCCAATTTCTCTCCCTTTCTGTTCCTTCCCTCCCTAAATCCCATGGTCCATCATTTCTCTCCCTCTCCTCTATTTTCAGACCCATTATTTCTTCATCCCCCCCCCAAAGTTTGGCATATGCATGTCTCTTTGAACACCCCCTTCCCTCCGTGTACTTCTAACCAGGGTCCCCCCCAAAGGCCTGTCCCCCCTTAAAGGTCTGCCTGTCCCCCCTTGAAGGTCTGCACCCCCCTTGAAGGCCTGTCCCACTCCCTTGTAGGCCTGTCCCCCCCTTGAAGGCCTGTCCCTCCCCCTTGTAGGCCTGTCCCCCCCCACCTTGAAGACCTGCCTGCCTGTCCCCCCCTTGAAGGTCTGCACCCCCCCCTGAAGACCTGTCCCCCCCCCTTGAAGGCCTGTCCCCCCCTTGAAGGCCTGTCCCCACCCCCTTGTAGGCCTGTCCCCCCCCTTGTAGGCCTGTCCCCCCCTCTTGAAGGCTCTGTCCCCCCCCTTGAAGGCCTGCACCCCCCCCGAAGTCCTGCACCCCCCCTGAAGGCCTGCACCCCCCCTGAAGGCCTGTCCCAACCCCTTGTAGGCCTGTCCCACCCCTTGTAGGCCTGCCCACCCCCTTGTAGACCTGTCCCCCCTTGAAGGCCTGCCTGCCCCCCCCTTGAAGGTCTGCACCCCCCCCAAAGGCCCCTCCCCCCCCTTGAAGGCCTGCCTGCCTGTCACCCCCCTCCCCCCTTGAATGCCTGCCTGCCTGACCACCTGCCCCACCCCGAAGGACCGCTCGCCCCCCTGGCCTCCCCGCACCACCTATGAAGCAGCACTACCTATGCTCCCGGCCTTGCCGTTCAGTCCCCACCACCCCCGAAGGACCGCTCGCCCCACTGACCTTCCTGCACCACCTATGAAGCAGCCGCAGCAGGGTCGCGACGTCAGCTATCCCTGCGCTGCTTAGGCGCTGCTTCCTGCGCCGCGTTCCCGCCCCTCCTCTGACGTCAGAGGAGGGGCGGGACCGCGGCGCAGGAAGCAGCGCCCAAGCAGATCAGGGATAGCTGACCTCGCGATCCTGCTGCTTGCTGCTTCACAGGTGGTGCAGGAAGGTCAGTTGGGCGAGCGGTCCTTCGGGGGTGTGGGGGGACTGAACGGCAAGGCCGGGAGCACCCCTTCAGAGCTGGCACCCGGGCGGACCGCCCCTCCCTTGGTACGCCACTGGGTAAACAGATAGGCATTACGTGAGAGTGGTTCCAGGGAACACAAAGTGGTGAGACAGATATATCGGGGACAAGCCAGTTAAGGTTTTGAAGCAGAGGCAGGCGAATTTGAAGATGACTCTCGCTTCTATTGGCAACCAGTGAAGTTTTCTGTAGTAAGGGCTGATATGGTCTGACTTTTTGAGGCCATAGATTAGGCGGACAGCGGTGTTTTGGATAAGTCTCAGACGTTTGATGGTTTTCTTGTAGGAGCCCATATATATGATATTACAGTAATCCAGTGTGTTTAGGATTAGGGATTGGACCAGCAGTCTGAAGGAGGGGAAGTCGAAGTAATGTTTGATGGTGCGGAGTTTCCAGAGGGTATAAAAGCATTTTTTGACCTGGGCATTGGTGTGGTCTTCGAAGGTCAGGCAGCGGTCTAGGATGACTCCAAGGATTTTGATGGTGGGATTAATAGGGTAAGTTAGGCCGCTGAGTTGTAAGGTGGTGGTCGTTAATTTGTGGTTGGGACTTGCAAGGAAGAGTTTAGTCTTTTCTGGATTTAGTTTCAGTTTGGACTGAGTGGTCCAGTGTTCGATCATGGTAAGTACTGATGAGATGTGTTGCTCTGTTTCTTGAGATAATGAGGAGATGGGGATGACAATTGTGATGTCATCTGCATAGATGTAGGATTTCAGCTTTCGGTCAGATTACATGTGTCCCAGTGAAGTCATGTAGATATTGAATAGGGAAGGTGATAGGGGGGAGCCTTGTGGAACTCCACAGGGGTTGGACCAGGTGTGGGAGTAGGTTCCCTCATTGTGTACATGATAGGTGCGGTTTTTTAGGAAGCCTGTGAGCCAGGTTAGTACCTGTCCTGAAATGCCTATGGAATCGAGGTAACTGAACAGAATGTCATGGTCTACCAAGTCAAAGGCACTACTGAGGTCAAACTGGAGTAGTAGGGCACTGTTTCCCTGTGAGAATAGTTGGAGGAGGTAGTCAGTTAGAGATGCTAGGACGGTTTTCGTGCTGTAGTTAGTGCGGAATCCAGACTGGGAGTGATGAAGAATGTTAAATTTTTCGAGGTAAGACATGAGGTCCTGGTTTACAAGGCCTTCCATAATTTTGAGGAAGAAGGGTATGTTGGCAATAGGTCTGTAGTTGGTGGCTGTGGAGAGTGGTTCTTTGGGGTTTTTGATGGTTGGAGATATGAGGATGTGGCCGAGTTCCAGCGGGAAGTAGCCAATGGACAGGCAGAGAGTGATCCAGTTGAAGAGCTCCACTTTGAAGGGGGGGGGGGCTATTTTCAGGGGAACGATTAGTCAGCTGGCTGGGTTGGAGGGCAGAGGAGTAGGGATAAGGATTGAAAGTTATATCTGCCTTCTGTCTCCCTGTTCTAGCCAGAATCTGTCTTCTCCACTTCCATACAACATCTGCCTCCCCCTCTCCCCTTCCATCCATATCTTTCTCTTGTCTGTCTACTATCCAGCGTCGGCAACCTCTGTCTCTCCCCCACTTACATAGAGCCATCTGCTGTGCCTCCTCTCTCCTTTCCATCCAACATCTCCCCTTCCCCCTTCCATCTTTTCCCACCTTTCTCTCCCCCACACCATCTGCCCACTTCCTCTCCCCTCTTTCTCCGCCATTCCCATCTATAAAAAAATCTCCCTTTCCATCAGTATCTCCTAGCGTCTCCTCCCTTCCATACCGCATCAGCCTCCTCTCTCTTTCCATCCAGTGTCTTCCTCTCTCCCACATCTTCCATCTTTCATCAGATCTCCCTCCTGGTTTTTTCCTTACCTGACATCTGGCTGCTACTTCTCAGGCCATGCACCAAGGGCAGCACTTCCTGCCCTACCTCCCATGGCCATCCCAGCCACTTCTACTACTTCTCTATACAAACAGCAGCAGTGGCAAAACAGCTTTCCTCACTCTCCTGTGGGGCTGCCATCAAAGCCTCAGAACGCACAGCTGATGGTTATGCCCCTCCGAAGTCCTCTTCCAGGTCAGAGCCAGCAGCTGTTCATATTGAGGCTGCGAGAGTGGCTGGCAGGCGAGTGAGGCAGCCCGTTTTACCACTGCTACTGCTCGTTCAGAAAAGCAGCAGAAGTAGCCAGGATGGCGGTGGATGGGGGAAGTGCTGCCACTGCTGTACGGCAGTCCTAAATTGCTGCATGGGATCTTCAAAATAGGTGAGCGTGGCTGCACAGCTTACAGCGAACCTTGGTTTCAGACCAGTTGTGCTGACTCCTGATTTGAACCTTTCCACAGTGTCATTTACCATCAGAACTGCAGTTAGCAGATTGGTTGAAGAGAGAAAAAAAAAAAAAAGAAGAGAAAATGTGGCCCCACCTTCTCTGTCCCAGCCTCTTGTCCCTTCTCCTTCCCTGAGTCCAGGCTGCATCTGGAGGGCCTCTGAGCATGTGCAGATGTAACATGATGATGTCATATCATTGTGTTGCATCCGCACATACTTGGAGGCTCTCCAGGTGCGGCCCTGAGTTTGGGGCCTTCCAATACCTGGACAAACTGCTGGGATTTGAAAATCCACCTGTCCACCGGGACAATCCTCTATATAGAGGACATGTCCAGGTTTTCTCCAACGTCTGGTAACCCTAATCAGAACCACCATGTAGAATGAGGAACTGGCACTGTACTGGGAATTTAAAATCTAACTCCTGCATCATATCTAGATGTTGCAGGTAGGGGTGTAGTGAGGGTGAGAGGAGCCTGCTGTGGTGGCACCTTACTTCCTGCCATCTTCTCCAACCCCCACCGCCACATACTCCTTCCCCGCCCCCTCCTGCCTCGTGTGCACCGCTTCCCTCCCCCTGTACCTCTGTAACATTCCTGGCGCAAGCAGCAACCCACAACCTGCTGTTGCGGCAGTGTTGGCTCTTCCTCTGATGTCATTTCCTAGGCACAGGTCCAGGAAGTGACATCGGAGGAAGAGCTGATGTTGGAGCGATAGCAGGTTGGGGGTTGCTGCTCGCGCCAGGAATGTTACAGAGGTACAGGGGAAAGGAAGTGGCTTGCACGCGTGGCAGTGTAGAGGGGGGTAGAGGAGGATGGGTGCCTGCGCCTCACCAAGAAGGTGCCCAGCATGGACTGCCCCCGCCCCTGTCTTACTGCATCATTGATTGCAGGAACACTGCACTCAGCAATGTACTTAGCAGACTAGAGGTACCTGTACTGAACAAGCACATGCAAAAGACAGTTCCTGCTCCATCGAGCTTACAGTCTAGTTAAAAAATAAAACAGAAGAAAACAACTTTGGGAATTTCAATTATTGTGAAAATGGTTAAAAATCAACAAAGTTGCAATTACAAATATAGCAATTAAGATTTAAAAGTAATCTTGGAAAGGTGATTTTAAACTAGCTTGGACAAAATTGGTGTGGTGCTGTGTTAGTCCACTTATAACGAATAAAAATGTTTTATTTCTATTTATTACACTGGTTTGCAATAAGGACAAAGAGGGTGTATTAATACCAAATCAGGAAATCTATTCAGAGCAATCACAGAGCAATGTGGAAAGCCTGGACAGGGGGCCTGGGCTGGGGAAGGAAGTGGACACCGATTTATTTGGCCAGTGAGCAAAAGGAACTCTGACCAGCAAGATATGGTATAAGGCAACTTTTCATATAATATACTATTTATGTTTATTTAAACTTTCTATGCAAGTATGGGAATGCTTCACCTATGTAGGCTATGATTCCAGTATCAGTCTGCATAGAATCCTGCTCTGTGGGTGCTGAACAGTCCAAATACTGAACAAGCTCATTCACTGACCAGCCAGAGGTAATTTGTATTGTGTTTGGCAAACCCTCCCCCTTGCATCATTTCGAAATGTTGATACCATTGTAAGTCCTTCTCTACCGTTCTCCCAAGCTCAGAACAGTTTAACCCTTTCAGGACCATAAGGATCGTAGGCCAATTTTTGTGGTTTTGACGACATTTTTATGGTAAAAAGGGCTTGCAGATGCCAAAAAATTGATTTTTTTTGTGAAATATCTTTTTTTTTTTTTTTAAATCACACTTCTGGCTTATGGACAGTGTGGCAAGTGAATCTTCTCGTCAATCTGGCAACGACGCTAATGAATGAATGTCGGAACCAGTTTGTTTACATAAAGGCAGTATCATATGGAATCCGTACATATCAAATTTAGAACTGTAGACTATCCCAATCAAAATTTATAGGATTTTAAAGTTATGGGACAAATATGTCCCTTGGTCCTGAAAGGGTTAATACATATCTGGCTGGAGTGTGACAAGTTAACGTTTTCTTACGTGTGTGAGCAGAAGGCAGCAGTCTGGTCTGGGCTCTGCACTGCTGTGCAATTGAAACCTCGCTTGGAAAAAGTGCTTATAATTAGTAGTATGTAGAGAAGAATTTGCAAGTGTAAAATAAAACGATCCAGCTGAGACCTGACTTTACTCTCTACCGCTAATTCCGAGGAGCACAAATAAACCAAAGAAATAGCTGCTCGAGCTTCAGTAGCTCTATGTAATCATTAAGGGGATCAGCCAGTAATTGCCACATTTCAGTGGCTAGGAGGAGGGAGTAGCTGCGAAGCTTTTACTATTCTGTAAGTAAAGGAAGTTAAAAGAACAAGAGGTTGCACCCCTTAGGGCTGGAGAGAACGAGAAAGCAGCAATCCCCACCTCTTCCCGCAGCAGGGCTCTAGTGTGACGTCAGAGCTGTGGGCGGGGGGTGGTAAGTAGTGAGAAATGACGTCACCGTGTCCCAGAGCAACGGCGTTCCATTCATCCCGAGTGTGCGCAGCCGCACGAGGCAAGGAGAAGGGGGAGTCGCCAGCATTTTGCTGAATATTTTTAGATGTCATTATGTGCCACTAAAGGAAGCAGGAGTGGGAACAGGGAAACGTGCTTTTTCACTTCTGTGAGTTGGGCAGTGCGAGGATGGAACTGGTCTAGCTTTTCACGGTCTCCTTGCCACTTTCAGCACTTTGAAATGTATTTAAAATTGCACTATTGGGGGAATTTGGAATTGTTCATTGCACTACTTGACTTCTTATTGTAAAGCTGAGCTTTTCATTGGCTGAAGGTGTTTACTGTGTCTTTGCTTTATTTGGCTCAATAAAAATTCTTGAACATAAAATTGCACTATTCGGGGACAGCTCAGTTGCAAATTGAGACAGACCGGGATATGGGCCACCCTCGACCAGGCATTCTCAACCCAGTCCTCGTGATACACCCAGATTTTCAGACTATCCACAATGAACATGCATGAGATACTACTACTACTACTATATTATTTCTTTAGCGCTAAAAGGCATACGCAGCGCTGTACATTTTAACATACAATAGACAGTCCCTGCTCAGAAGAGCTTATCATCTAATTTAGACAGGACATTTCAGGGGTTGGGGAGAATGTGGTAAAAGAAATGATTCAGTGAGTATAGGTGTCTGACAGCAGTGAGTGGGAGTTAAGAGTGGAAAGTGGGCTTTTAACTTGGATTTGTACCAAGGCAGCAACTATACCATGAGGACCCCCCCTGCCTCTATTGTATGCAAATCTGTCTCATGCATATTCATTGTAGATATCCTGACGTCTGAACTGAATATCTCTGTCCTAGGCAAGAAGAGATGGGCAACCACAGTCTTCAAAGGTTCACAACCCAGTCAGGTTTTCAAGATTTCCACAATGAAGAATATGCATGATATCTATTTGCAAACAAAGGAATGCAAATATATCTCATGCATATTCATTGTGGAGATTGGGAAAACTTGTTTGGGTTGCCCATCCCTGCCCTAGAAGAATCTTCATTTTTTGCCGCAACCCTTAATTTACTTTCAGATTTCAGATTTCCCTCCAATATTTTTATAATTAAACTCAACCATCAGGATCAACCCCAAAGCATCCTTCCAACAGCAATTTTGTTAAAACACATAATTGTACAAATGACAGTCTGTCGAGAATGACATAGGGAGAAAGTTTGTCCCCACAGGCTCCATCCCCATCCCTGTCTTTTGTCCCATTACCAAAGGCTCCATCTCTGTCTCCCCTTCTTTCCTGTAAGCTCTGTCCTCATTTACACAAACCTCAAGTACTTATGAGTTTATATTTAAATCTTTTTATTAAAGTATACAAAGGGACAATATTCCGTACAATTGTTTATAAATCACAAATAGAACCTTCCATTTTGATCTGGTTTTTAGTACAACCTTTACAAAGATGCAGTTGCCTGAGTTTTTACAACATCTGGGAAGGTAAATCATAGGCGGTGGAATGCTCTTTTGTTGGAGGGAGGGGGGGCCTAAGCTCCGACCCAGACCCGCCCAAACTCCGCCCCTGACTCCACCCCCATAATAATAATACTAATTGTAATGCATTTCTTCCATCCATTTTTCATATACAAAATATAT
This sequence comes from Geotrypetes seraphini, assembly GCF_902459505.1. Classification (NCBI taxonomy): domain Eukaryota; kingdom Metazoa; phylum Chordata; class Amphibia; order Gymnophiona; family Dermophiidae; genus Geotrypetes; species Geotrypetes seraphini. The sequence goes on along the minus strand of NC_047084.1, from coordinate 93,158,249 downwards.
TATTTTATTAATACATAATGGTAACCACAAAATTAAAAAAAACACAAAGCACACTGTATGCAGAGAAAATGTTAATTATCATTTATATTTGGGGGGGGGTCAAAGATGTCATGGCAGATGACTTTAAAATATGCAATGTCACCTCAGTAATAACTATAGAAAAATAAACAAATATAGTGCAAAATATAGACCGCAGATATAAATTCTCATTTTTCCTATCTTTGTTGTCTGGTGATTTCATGAGTCTCTGATTGCACTTCCTTCTGACTGTGCATCCAATATTTCTTTCTCTCTTTCACATACAACATTTCTTTCACAATCCAGCCCCATCCCCTCTGCTTACTCTCCCCAGATCCAGTATCAGTTCTCCTTTGTACCTACCACCACCTTTGTTCCAGGACTCCCCTCTCTCTCCCTCCTCTGTTATGATCTTCCATCTCTCTGTTCTTCCTCAGGATCTCTCCCCCTGTGTCTACACCTCCCATAGTCCAGCATCTGCCTCATGTCTTTCCCCTTTGGTCCAGGCCTTTCTCTCTCTGCTCTCTGTCTTTCTTTTGCTTGCAACCCCTCTCCCCCCCCCCCCCCGGTCTTTCTTTGCCTCTCTCTTTCTGTCTTCCTATGTCCCCCTCACTGCCTTCCAGCCTTTGTCCCACCCCCCTCCCGCACCGAAGCCTGGCCTACCTGCCGCCGATTCTTCCTCCCCCTCCCCCCCGGTCCGCCGCTGCTTGCCGCCCACTGCAGCAAATCCAAGAAGGGAAGGAAAGAGCCAGGCGCGTGCAAGTGGCACCAGCCCACAAGCCTTCCCCCGACGTAAATTCTGACATCAGAATTGACGTAAGGGGAAGGCTTGTAGGCCGGCAGTGTGCATTCGCTGCATGCACCTAGTCCTTCCATTCCCTTCCCTTCCGGCAGTTACAGCAGTGCAGGGCCGCCATCAGAAATTTCTGGGCCCCTTACTGAGCAATCCTATTGGGCCCCCCACGCACCCCTTTCCCCCCCCCCCCGACGCCCTCCCCCCCTTCTTCCATGGGCCGAATACACACATACTTTTCTGCTAATGCTCCACCTAAGCCAGTCCCTTAAAATCTTCTCACGTCCATTGGGTGATTTGGCATAGAAGAGATATTCATAAAAAGAACGTCCGTCAAGATCTTTACTCATAGACTGTGCCATTTGCTTTAAATCATCTTCCATCATTAATCCAAATTGCACAATTCTTTCTCTGTCTTTGTCCTGAATGGCATCTGGCCACATTGCTGGATCCTTCCAGTCAACAAATTTATGAGCAGGCGCGGAGAACGCATTTTTAAACAAATGTAGTTTATCCTTGTACTCCTTATGTAATTTTAATCATCTATGGATATGTTTGTATGTTTATTGTTCAAATGGTTTTATTTATTTCCCCAAATTTATTTTTGTTATACGCATTGAAAATATTTGATATTGCGTTTAAATCAAAATCTCAATAAACTTGAAACTTGAAACGAGTGCCCGTGAGATTGTGGGAGGGTTAAATACTCAAAACTTAGAAGAATAACAATTTACTTAAAGTTTTTGCTACGCCAGCTTTCTGGTATCTTTACATACAGTGGCGTACTTAGCATATGTAACACCCGGGGCCCATCATTTTTTGGCACCCCCCATCTGTAAGAAAAACATGATTTTTAGTAACAAACCACACGTCACACATGAGTACCTAGGAAAAGGCAGCATCTTACATATTGCAGTGAGCAGTACATCAATACACCCATTGTAAAACTAAACAAGCCAGACCAGCACAGATCAATCCTACACCATCAATCCTAACAGAAAACCATGTCTTTCGAACACACAGAACACAGAAAACACCTTCGCCTAGTATGGAATATGTCATCACAAACTAACCCCTCACTCTTTTACAAAACTGTAGTGTGGATTTTAGCCACAGTGGTAACAGCCCTGACGCTCATAGAATTCTGAGCATCAGAGCTGCTACCACCATGGCTGGTGCTAAAAAACGCTCCACAGTTTTGTAAAAGGGGAGATAAAATAGAAATACACAGTTTCAATGCTCTAGCTCAGAGGTGCCCAAACTTTTGAGCTTGTGAGCTACTTTAAAATGACCAAGTCAAAATGATCTACCAACAATAAAATTAAAAAACACAAAGCACACTATACGCTGAGAAAATGTTAATTATCATTCCTATTCTGGGTTTTTTTCAAAGAGGTCAAGGCAGATGACTCTATGCATTGTCACCTCAGTAACAACCATACAAAAATAGACAAATATACCCTCCATCCTTTTTATTAAACCACAATAGCAGTTTTTAGTGCAGGGAGCTGCGCTGAATGCCCAGCGCTGCTCTTGACGCTCATAGGCTCCCTGCGCTAAAAACCACTATTGCGGTTTAGTAAAAGGGGACCATATTGTAAAATATAGACAGCAGATATAAATTCAGAACTGTGCATAGTAAGTGAAGGGAAGTTTTCATCTCTGGGAATTTACCCAGTTAACTATTAAGTTATTTGGGCAAATTCCTTTGAAAACTGTGGTAATATTGCCTCCACTTTGCTAAATTTAAAATATAATCATTTTTCCTACCTTTGGTGATTTCATGAGTCTCTGGTTGCACTTTCTTCTTCTGACTGCATCCAATCTTTCTTCCCTTCTTTCAGCCTGTATGCTTCCTCTCCTCCACACCTCATTCCCTCCCCCAACTTTTTCTTCCTTTCTTCATGCCCCCTTTCTTTTTTTCTGTTTCTCTTCTTTCCTTCTGTCTCCCTGCCTGCCCCCTTTCTTTCTTTCTCCCTGCCGTTCCCCAAGCCACTGCCACTGCCGCTGCCATCGGAGAACAGGACCCACCAATGGATAACAGGCCCCAAAGCCGACGCATGCTCTCCCTGCTTCGGGCCGATCAGTCTTCCTCTCCCTGACGTCAATTTTGCCGTCGGAGAGGAAGTTCCGCCCAGCCAGGCAGCGATTGGCTGGTCCGAACTTCCTCTCCGACTGCAAAATTGACGTCAGTGGAGAGGAAGACTGATCGGCCCGATAGATTAGATCGCCAATACAAAGTGAGTCCTGGGTGATCGACTCACTTTGCCTTGGCGAGCTACTGGCGCCCCTGCCTTAGAACACTGCCTAGGACCCTGGGGGAGCCCGGGCCCCCTGTCAGCTCCGGGCCCCTGAATGCAGGACTGGTAGTACTGCCCTGATGGCGGCCCTGCGGCAGTGGTGGCGGGCAGGGAGCAGCAGCAGTGGCAGTCAGCCCATGTACCCCCTGACCTACAGGATGGGCAATTTGGGGGGAGGCCATGGTCCCTGTGGCACCCCTCCCCCCATTTCGACGCCTATGTAAATGGATTGTTTTTCAGACATGGGTGTGGAAGAGGACCTAGACTGTGTGTAGTGGATGAACAGGAACAAAAATGTTGGTCAAATGTTAGAAATGTTACTGGATGCCATTGCCAGCAACGATGGATGAACCTGTCGCAGTAACAGTAAGACGCTTGAGCAGCTGGGCACATGATGGAAGAGGAAGGGGGGAAGGGAGCGGGATCTGTAAACCGCCTTTTTGTGAGTTACACATTCAAGTTTCAAGTTTTTATTAAAATTTGATTAGATCGCTTATCTTTTTTTACTAAGCATAAAAAGACATACAAATTATGATTTGTTAACAATACATTTGATGGACAATACAAACGCACACATTAACTGGTACAAAAGGGTAGAAAGGGTATTACTACAATCTGCAGAGCACGATAAGGAGAGTGGTGGGAAAAAGCGAGAAAGCATACAGCACTATCGGTTTAAAAGGAATTATAGGCTGTAGGCATCTTTAAATAAAAAGCTTTTCAAGTTATTTTTGAAGCATAAAATGGTCCCTGCGGTCTTGCCGGTTCCCCTCTCACTCACAGTAAGTCATTTCTTCGTCTGCACCCCCTCCCCCCCCGTCGCACCCCTCCTCGACGCACCCAAACCCCCGTTGATCCTCCCATTGCGGTGTGACCCTCCCATCCCTTCCCGCCGTCTGACCAGCTCACTTAGTCCCTTGCCGCCACCCCCCCTTCCCGGGGTCCCGACAAACCTGCTGACTCCAAACCTGCCAACTCCAGCAGCGTCCGCAGCACTCTACACATGCTGCTTCGTGGCCTTCTACTGCCCTGATTTGCTCTGCCGTGTCTCTGATGATGTCATCATGGACGTGCCAGAGTACATCAGGGCAGTTTAAGGCCCCGAAGCAGCGTGTGTAGAGTGCTGCGGATGCTGCTGGAGTCGGCAAGTTTGTCGGGACTGTGGGAAGGGAAGGGGGGGCGGCAAGGGACTAAGGGAGCCGTCCAGATCACGGGAAGGGAAAGGAGGTAGGGGAAAATGCTGCTGCTGCACAGGGAAGTGGTGTGGGTGGAGGGAAATGGAGGGAGAGGGAATGCTGCTGTACAGGGAAGTGGGGGGGGGAGGGAAATGCTGTTGCTGCTGCACAAGGAAGTGGGGTGGGGGGAGGGAAATGGAGGGGGAGGGAATGCTGCTGCAGCTGCTGTACAGGGAAGTGGGGAGGAGGGAAATGCTGTTGCTGCTGCACAGAAAAATGGAGGGGGAGGGAATGTTGCTGCTGCGGCTGCTGCACAGGGAAGTGGGGGGGGATCGAAATGCTTCTGCTGCACAGGGAAATGGAGGGGGGAGAGAAATGTTGCTGCATAGGGGGCAAGGAGAGAGACAGAAAGAAAGACAGACAGTGGGAGAGAGAGAGACAGAAAGAAAAGAAGAAAGATACAGGGGCAGGGAGAGACGCAGAAAGACAGACAGACAAAGGGGGCCAGCGAGACAGACAGACAGAAAGAAAGACAGCGGGAGGAAGAGAGACAGAAATAAAGAAAGACAGACAGACATATATTCTAGCACCCGTTAATGTAACGGGCTTAAATATTAGTGTATTAATAAGATTATAATGTGTGTATATGAAAAATGGATAGAAGAAATTGCATTACAATTAGTATTATTATTATGGGAATAGAGTCAGAGGCGGAGTTTGGGCAGGTCTGGGGCGGAGCTTCCACCATGCAAATGAGGGCAATTGGAATCATGCCCCCAAACGCCTGCCCGGATCACTCTATAGCGATCCCAACGCATCACAGACAAAATTTTACTTTTTCAAGAGCCTGTGGTTTTAACCCACTTTAAACCCACAGGTTAAAACCACGGGCTTGCACAGCAGGGAAGGGCAGGAGAGTCGGGGAGAATCGGGGCAGGAAAATTGGGCAGGAGATTCGGGGCCGAGCAGGGTGTCAGGAGAATCGTGGCTTCGGGGCAGAGAGCAGGAGATTCGGGGCAGTGCAGGGCGGCAGGAGAATTGCAGCTTCGGGGCAGAGTAGTTGGAAACGACGTGAACGACTGGTCCCCAGCAGTTATTAGTTTGCTGATCGGCTAGCCTAGATGGTGTTGCTTTTTTTTTAGTGAATCGCTGCCTGCCTACATTTGAATGCCGTTCCCCCTCATTTGCATGCGCGGATTGTAGGATGATCGGGATAGAGGTTAATGAATCGGGTCAGAGGGAAATTGGGTCACAAAGGGGTTCGAACGTGATCGGTGGGCTTAGTCAATCTTGCCCAGGGTCTTGCCCAGGGTCACAAGGAGCAGCACTGGGATTCAATCCTACAGCAGATGTCTCTAAATTCTTTCCCTTGACTTCTAGAAAGCAGTTCCTCCCCCCCTTCCCCGGGATTCCTATTCTTATTGTGATTCTCCAAATTGTAAATCACCTTAAACCTTGTTAAGCACAGCGTGACCCAGAAATTGCAGATTAGATTAGATGTTGCAGATAGTAGGAATCTGATCAACACGACTCTTATTACCACATTGAAAGCAGACAAAACAGAAATGATGTCGTTTAACAGTAATCCATTTAAATCCAAAAGTAGCTTCTACACTTGCCAGTTGTCTAAGAAGAAGTGTTTAAGTTTTTACAAATTGATACTAGTTACAAGTTTTTAGAGCGTGACACAGGGACAAAGTTTTTCATTGTCTCCGTGGACTCTGTCCTTGTCCCCTTCCAACCTCTTGGGCTCTGTTCCAATCCCCACCTCATCCCTGCAGGCTCCGTCCCTGTCCCCGCCCTGTGGTTAACCATGGGTACCCATCCCATATCATTCTCTAGAATACCTTGATTAGGCTAGTCACACATGTAGGCTGTTGGGACTACACCCCCCCCTCCATATTCACAGGTTTAGAACTCAAGACTTCAGTTATTCACGGTTTTTCTCTAGGTGATCCACCCCCATCCCCTGGACCTCTCCACTTACTTGCTTTTTAAAACCTGGTGGTCTACCAGTGAAGCAGGGCAGGAGCGATCTTTCTACACTCCTGCCCTGTGCAGAACTAGGAACAAAAATGACTGCCATGGCTTCCCATGGTCTCACAGGAACTCACGGCGGCCATTTTTGTTCCTTGTTCTACATGGGGCAGGAGCATAGGGAGATCTCCTTCCCCACTTCACCGCTAGACCACCAGGCTTTAAAAAGTAAGTACAGTGGACAGGTTCAGGAGGCAGGAGTGGGTCAGTCGGCCCTAAAAGTTATTTGTGATTTTTCCATATTTGCGGGCTGGCTCTGCCCCTACCCCTCACGAATATGGAGGGAGAAGTGTATATTACGCTCCTTTTCCTCCTTTATTTTTGGTTGCCCATCTTTTACAGGGTTCACCATAAAATCCTTTCTCTTTGCTCATAAAGTACTCCATCAGGGCTCTCCATCCAATCTTTCATCCCTGATCTTTCCTTATATTGCAGCTCATGCTCTCTGTTGTGCCAAGGAACGCCACCTTTCCATAGCCTAATTTTTTTTTCTAATCGACTTGCTTCCACTTGGAAAACTGCATGTTTTTCCTTGGTGCCCTTTTTGGGTGGAATTCCCTTCCTCTGCCGTTATGATCGGAACTGCCTTAGTCCTGCTTAAATCTGTTCTAAAACCTCACTTTTTTGCCCAAGCTTTTCGACTACTATTAATAATTTCTATAGCGCTGAAAGGTGTACTCGGTGCTGCACATTTAACATTCAATAGACAGTCCCTTCTCAGAAGAGTTTACTAATTTGGACAGACAGACAGGACATCTCAGGGTTGGGGAGTTTCTAGTAGAAGGAATGATATGATGGGTAAAGGTATCTGATGGTGAGTGGGAATTAAGAGTTGAAAACAGCTTCATAAAGTGGGCTTGTAGCTTGGATTTGAATATTACTAGAGACTGAGATTGACATATTCATTCTGGCAGCCTGTTCTGTGTCAAAGAGGCCTAACCAAAGGGGGGAGGGGCCTTGAGTAGAATTATCAGACGTCCGGATATCCACGGGCATGTTCTCCTTTTGAGGACATGTCCGGGGGTCCTGATGGCTCTTCAAAACCCGGCACTTTGTTCAGGATTTGAAAAGTCTCCTCAAATCGCGTCAGGCAGGGAGGAAGCAGACAGCAGGAGGTGAGACTAGGGCAGGACTGGGGGGCGGGATTGGGGAATTACAGGGCAGGGAAGGGCGGGACTATGGGCAGGTCTAGGGGGGAGGCAGATTTTCCGATTGGGGCCCCCCAAACTTCAGCACCCTGAATGGCTGGCGGGAAAGCCCAAGCCCCGCCAACTGAAAACTCCATGACCTGAACCCCCTCCAGTGTGAGGACGTCAGTAGCACGTTTTCAAGCTGCTGACACCAGTACTCCTTGCACATGCTCAGTTCGTGTGCATGAACTGAGCATGCTCGAGGAGTGCCAGCACTGGTGACTGGAAAACAGCCACTGACTTCTAGTTTGGGCTCTTCAGCTGGTGGGGTTTGGGCGTCCTCACCAGCAAAGGTAAAATTGTAACGGGGGGGGGGGGGGGTGGAAGAGCAGAGAGGAATGGGTGACCCCCTCAAAATTTAGGCTGCTGGCTATGCTCTGGTGTTAGCCCCTTCTTTGACTGGACCTATTTTCTATTATTTACTTACTTTAGGTATTTATATACTGCCTATCAAGGTTATCTAAGCAGTTTACAATCAGATAATCCAGCATGTTCCCTGTCTGTCCCGGTGGGCTCACAATCTATCTAATGTACCTGGGGCAATGGAGGATTGAGTGACTTGCCCAGGGTCACAGGGAGCAGCACGGGGTTTGAACCCACACCCTCAGGGTGCCGAGGCTTTAGCTGTAACCACTAGGCCACTCCATTTTTTTTCCTTCTTCCTGATTTGCTGAATTTTGTTGTAGTTTCTTTTTTACTTGTTTTTATTCCGTGAGCCGCTTTGCTTGTGCCCGCTGAAAGGCAGTATATGAAGACCTGAATAAACGTCCTTTACTGTTTGAAATTTCCTGCCCTCCCCGTGGGCAAAATGAGGGTTCTTTGAGTTTGTGTCTGTCAGCATCGACTTTTTTGCTTCTACTGCAGTTGATCTTTGCCAGCTCTCAGAAGCTGCTGTTCTAGGCCACTGTCTGAATTTAAATTTTTATACATTTTTATTTCATATAGACTGCTTACAAGCTGAAAAGCTATGGAAGCTGTGTGCTTTTTTGTCCTTGGAGGCCTCACAGTCAGATTTTTTTCCCCCTTTATTCCTGAAGAGCTAACGAGATTTAAAAGGCAGCTGATGACTGCTGTTATGTCATAGAAACATAGAAATAGATGGCAGATAAGGGCCACGGCCCATCTAGCCTGCCCACCCTAATGACCCTCCCCTACCCTCTCGCTCTGGAGGATTTAGCCAACAGAGACAGAGCAATGTTGGTCCTTATTCAGGACTCGGGCAGGCTTCCTACCGATGGAAGTACATGGAATCTGGCATGACCCACAGGATGCTGGTGCGTGATCGACACGTGATTGGCAGTCGCCGATATCGGTGTCCTATAAAGAATCAGGCCCCTAAATGCTCCGACGCTCATAGGAATTCTATGAGTGTTGGAGAGTTTAGCACTCCAGGCCATGGTAGAAACTTATACCACGGCTTGTTAAAAGGAGGGGGTTAAAGACTTTATATTCCTGCAAAATTTTTGCATCAAAAGCATTTATTTGGAGCACTCTATTTAGCATATCAGCTATGGTGCAAGATCATAACTGCATTACTTGCAGCTGTACAATAACAAGACTACAAAGAGTAGCTTCCCCCGATGACTACCTCCCCCCTCCCTGGTTTTCTAGTGGTGTAGTCGGAGCAGGAGCAATGTCCCAGTCATGGCAACTGGAATGGGCAGGCTTAACTGGAGACCACTCCTGTCTCAACTACACCCCTACACAACCGGGGGAGGGGGGAGTCTCTCTTAAGAGGAGGGGACCAAGAGGAGGGGCAATCCTGTTTGAGGGGAGGGGATAGTGGGAGGGAGGCAAGTGGGACAAAGCACAACCTCTTGGCTCCCACTGAAAATAGAGGGTCATTTATGGCCAAAACCAAAAACATGGCCGAAAATTAAAATAACCTTTCAGCTGAAGCTAAAATCCAGGCAGAAAAGGGATTTTAGACTGGTTTCAGTGCTGTAACTAAATCCAAAACTGATATTTGGTCATCCTCTAAAACAAATCAATGGCCAATCCTACCACAAAGTTCTGTAGCTGATGTACTTAGCAAAATACTGGTAGAACCATAGCCCCGTTGGTCCATTCCATTCCTCACATCTCAAAAAAGATATAGGACTAGAAAAGTTACAGAGAAGGACAATGAAAATAAAGGGAATGGAATGACTTCTTTATGAGGAAAGGCTAAAAAAAGCTACATCTCTTCAGCTTGGAGATGTAATAGCTCAGTTGACATATGATTCAGGTCTGTAAAATACTTAGTGGAGTGGAAAGAGTAGACATGAATTGTCTGTTTACTCTTACCAAAAATACTAGGACTAGGGGGTATGTGATGAAGCTACTAAGCAGTAGATTTAAAACACACAGGAGAGAAAGCATGTTCTCTCGGGGTTTCTGCAGCTGGCATCCTGCTTTTTGCAGGTTTCTGGGTCTCTCTGCGTCTTGTCAGGTAGAACCGACGTTTCAGTCATTATGCTGTGGCTTTCTTCAGGGTATGCCATGAGGTCTGCAGTTTGTCTTTATATAGTAGGCCCTCAAACCTGATTGATTGGGCTTGAGATGAGGCAAGCAAGTCCGTTGGTCACCAATTTGAATTTTGGTGGGAATGCCAGCTTCTCGGGGAGAACATCTTTAAACTCACCAGAGACTTTTCCATTCTATTGGAAAAAAAAGACCAATTGATTTTCCCACCAAAATTCAAACTGGTGACCAACGGACTTTCCTGCCTCATTCAACTCAATCCCCAACCAATTGGGTTTGAGGACCTACTATTTAAAAACAAATTACAGACCTCACAGCATACCCTGAAGAAAGCCAAAGAATGATGACTGAAATGTTGGTTCTACTTGACAAGATGCAGCGAGATCCAGAAACCTGCAACAAGCATGGCGAAAGCAGTTAGCTTAGCAGGATTTAAAAAAGGTTTGGATAATTTCCTAACAGAAAAAGCCATTATTAAGATGGACTTGGGAAAATTCAGTGCTTATTCCTAGCATAAGCAGCATAGAATCTGCGTTACTCTTTTGTGATCTGGATTGGCCACTGTTGGAAACAAGATACTGGGCTTGATGTATCTTCAGTCTATCCCAGTATGGCAACTCTTCTGTTCTTTAGATGTGTTAGACAACTTAAGAACATGAGAATAGCCTTACTGGGTCAGACCAATGGTCCATCAAGCCCAGTAGCCCGTTCTCATGGTGGCCGATCCAGGTTTCTAGTACCTGGCCAAAACCTAATGGGTAGCAACATTCCATTCAGAATCCTAAAGAATAGCAAGATTCTGGAACCCCAAAGAGTAGCAACGTTCCATGCTACCGATCCAGGGCAAACAGTGGCTTCCCCCATGTCTTTCTCAATGATAGACTATAGACTTTTCCTCAGGAAATTGTCCAAACCTTTCTTGAAACCAGCTACGCTAGCCGCTCTTAAGACAGTCCCATTAAAGACGTGCAGGCTTCAAGGAATCATAGTGAAAGATCTCATTGTCCCTCGCACTTTTACTTTAAGAGCAGCTGTTCTTTGTCTTCTCTTGCCAGTGAAACAGCATTTTGCATTTTCTTTATTTTGCTGGGAAAGCCTTATCTTGCAGACGTGCCCCAGATCTCCTGGATTCCTAATGTGGAGATAAGAAGGCACTTTATTGTTGCATGGGACTAAGCAGTGAAGCAGTACGAGGAGGGAGGGGAGATAAAGCCTACAGATTCTCCATTGATGACCAGGATTGTCGGAGCATTCTCCTGGGAATTTTTATAGGAAACAAAGTGACATTGCTGTGGCATTGTCTTCCCAAATAATCTAGAGCAGACTAGTTTTGAAATCCCAAGCCCCCTGCATAACACTAGGACAGTTATAGTTATGTAATACCCTGGATGCAGAAGATTACATAAGCAATGGTTTTTAGAGAGAATAAAATTGGTGCTGGTTGGTGTAAGTTTGTGCAGCCTCATGTTGGCATCACAGCAACACTGCTAAAAACAGCTGAATTATTTACTCGGATGAGCTGGCTTGCCTGTCTCTGGTGTGCATCTAACCACGTGACAGCGCTAGTACAATAGTACCTCTGAGCCTCGGAGTAATGGATGTTTGCACAGATCTGCAGTGTGGGCTCACATGTCTAATTTATTCCCTCTTTGCCGTTTTTGCCCACAGATGTCCTTAAGTGGCTCTCAGAGATCTGCTGAAGCACACCTGTCCCGTACCAATAGCAAAATGCTTGAATTAGGGCAGGGGTGTCAAAGTCCCTCCTCGAGGGCCACAATCCATTCGGGTTTTTAGGATCTCCCCAATGAATATGCATGAGATCTATTTGCATACACTGCTTTCATTGTATGCTAATAGATCTCATGCATATTCATTGGGGAAATCCTGAAAACCTGACTGGATTGCGGCCCTCAAGGAGGGACTTTGACACCCCTGAATTAGGGAAAGGCGACTTGTATATTGCCTTTTTGTGGCTTTGGCATTCAAAGCAGTGAGTACTGGAGGATTGAATTAGAGAATGACACAGTGACAAAATTTGTCACCGTTCCTGTGGATAACTGTGGGAAACCATCTCTGTGTCATTCTTTAAGGAGAGAGGGAAGAATCAAATGGGCACAACCACTGACCCTCATGCCTTGCATTGAAGAATGCTGGTGTGGAAGGACTGAGGTTGAAATAGACACTAAAGAATGGTATCCAGAGCAGATATTGTGATGTCATAATGCCTCATTCCACCAATATCTAAGAGCCAAACACATCAGTGATGTCACAGTGGCTTCACATAAGAATCAGAGTATGAATGGGCCTTGCATTGAAGAATACTGATGTAGAAGGACTTAGGCTGAGATAGGGAAGACACTAAAGAATGACATGGGATGGTATCCACAGCAGATATTGTGATGTCATAATGTCTCATTACACCAAAAGATCCAAGCTTATCAGTGATGTCACAATGGCTTCATTATCTTTTACTTGGCTCATGTAAGAATCAGAGTATAAATGGGCACAGATTCTGACCCTCAAGCCTTGCATTGAAGAATGCTAGTGTAGAAGTACTGAGGATGAGATAGATACTAAATTGTTTCCCGCTGTTATCTGTGGGGATGGGAACAGTGATAAATTTTGTCTCTGCATCATTCTCTAGATATAATGACTTGTCCAAGGTCACAAGGAACAGCACTGGGGTTTGATCTCACAATCTCTGGGTTCAGAGGCAGCAGCTCTACCAGTGAGCCTCCTAAGCTGGACAAGAAGCAGTGCCCACAAGTGCTCTTCCTGGGGAGTACCAGCTTGTGTTAGTGATGTCAGCTCATCTTGCTGCAGAGTGAGGCCTAGGGGACACATTAGCATCACTGGCAGTGCTGCTAAGTTAGACACTTCAAGGAGGGAGATTTTAAGCCTATCATGATGTATTATGGAACCTGGAGTACTGAGTTCAATGAGAAGAATCAGGAATTTTTGAGATATAAGATCAAATCCAGAATTGTAATTGGAAAACTTTGCTGTAGGTGAGGAACAAAATAACTTGGTACCTAGGGTTGCCAGTTGGAACCAGATTCATCGGTCACACTTGTTCCAGTCCTAGGTTTAAACCAAAAGAAACTCTGTGGAGTGACGATGTTCCTAAATGGACTTTATTTGAAAGAGTCAAAGTTCCAAGGTTACACCAAAATCATCCACATAAAATAATTTCATCCACATAAAAATAAATTCATCCACATAAAAATAGGTTATCCACATAAAAGCCTTAAAGGACCTAGTCCGCTAGGGATACAGGACCCAACACGGTCAGCGTTTCGACAAAAAGTCTTCTTCAAGGATCCTTGGGGGTCCTATAAAGGTGAATACTTGGGAAACAATTGTGAGGTGAACCGGAAGTGAGACACTGCTTTCTATTGCAAACGCAAGCAGTGTCTCACTTCTTGTTTGCCTCTCATTAAGGGTCACCCCGGATTCAGGTGTGATTGCGATAGAAACCTCTATTTGCTTCATACTTACGGTTACCATATGGCTCCAGCAAAAGGAAGACGGTTTGAGACATCTGGGTTTTACTTACATTTCTCCTTTATCTGGAGCCATATGGTAACCCCGTATCATACTTGTGAATAGAGTGCCACAGTGTTAGGCTGTTCCAGTGGACACAGCAAAACACTGAACATTCACAAACCTGTAGTGGATGACTTTAAGAGCCTCTCGGGACCTACCAGCATCTACATAAGAACATAAGAATTGCCGCTGCTGGGTAAGACCAGTGGTCCATCGGGCCCAGCAGTCCGCTCACGCGGCGGCCCTTAGGTCAAAGACCAGTACCCTAACTGAGACTAGCCTTACCTGCATACGTTCTGGTTCAGCAGGAACTTGTCTAACTTTGTCTTGAATCCCTGGAAAGGTGTTTTCCCTTATAACCGCCTTCGGAAGAGCGTTCCAGTTTTCCACCACTTTCTGGGTAAAGAAGAACTTCCTTACATTTGTATGGAATCTATCCCCTTTCAACTTTAGAGAGTGCCCTTGGAAAGGGTAAACAGCCTGTCTTTATCTACTAAGTCTATTCCCTTCATTATCTTGAATGTTTCGATCGTGTCTCCTCTTTTCAAGGGAGAAGAGGCCCAGTTTCTCTAATCTCTCACTGTACGGCAACTCCTCCAGCCCCTTAACCATTTTAGTCACTCTTCTCTGGACCTTTCGAGTAGTACTGTGTCCTTCTTCATGTACGGCAACCAGTGCTGGACGCAGTAATTCAGGTGGGGGCGTACCATGGCCCGGTACAGCAGCATGATAACTTTCTCCGATCTGTTTGTGATCCCCTTCTTAATCATTCCTAGCATTCTGTTCGCCCTTTTCACCGCTGCAGCACATTGCATGGAGAGCTTCACTCTAGTCTGTATCCCTCAAATGATGAGTTGATTCGGATAGGCTGGAGTGAGCTTCGACAGTAACTCCAGGACAGTACTGGGCGCACTTCTGTGGTCAATAACCCAGTAATATCAAAGAAAGTGTAACTATCGGGCAGACTGGATGGACCATTCAGGTCTTTATCTGCTGTCATTTACTATGTTCCAAACCCACCCCCTTTTACTAAACCGCGATAGAGGTTATTAGCGCAGGGAACTACGCTGAATGGTCTGCGCTGCTCCCGACGCTCATAGAAACTCTATGAGCATTCAGCGCGGTTCTCTGCGCTAACTGCTGTCACGGTTTAGTAAAAGGGGGGGAGGATCAAGGGTAAATTATTTTCTGTGTAACCAGTCTTTTGCTCCTTTTGCTACTGGGGCATATGAGTTTTATATATACAGTATATTTATTTGATTTTTTTAGCCCATCCTCCCAAAGGAGCTCAGAACGCGTTATAAATCAGGCACTCAAGCATCTTCTCTATCTGTCCATACTGGGAGGAGCATAAGGCATCTGAGCCAATTGGGGCCTTAGGCCCCTCTCTGTGCATCACATGATGCACCGGGGAGGGGGTCTAAAGCCCAGTGGCATAATTGACTGGGCGGAGGAGCAGGAGGTGTTTGCGGTTCCTCCTGCTCCCAACAGAAGGTATGGACACCTGGGCGAGGAGAGGGGGCACTGCGGTGAAAAGAGGCAGTGGGCATTCCTCCTGCTGGTTTTTTGGGGGGAGCGGGCAGGCTGGCAGGAAGGAGTGGGTTTCCCTCCTGTCATCTTTTTTGGGGTTTGGGAGGACAGTGGCTTGGGGTGTGGACGATTGTCGGGGGTCATTGGGGAGGGCCATTGCAAGTGGTGGGGGATTTTTTTCATTTTTATTTTTATATGGGGCAGATATTTTGCGTGTGTAATACACGCAAAATATCTGTGCCATGGAAAAAAAAAACCAAAAACCCTGGCAGACCTGTCAAAAAACAAGCAGACCTGTTGGTAAGATATCAGACAAAGCAGAAATCTGGGAACAACAGAGGAGGATGCAAATGCAAGGAGCAGATAGAAATCTAGGCAGTGCTGCTGCTTTAAGTAGGAGCAGCTCTACAGCTGTGGGTTATTCAATTTATTTACATTCATGCACACACATTCTAAATATGCAGATTCAGTGATCTTCTGAAGGTCCCGAGAGGTCTCTTTAAGCATTGTAAGAGAATCAAAAGAGTGTTCCTCTGAGTGGAATGGAGTTGCCGAAGCACTGGTAGATTACAGAAAGTATTTGCTGATGAGGTTTCACATTGTCTAGCTTGGAAACTGAAAGGGAGCTCATAGATAACTAGGCTGAACCTATCGGGCACTGGTTTAACCAGGCAAGTCAGAGAAAAGCAGGGGCATTGGCTTGGGCAATGTCAAACAGCTCTTGTAGGGTAAAAACCTAGAGCAAAGTGGGAGGCATCATCCTGCTTTGTAAATCATAGTAACATAGTAGAAGAATGGCAGAAAAAGACCAATTGATCATCTAATCCAGTGGTTCCCAACCCTGTCCTGGAGGACCACCAGCCAGTCAGATTTTCAGGATCGCCCTAATGAATATGCATGGAGCAGATTTGCCTGCCTGGCACCTCCATTATATGCAAATCTCTTTCATGCATATTCATTAGGGTTGTTCCAAAAACCCGATTGGCTGGTGGTCCTCCAGGACAGGGTTGGGAAATTCTGATCTAATCTGCTAAATTATTTCTGCCCATTTGCACAGAAATATCTCAGCTGCCAAACATAAGAGTGTGTTCGCATGTAAGATATGCATTATCCAGGGTAGTTCTTCCATAGTACTCCAGTATCTTGGGTAGCTCAGCATACACGATCCGCAATTTAGTTCATACTCGGTAGCCTTTCCCACCCTTCCACATCCCTCTCGAACCACAAAGTAGAGAGTTGCACGGGGACAGAAATCCCACCCATCCCCGCCCGTCCCCGCCAGGATCCTCTCCGTCCCCACCCGTCCCCGCAAGGAATTACCACCGTCCCCGCCCGTCCCTATAAAAAGCAGCAATTACTTCTGACAGGATCATCAATTCCACAGTTTCTTTTGTGTTTGCGCTGCTGTTTTCCTTGTGGAATCTCTTTGGTGGAACCCTATTTTTGTTTTCTGTTCAGGTAATTAACTTATAAACCCCCTCTTTTACTAAGACTGACATGTCCATTATATTATATGGACGAACCCTGCTTCCAAAGTCTTCCATCCCCGTGGGAGTCCCGTTGGCTAGAGGGGGGTCCCTGTGGGATTCCCATGGTCCAGAGGGGGTCCCCTTGGGAGTCCTGTGGGTTAGGAGGGGATTCCCGCAGGACCCCCGGGATTCCCGTTCCCGTGCAGACCTCTACCACAAAGCTGTTTCCTGTACATCAGTGATGTAGGCCGCTGTCCAGGCCTACCTCGGTAATGAGACCTCGAACGCTATATACTGGGACCAGAGCATCCATGCTTTATTCTCTCTCATCAGGCCTCCTAAGTTCTCTGTGTTGGGGTCTGCCAGGCAGACTCAGTGACAGAGCAGCCAAATTACTCAGTTCTAGAGAGAATCTTTGGACAACTCTGGTTTGGACCTCGAAGGGGGTTATCAGAAATTCAGAACTGGGCTAAAATCTCTCTCCTGGAACTGGGTAGCTCCAGTTAAACATAGAAACATAGAAATAGACGGCAGATAAGGGCCAAGGCCCATCTAGTCTGCCCACCTCAATGACCCTCCCCTACCTTTCTCTGTGAATAGATCCCACGTGTCTATCCCATTTGGCCTTAAAATCAGGCATGCTGATGGCCTCAATAACCTGAAGTGGAAGACTATTCCAGCGATCAACCATCCTTTCAGTGAAAAAGAATTTCCTGGTGTCCCCGTGCAGTTTGCCGTTATCGGCAGCATGTCGGGCAGATCCAGCTGCTAATTTAATTTATTACTGCCAACGGTGTCCATGTCCTGCATTTCTTTCCTTACACACGATTAGATAGTTCTCAATCAATGGTGGTGGTGGTGGGGGACAAACATTTTCTATGCACACTTCTCCCTCCGTATTTGCGGTTGCAGCAATCGCGGTTTCGATTTTTCACGGTTTTTAGCATGCTGGCTCTCCCCCCCGCCCCCCGCCCCCATTACATCAGCTTGCATAGAGAAATTGCCAATTCCAAGCATTTACAGAGATAAATCGCCGATTCCTGGCACTTTCTTCACCGTGTTTTGCCTCTCCTTCAGGAACAGGCCAGGTCTGCCACCATGTTCTTCGCGGTTTCACCATATTCACGATGGTTTTTAATAGAAAACGGCGAATAACATATGAAAAAGTTATTTGCGGTTTATCTGTATTTGCGGTTCTGTTAATCCCCTATCACAGCGAATACGGAGGGAGAAGTGTAATCAGTTTAGAAAGGATTTCAGTGCAGTGTGTCTGACTGCAGTTTGTTACTGCACAATTGGTAGTGCTGGAAAATGCACTTTATATTAAACAAAGACTAGAGGGTCTATTCTGCGCAGTGTAATTTCTCAAGAAAAATTGGCACGATGCAATGAGTGACACCCTGTAGATATTTATATGACATGAGCTTTTTTTTCTCGGACTTGACAGATCTCTCCTGCTCCTTTTTAGCTCCAACAGGCCTTTTGAGTCATAGTAACATAGTAGATGACGGAAGATAAAGACCTGAATGGTCCATCCAGTGTGCCCAACCTGATTCAATTTAAATTTTTTATTCTTAACTATTTCTGGGCAAGAATCCAAAGCTCTACCCGGTACTGTGCTTGGGTTCAACTGCCGAAATCTCCATTAAAACCTACTCTATCCCATCTAAACCCTCCCAGTCATTGAAGCCCTCTCCAGCCCAATCTTCCCCCAAACAGCCATATACAGACACAGACCGTGCAAGTTTGCCCAGTACTGGCCTTAGTTCAATATTTAATATTATTTTCTGATTCTAGATCCTCTTTGTTCATCCCACGCTTCTTTGAACTCAGTCACCGTTTTCCTCTCCACCACCCTACCCAGCGATGTTTTCTTCCTGCTGTCTGTTGTCTCTTTTCCCAAGTTTTCTCATTTGGGTCATAGCAGTCAGTGACCATCTTGCAGTTGATCCCATCCACTTTTCTTCCCCCCCTTCTCTTCCAGTAATGTGAGTGCTTCCTGAGTGAGTTTTCTGATTGGTTGGCAATGGCGATACCTTCTTGCCAAATGCAATGGAATGGTAATGTAGTTCCCCCTTACACCCAAGCACCAAGCCAAAATAGGCATGATGGTTTCCATAGCAGGCCTTAACTGAGTTGGGTTGTAAGTGCTGTCCCCAACTATTTATTTATTAAAAATTTTTTTATACCACCCAAAATCTCAGCGGTTTACAAATTCACAAACATAAAAGCATAAAATACACATACGCTAAAACATAACCTCCCCATCATTAACTCCTCCCTCTCCACTGGGGAGGTACCACTCAGCTGGAAGTTCGTTATTATCAAACCCACCCTCAAGAAACCCACCCTTGACCCTAACGACCCCAGCAACTATCGACCAATCTCCAACCTCCCATTTGTCTCCAAACTCCTAGAATGAATAGTGCTCCACCACTTGCAACCTTTTGTAGAAGAACAAGCTGCCCTAACCCCCTCACAATCTGGCTTCAAGCCAGAGTCAGTACTTCTAGACATCATCGACGACAGCTGGTCGATACTCGACAAAGGCGACGATGCTACTAGACCTCAGCGCTGCCTTTGACACGGTCGACCACCATCTCCTCTTATCAAGACTCTGTGACCTGAGAATCAAGGACTCCGCCCTCCAATGGTTCACCTTCCTACACCAGAAATTTTACATAGAAACATAGAATATGAGGGCAGAAAAGGGCATTTTTGCTCCTCTTGTTCCTCTGCTATGGAATGTTTATAGATTTTCATATACGAGAGGCATTCATCGATTTAATTTATAACATTTTATTGAAGGAAATAATATAATACAAATAGATTTCATTTGAAATAGAATTATAAATATCATATTTAGATAAATATTTCTAGCATTCCTTCAAAATATATTTTCATATGACCCCAATCAACCCCTTACTACCCCTCACCTTCCTTCCCCCATCCCCTCACTTTGAGGTGTCCCAGTTCCTTCCAACTTCTAAAAACCTTTTTATTTGCTAAACATTTTGAAAACTAACTCTTGTATTTCAGGTTTGTTTGTTTTTTTAAATGTATTGTTAACTGCATCAAGCTTCCTTTGGTTGAAGACCTGGTATATAAGGTTAAGTTTTAGTTTAGTTTAGTTTAACCCAAACAGTCCTACTAGGACCGCACAAATCAGACCCCAAATCTATCAAATATGGTGTTCCCCAAGGCGCCCTTATATCCCCTCCTATTTAACCTCTGCATCAGACATGTCCTCGATATAGCCCAGAAATACAAAATCAGAATTCACTCCTATGCCGATGACATCCAACTACTGTTTTACAGTTGTGACATTTAATAAAAAGATTTCGACATAAATGCCTGGTGAAAACCGATCAGCCCAAATCACCAACCTCCAACTGCATTTCAAAATGTGTAGTCACGTAAGCAAATTTCCAGTTCTTAGGGCGGAAGGCCTGTTAATACCCAAATCATTTGAATATACTGTATATCCTTTATGTTTGTCATTTTAATGAATTAAATCATAAGTAGTATGCACAGGCTCTTGCTCCTAAAAATGTAAACCTTGAAGTGAGTTCCTTTTTATTGGCAAAAAGCTTATATAGCAGAGGAGAGCAGCTGGGGACAGCTGAGCATATTTTGTGGATTTCTATGCAGCCTGGCTCAGCACCAAGAGAAGATAGCTGTTAGAGCAAGTAATAAGCCAGAGGGTTAGGACACAGTGTGCTTTCCTTTACTCCGTGCTTTTCCAATGAAATTTCCCATAATCATGGGTCTCTCTCTCTCCTCTCTTTCTAGAGGTGTTCAAATCAAGAGAACAAAACAGCTGTGATACTGGTGGCATGAGCTACCATCTCCGATTTGTACTGATCCAGGGCTCTGAATCTTAACTTGTGGAAGGATGCACTGAGCCATGGCCCTTGGAATAAGCCAGGCTTTGAATACTGCAAGGGCAACCTTCATAAACAGAGGGCCGTATGAATGTCAGTACAATCCCTGGCGGGCTGCAGCATTACATAATGCCAAAACTGGAAATGCACAGAGGCCCATAGGCCTTCTGCGATAAATAGATAAGGAAAAATTGAACGAGAAATGATGGAGAAAAACTGCTTGAGTAGCTATGCTGAAAATATTTGCAAAATGCAGTATTTAAAATAACCAAACCCTGGTTAAAGACCTTTTTTTAAATGTATACTTCCCATGGTTTCACAGGCAGCATAAAATTCAATGGCAGGCTGCATTTGGCCTGCGGGCCTAAACTAAACTAAACCTTAAGTTTGTATACTGC
This sequence comes from Geotrypetes seraphini, assembly GCF_902459505.1. Lineage (NCBI taxonomy): Eukaryota > Metazoa > Chordata > Amphibia > Gymnophiona > Dermophiidae > Geotrypetes > Geotrypetes seraphini. Next base: position 93,137,446 of record NC_047084.1, on the reverse strand, counting down.
ATCATCTCCATAAAGATAGAGCTTGGCACGGTTTACAGGTAATTCAATAAATGAGGGAAGGACATAAGAAATTAGAGGATAGCTAGCTTTACATTTTAAATAGATAGCCTTATGTTTTGGAGAAAAGCCAGGTTTTCAGATGCTTTCGGAATAATTGGAATGAGCCTAGGGGGGCTGCACAGCCGGCTAGGTCCAGAAAATTCCTGGGCTGCAACGGCGATAGCACTCAGCGGCATCAGCACCCTCCCCCCTGGCGACGGCACTCAGCGGCATCAGCGCCCCCCCCCCCGCTACAGCACTCAAGTTCGGCCTCCTCCCGGCATCAACAGAACTTCAGATCGGCAACAGGTTCTCAGTCAAAAACTTCCCCTGACTCAGCTTCCTGTTTCCGCCCAGACAATTCAGTCAGAAGGAAGCTTTTGACTGAGCACCTGTTGCCGATCTGAAGTTCTGTTGATGCCGGGAGAAGGAGGCCGAACTTGAGTGCTGTCGCAGGGGAGGGGGGGGTCGCCGATGCTGCTGAGTGCCGTCGCAGAAGGGATGGGGGGCTTGCCGATCTTGTTGCCAAAATCAGAAAGGTAAGGAAGGGAGAAAGATGGGCCTGTGGTGGATGGAGAGATTGAGAGAAGGGGACAGAAGATGGAAGTGGAGAGAGAGAAGAGGGCAAATGATGGAAGTGGGGAGAAGGGGCAGATGATGGAAGTGGGGAGAGAGAAACCGTTGGCTGAGCTATTCAATCTCTCCCTAAGTAAGGGGAAAGTTCCCCTGGACTGGAAATTAGCTAATGTTGTTCCTCTGCATAAAAAGGGTTGCAGGGCAGAGGCTGCGAATTATAGACCGGTGAGTCTCACATCAATAGTGTGCAAACTCATGGAAACACTAATTAAAAGCAAATTGGACACGATCTTGAATGAAGGGAATCTTCAGGATCCCAGTCAGCATGGATTCACCAAGGGTAGGTCCTGCCAATCCAATCTCATCAGCTTCTTTGACTGGGTAACAAGAAAGTTGGACTTGGGAGAGTCTTTGGACGTCGTGTACCTGGACTTCAGTAAAGCTTTTGACAGTGTCCCACACCGCAGGCTGCTAAGCAAGATGGAATCGATGGGGTTAGTAGAGACACTAACTGCATGGGTCAATGATTGGCTGAGTGGCAGACTTCAGAGGGTGGTGGTTAATGGTACCCTCTCTAAAACATCGGAGGTGACCAGTAGAGTGCCGCAGGGCTCGGTCCTGGGTCCACTCCTTTTCAACATATTCATAGGGGATCTGACTCAAGGGCTTCAAGGTAAAATAACACTATTCGCCGATGACGCCAAACTATGTAATATACTAAGTGAATGCAGTTTACAGAATTATATGGCGCAGGACCTTCTTACATTGGAAAGTTGGTCCTCAACCTGGCAGCTAGGTTTCAATGCTAAGAAATGTAAGGTCATGCACCTCGGAAGCAGAAATCCATGCAGGACGTACTTCTTGAACGGAGAAACTTTAACTAGGACTTCAGCAGAACGAGATTTAGGAGTAATCATCAGTGCAGACATGAAAACTGCCAATCAAGTGGAGAAGGCTTCATCTAAGGCAAGGCAGATATTGGGTTGTATCAATAGAAGTTTCGTCAGCCGAAAGCCTGAAGTCATATTGCCGTTGTACAGGGCCATGGTGAGACCTCATCTGGAGTACTGTGTGCAATTCTGGAGGCCACATTACAGTAAAGATGTGCGCAGAATTGAATCGGTTCAACGGACGGCCATAGGATGATCTCGGGGCTCAAGGGTCTCTCGTACGAAGAGAGACTGAACAAATTGCAGCTCTACACTCTTGAGGAATGTAGGGAGAGGGGAGATATGATCGAAACATTTAAGTACCTCAAGGGACGTGTCGAAGTGGAAGATGATATTTTCTTTCTCAAGGGACCCTCGGCCATAAGAGGGCACCCGCTCAAACTCAGGGGCGGAAAATTTAATGGCGACACCAGAAAGTATTTCTTCACAGAGAGAGTGGTTGATCATTGGAACAAGCTTCCAGTGCAGGTGATCGAGGCAGACAGCGTGCCAGACTTTAAGAATAAATGGGATACCCATGTGGGATCCCTACGAGGGTCAAGATAAGGAAATTGGGTCATTAGGGCATAGACAGGGGGTGGGTAAGCAGAGTGGGCAGACTTGATGGGCTGTAGCCCTTTTCTGCCGTCATCTTCTATGTTTCTATGTTTCTATGGAAGTGGGGGGAAAGAGAGAGAAGGGGCAGATGATGGAAGTTGGGAGAAGGGGCAGATGATGGAAGTGGGGAGAGAAGAGGGCAGATGATGGAAGTGGGGAGAAGGGAGAGCAAATGCTGAATGGAAGTGGAGAAAGAGAACACATACTGGATGGAAAGAGGGATAAAGAAAAATGACATATGCTTGATGGGGGAAGAAGATAGAGTTAGTGAGATAGTGGAGGGGTTAAGGAAAGGGGTGGTATGCTGTGGGTAGACATAGTGAAAAGAGGGAATTTGAGGACTGCATAGTAAGAACGAATTTAATTTAGATGGATTCAGAAAATAAAGAAGGAAGACCAGAGAAGGAAAGGGAAGAGAGAGAGATGCCAGAGAACAGGGAAGGAGACAGAGATATCAGATCTGAGCGGAGGAAATGAGAAGAGAGAGATGCTAAAAACCACAGGGGGGAGAGAAAGAGAGATGAAAGGAGAAAGATGCCAGACCATGAGGGAACAGAGGGAAGATGATAGATGCCAGACCAAAGGGGGGGGGTGGTCTAGAGGAGAGATGGCAGGTGGGAGACAGACAGTTTCTGGAAGGGGCAGACAGTGGATGGAATGGGCAGATGCTGGATTGAAGAGAGGGCAGACGCTGGAAGGAAAAGAGTGAAAAGAAGATAAAAGCAGAAACCAGAGGCAACAAAAGGTAGAAAAAATCATTTTATTTCTATTTTGTCATTAGAATATATCAGATTTGAAATATGTATCCTGCTAGAGACATAACTGGGGACTGCAAAGACCAGGCAGTGCATCTTTAGCTTCCAGCTGGCTTAGGGCTCTCTCGGACCAGGGGGCATTCCCCTAACACTATTCTGTTAGCATGATATTTCTGTGTAGCATTCTATAATAATTTGGCTTGTTCAGTTTTCTTGTTAGTAGAGGGGATATATGTGAAGGGGAGGGGAGACAGGGGATTTGTTGGTTCTTGCTCTGTATATTTATATTTATAAAATGACAATTGTACTGAATATTATTTCTTTTTATACTTTAATAAAATATGTTCAATATAAAATCATAACTGAGACTTATGCGGATGGGATCAGATGGTTCGTGGGGACTGAGCTTGCGGAGATGGGCGGAAATGTGTTTTTTAAATTTCAGTCATAGTAGTTTGCCGGTCCACAAAATAATTCTTTTATTTCTGCCAGTCTACGGGTGTAAAAAGGTTGAAAAACACTGCTCTAGAGCAGAGTCGGCAGCTGTGCTGAGGTGCAGGAAGGTCCCCGATGACTCGTCTGCTGGTTTTGCTCCGGAAGAAGTAAGTTATGTCGGAAGGGGTGGACCCGGCAGACGCAGTCATCGCGGGTCCTTGCCGCAACTCCCTGCTTCTGTTGGGTCAACCCCCTCTGACATAACTTACTTCTTCCGGAGCAAAGCCTGGAGTCATCACGGGACCTTCCAGCACGCGGCTGCCGACTCTGCTCCAGAGCTAGTACATCAGAGTGAGGTGGACTGGCAACCGGCAGCTACAGTCATCGCTAGAAAGGAGCAAGACTGCTGGAATGAAAGAATGGTGCAGAGAGAGAAAGGGGGCGGGGTGGAATGGATGGGTGGTGCTGATGGAATTGATGTACAGGGAAAGGGGTGAGAGACATAAGGGGGAATGATACTGGATGGAATTGGATCGGAGGGAAAGAAAGGGGGCAGATGCTGATTGAAGAGGGGTGGATGGAGAGAGAAAGGGCAGACATTGGATGGTATTGTGGCGGGTAGAGGGGGAGCCTATGCTGGATGGAAGTGCAGATGAGAGAGATAAGGGAGCAAATGCAGGAAGGAAATGGGAGGAGAGAAAGAGGGGAGCAGACAATGGAAGTGGACAGAGAGAGGAGAAGGTACTAGATGGAAGGGGTAGTGAAAGAGGGCACATGATGGAAGGACGGGATAAATAAAAGGAGGGCACATGATGGGGGAAAAGGATTGAGTTAGGGAAATACTGGAGGGGGTGAGGGAAAGAGCTGATGAGCTGTAGGTAGACAGTAAAAAAGGAAATTGATGAGCGGGTAGTAAGAACGTAATCTAGATGGATGCAGAAAATAAATTGAAAAGGAAAATGAGGGAAGAAAGGGATTGGAGAGGAGAGAGATGCCAGACCAATGGGGGTGAAAGGAGAGATGGAAGGGGGAGGCATACAGTTTCTGGAAGGGGCATAGAAGGAGAGAAGATGCCATATAGGGGCAGAGAGATGGCAGACAGTGGATGGAAGGAAGAGAATAACAAGAAGATGAGGAAAGCAGAAACCAGAGAAGACAAAGGTAGAAAATTTTTTTATAATTATTTATTGCTTTAGGAGACATGTGTCACTGTTTCTGTAGTGTTGCATTGTATGCAGAGTCCTGTTTCTTGCTGGTTCAATTTACCCTTTGTCTATGTATTTCTATTTTACCCCCTTCTGTAGAGCGTTTTATAGTGCCAGCCGTGGTGGTAGCAGCTCTGATGCTCAGAATTCTATGAGCGTCAGAGTTGTTACCACCGTGGCTAAAATCCACACTACAGTTTTGTAAAAGGGGGAGGGGTTAGTTTGTGATGACATATTCCATACTAGGCGAAGGTGTTTTCTGTGTTCTGTGTGTTCGAAAGACATGGTTTTCTGTTAGGATTGACGGTGTAGGATTGATCTGTACTAGTCTGGCTTGTTTAGTTTTACAATGGGTGTATTGATGTTGTACTGCTCACTGCAGTATGTAAGATGCTGACTTTTCCTAGGTACTCATGTGTGACGTGTGGCTTGTTACTAAAAATCATGTTTTTCGTACAGATGGGGGGGTGCCAAAAAATGATGGGCCCCGGGTGTCACATATGCTAGGTACTTACAAAAACTCAGATATATTGAAAACCAATGTATGTATAACCAACACTTTCAATTGGAGACTATTGTGGTCATAAGATGTTATAGTGAGAAAATATTTTGCAGAAGCACTGTGAAGTAGTAACAGCTCTAAATGCGCTCTAAAAAGAAGGAAAAAGCCTCAGAAAAGGCCTTCCCACCGCCACAAAGGTGGAAATAAAGGTGGTTAAGCGATAACCTCACAGGCAAAACCTTCGTTTCAACATGAGCATTTCGAGCAAAAAACTGTTGCTTCACATATGCAAAAATTCTTGATAGAGGATAAAACCACTTATCTTAAGCTGATCGGCACACCGACGGAGGCCAGCGTTTCACCGACAGGCTACATCAGGGTGTGACCCGACCGATCAGTCTACAAAACAAAGAAGAAAAAAAAGGAACTATAGCAGTTTCACATAAAGTTTAAACTTCTTGCTATAACAATACTAAAACGTACCTTATTAAGAGCGAAAACTAACGCTTCAAAAAAGTCCAGGAAATGGCTTCCATGGGGCAGCTCCGGAATTCTGGGTTTAAATCCTCCCGGCGGACAACGTCACAACCGGAAGTGAGTCAAAAAATGATGACGTGAGAGCTGAGATAAAGAATCTGACAGGGTCAGCCGGCAAAAAATGTGTGTGTATAATAGATATATGTGAAAACAATGGTAGAAGAGATTTCTTGTTGATGGAAAAACAACAAAACTTGAAAAAGGGAAATATATATATATGCATGCGTTTTTATTTAAACAAAACCTTTTAGGATCAGCTTAAGATAAGTGGTTTTATCCTCTATCAAGAATTTTTGCATATGTGAAGCAACAGTTTTTTGCTCGAAATGCTCATGTTGAAACAAAGGTTTTGCCTGTGAGGTTATCGCTTAACCACCTTTATTTCCACCTTTGTGGCGGTGGGAGGGCCTTTTCTGAGGCTTTTTCCTTCTTTTTAGAGCGCATTTAGAGCTGTTACTACTTCACAGTGCTTCTGCAAAATATTTTCTCACTATAACATCTTATGACCACAATAGTCTCCAATTGAAAGTGTTGGTTATACATATGCTAGGTACGCCACTGGGTGGGTAAAGGGAGTCTGAGTTCTCCTTGGTTTGGAAGAGTTGTTCCGAGTTGGGCGAGTGTTCAGGTAGGATGGTCCATTGCCATGTACGGTTTTGTAGAGCATGCAGTAGAATTTAAAAAGTATTTGTGCTTGTACAGGTAGCCAGTGTGTGGTCGTACTTCTTCAGTGAGTAGATCAGTCTGAGGGGCTGTCTTTTGCACTGTTTATAGTTGTTTTATCATGGTGACGGGGCAGGGAAATGACCTATTCTGGCCACCCAGAAGAGCTCTTCCAGATGGCGGGACTTGGGATTCTTTGTAAGCTCAGGCAATTATGTCAAAATCTTTTTATTAAACGCCACAACTGAAAAACAGATACAGAACAACATTTCTTCAGCCATAATGAAAGTACTTTTTCATTATCCTTTTTTTTTTTTTTCTTTTCAAAATTCCATCCCACATGTCCCTCAACCATGGTATAAAAAACAAACCAGCTTCTCATGTTCTCATGATCAAACTCTCTTAGTTCAATAGCCTGTTGTATATGGTTCTAGTGGCTGGGTTGTTCCTGCAGGAAATGACTGGATAAGAAGTTTATTTTAGTGAGAAATGGCATTTTATCCTGGAGAAGCAGAGTAATGTCATCACAATGTCCTGTTCCCCATAGGCAGCAGAACGTTTTTTTTTTGTTGTTGTTGTTGTTTTTTTGGGGGGGGCCCAAAAGCTCCGCCCTAACCCCTGAAGGATCACGTGGCACGATGCCGTCCCCACCTACCTTCCCTGGTTGCTGTAATTTTAAATCTTCAGGCAGCCGCCGCACAGCGTCAATGAGCGGGCCTGCCCCGGAAGTCTTCATTCTACAGCGATGCTGTGAGGTGGCTGCCCGCAGGTTTAAAATGACCATGGCCGGGAGGAGATGAGCGGGGGAGTAGAGCCATAACTGACTCTTCTGACTGCCAGTTTTTGGGGAGGCCATGGCCCCTGCACCCTCCCCCCCTTCCGACGCCTAGGCCTAGTCCCAAGGCCCATGGAAAGCATTTTGTTGCCTTAACTGGTATCGAACTTTGGTGCCCTTCCCCCTCAGATGCAACCTTTCTGTCCTAGGGGAGGGGACTATCTGTAAATGTTTCTGGGTTAGAGAAAGTAGGGTTGCCAGATTTTACGATTTTAAAGTCCGGACACCCTAGACCTGCCCCCAAGCCTCCCCATCTCTGCCCAAGTCCCGCACTAGCTCCGCCCCTGCTACCTGCTTTGGTCAGGCAGGAGGCATGTGACATCATCGCATGGCATCCGCGCAGGCGCGGATTGCCTCCTGCCCAACACGATTGAGAGGAGGCTTTTCAAAACCTGGACAAAGTGCCCCCGGACATGTCCTCAAAAGGAGGACATATCTGGAGAAATCTGAACCTTAATGGTGTGCTCTCTTGCTGGAGGAACAAATATGAGGAAGCACACAACACTGGCATTTATTTCTTCAGTGCCTCACAAATAATTGCTATCACATGGAGTTTTTGCAGGACTCATATTTAGGCAAGAACCAGGTGTGGAAGAGTGCTTTCGCTTTCAGTTTTGCTGTAACACACGTTTGTTCCTTCCTATCTACCATTCAAACTTGCAGGAACCTTCTCTGTTTGTTAAAGAAGACAGAACCCCTCAGTTCATTATGACAAATTGACAAAAAATCCTCTCCTGAAAACCATCTACACTGTCCCTGACCTAGTAATTCATTTTAAGCATTATGGGCCATCATTTCCTTCTGTGCATTGTGAAGGAATATTTACTGGCCTCATTACCATTCCTTTTATACATTTCAATACAATTTCTATTCTTTTTTTACTGTGCACATTAACACCAGCGCTCAAACCCTTTGAGCTTTCGGTACACAATGATATACACGCAAACCCAGCGCTACTGCATGTTAATACAGATAGTAGTTAAGTTTAGATCATTGGCCCTTTCATCACAGAAAATGTGGTGGGTGCATGGAACTGCCTCCACCTGGTAGTGGTAGAGGAATATACGAGGGTAAATCAAAAAGAAAAGACAAAATATATTTAACGGCTTTAATGTAAGTCACTGTGAGCAGTTGAACACATCACTTTTCCACACAATCTCCATGCAAGACGACGCATTTGTTGTATCGTCCAACTAGCTTCTGCATTCCTGCAGAGAAGAAGTTTTTGGCTGCTCCCGAAGCCAGGTGAGCGCCGCTTCCTTTACTTCATCATGCTTTGTCGTTTGCTCTCTGGGTCGCAGTGATGCAACCATGTCTCATCACCATTGACAATTCTCTCCACACTAATCGGATCTTCTTCATACCGTCTCCAGAAATGGGTCACAACCTCCACATGCTGTTGCTTGTGCCGATCAGTAAGCTGTTTGAGAACCCATCGTGCGCAGACTTTCCTGTATCCCAAGACATCATGCATCATGGCAAATGCAGATCCATAGCTGATATCCAAATTTTCAGCCAATCGAGACACCGTTATCCATCTGTCTTCTCTAATCAAGGCATTTATTTATTTATTTAGATTTTTATCCCGTCCTCCCAGTAGCTCAGAACGGTCTACAGATAAACATACACAATGGAGAGTAATTAGACAAATAAGATGTACAATAGGTTAAATGTTTGGACATACAGGACTGTGCAGTAGTTAAATACAGGGAGTATACAGCAAATTAAGAGTAGAGTTTAAGTATAAGTAGTTTAGTTTAGTATAAGTCATTTAGTTTAGTATGAATAGTTTAGTTTAGTACAAGTTATTTGAGCTTAGATACAATTTATCCGAGTACAGACTAAGAGAGGACTATACTGAAATTTAGGGAGAAGTTAGACAGGGGAGGGAAGAGAGAGGTGGGGCTTAAGGGGGGTGTGGACTGAGGGTGACCTTTAGTTGAAGAGTAGGGTCTTTACCATTTTACGGAATGTCAATAATGAGTTCTGTTGTCTGAGTTGAGGGGGGAGTTGGTTCCAGAGATGTGGAATGAAGTGGCTGTAGGATCATTTGCGGGCAGTTTCTGAGAGGAGGGACCTTCCAGGGGGAATGCGTAGGCATATTTCCGATTATGAGCGGAGGGTGCGAGTGGGGGTGTAGATGGGAAGCTTGGATTTTATGTAGGAGGGGGTGGTGGTATAAATTCTCTTGTGGGCTATTGCTAGAGCCTTGAAAGCACAGCGCTGGCTAATGTGCCCTGCTCTGTCAATGTGTTCTTGTATGTGCAATGTTGATGGGCGACCAGAACAACCTTCATCGATTACACCTGTTCTTCCCACTTTAAACCTTTTTACACACACAGAAACCTTTTGTTGATTCATGGAGCTATGGCCATACTGGGTTAATATCCAACAGTGAATTTCCACAAGTTCACTTCCTCTACCTAGGGTTATAAGACATCTGGATTTCCCGGACATGTCCTCCTTTTGAGGACATGTTCAGTGGTCCGGATGAATTTCAAAACTCGGCACTTTGTCCGGTTTTTGAAAAGTTGTGTCGGGCTTGGAGGAAGTCCGTGCATGTGCGGCTGTCATGCGATGATGTCATACGTATGCATGCTTGCGTATGACATCATCACTTAGCGTCCACGCATGTGTGGACTTACCCCCTGCACAACAAGAGCAGGCAGCGGGGGCAGGGCTAGGGCGGAATTGGGGGCGGGTATAGGGTGGAGATGGGGGGAACTAGGTGGGCCTGGGGGCAGGGCTGGGGGGGTCCAGATTTTCTGAAAGGAAAATCTGGCAACCCTACTTCTACTCAAAGAAAGCACACTACTGCACATTGTTCTTCGATGGTGCAATCTTGCATGTTTCTGGTCTCATGGCTACCACATGACTAAAGGCCGAGCGCTGCACTGGGCATAGATAAACTATCCAACAGGCAATGTCTGAGTACATATGTCCACACACAATTCAGTCACACTACCAGCAATGCACTGCTACTTAGAGGCTCAGAGGGATATCAGACTACCCTCCAAGCAACCTAGCTCGAGAGGATTACTTCCTCATATTTCCCAAAAGCACCTCTATTGTCATATTTTCTTAAATTATTTTTCACTTTTCATATTAATTTTTCATTATTTATCTTCTATATATTAATACTTTTTTACTTAATGTACTTAGCTTTCAACTTTCAGCCATTGTTAAAGATCCCCTCAACCGCCAACGCGTTTCGAGTGGGGAAGCTAATTAATTAGTTACATCTCACACATCCAGCCGTCGGCTCTCCAAAAGAGAACTGGAAAAGAGAAGAGAATTGGGAAAGAGAAGAGAAGAAGGTATAGGCTGAGTACTTATGTTGCATTTTGTTAGCTCTGTTCCAGTTGTCACATAATTTAACAATTGCCTTTAATTTTTGATTCGTCGTACAGTAGTATACAAAAATGCATGAATGGGACAGACAAAAGGGAACCTTAGTTGTGGGGAAGCAAGGGTAAAGAAGTCAGCCACTTTCAACAGGAAAGGAAAATGTACAGACTGGATGAGCCTTGCAGAGTTTGTCTGCCTTTATTTCCAAGAGAGGAAGACAGCATGCGGAGAAAAAAATTGCGTGGTACATAGGCACATTAACTGAGGCGAGACAGTAGGATGTGATTACGATTCTTAAGGAACTGCAAAGCCTATTGCCTGAATTTACTTGCAATTTACTTTCAATGCATAGTGACTGCATAAGGGATATTGCTTAAATGGAGCTATTAGGATACGTCTAAATTGTACTTCACTGACAGATTCTGAAAACATAAAGACATCTTAAGTTTGGAACTAGTGACTAAAATGTGGTTAGCAATATTGTTGGATTAATTATATATTGCTGACTGCCCTGCTTCAGATGCCAATCTTGTATCTGCTCAGAGTGGCAGATACAACTTTGGCCATCTTTTTGGACAAGCGTGCTAGATGATATAGGTCTTCGTCTGCTGTCATGTACTATGCTGCTATGTGGATTGATATGAGTGCACTCAACTGTCGGCAGTGTTGACAGCATACTAATTTGCCCATAGGTTGTTCTAGATGGGCATGGGGGGTTGATGTTGCCCCCCCCCCAAATGCTATAGGTGCTGATGATTCAAAAACCTGAGGGAATGGCACAGTTTAGGGGGGTGAAGAACTTGTGTATGAAAAAGGAGCGGGACTTGGGTATGATAAGTATGTGATGATTGAAAAGGCAATGTTGAAAGCTAGAAGGATGCTAGGGTGCATAGGGAGAGCTATGGCCAGTACGAATAAGGAGATATTGATGCCCTTGTATAAGATTGTGGTGAGACCTCATTTAGAATATTGTGTACAATTCTGGAGACCCCCACCTTCAAAAAGATATAAATAGGATGGAGTCGGTCCAGAGGAAAGCTACTAAAATTGTCATAAGAACATAAGAATAACTTACTGGGTCAGACCAATGGTCCATCAAACCCAGTACCCCATTCTCACGGTTTCCAATCCAGGTCCCTTGTACCTGGCTAAAACCTATATGGCGCATGGGGACAGACATAAAGAAAGGTAGGAGAAGGAAGATATGATAGACATTTAAATACCTACGTGGCATAAATGTGCGTGAGGCGAGTCTCTTTTGAAAGGAAACTCTGGAATGAGAGGGCATAGGATGAAGTTAAGAGGTGATAGGTTCAGGAGTAGTCGTAAGAAATACTTAGGGGTGGTAGATGCACGGAATAGTCTCCTGGTAGAGGTGGTGGAAGCAAAGACTGTGTCTGAGTTCAGGAGAATATGGGACAGTTACGTGGGATCTCTTAGGGAGAGGAGATGATAGTGAAGCTGCGGATGGACCATTTGGCCTTTATCTGCCATCATGTTTCTATGTATGTTTCTAGTCCCTCTCTTCCCATGATAATAGGAGTCTTTATTTCTGCTCCCCTCCATGATAAGTAGGCAAACTACACTGATGGATCCACTTATAGTTCATCATATCCCTTTGTGTAGAGTTGCAGCAGGTGTTGGTACGAGTTCCTTTTATAAGACTCTAATTCCACTCGTCTATTAGTGAGAGATAAGATAACCTACTGTAGCTGAATGTAACTCACCTTGATCTACTGAGAAAGGCATGAGCTAAATTCAAACACCAGTATCTAGAAGGCGTGGCATAGTGGTTGGAGCTACAGCCTCAGCACCCTGAGGTTGGAGGCAGGGCAGGATTAATTCTTCGATGGCCCCTAGGCACACAAGTACACTGGGCCACCTGCCCCGTCCCAACCCACCATGCGCCCATGGAGAAACAGGAAGCTGCATCAGAGGGAAGCTTTGGGCAAGCAGCACCGCTTGCACAATTACAGTTCTCATTGCCTTTCTTACCCGCGTTGCTTGCTTGTCTTACTTTCCGTCGATCGGGGAGGGCCGCGTTGCCAATCGGGGTGGGTCCCGCATTGCTGATTGATGCTGGAGGGGCCTATCGCCGTTTGGAAAAAACAATGTCGATGCCCTCCTTCATCGGGCCCCCTGACCATTTCGGGCCCTAGGCACGTGCTTACTTGGCCTATTGGTTAATCCTGCCCTGGTTGGAGGTTTAAATCCTGTGCTGCTCCTTATGACCCTGGGCAAGTCACTTAATCTTCCATTGCCCCAGGCATGCTAGATAGATTGTGAGCCCACTGGGACAGATAGGGAAAATGCTTGAGTACCTGATTGTAAACTGCTTAGATAACTTTTTATTAAGGTGCGCTAACCGATTTAGCACACGCTAAATGCTAAGACGTCCATAGATTGTAATTGATGCCTTAGCATTTAGCGCCTTAATAAAAGGACCCCTTTGATAGGTGGTATATAAACACCTATAATAAATAGAATATAGCCCACAGGTTAGCATAGGGTCTAGAGCACACATGTCAAACACAAGGCCCGAATCCGGCCCGCCTGGCTGTTTTATGTGGCCCACGGTGACTGTGCCACATCCAAGCACCTGACTGTGCAGCCCCACTCCCAATGGCGCTCCAAGCACCTCACCGTGCTGTCTCAGTACCCATTTGCAGACAGAAAGACCCAGTCCCAGTGTAAAAGTAGGGCGCTCCATACAAGTGCCTGACTGTGCTTGTTGTTATTGTCAGAACCTGATTAATGCATGAGGGTGGCATGTGATATGGTGTCACAGGTTGAGGAAGGACCTAGATTGGCCACCGTGAGAACGGGCTACTGGACTTGATGGACCATTGCTTTGACCCGGTAAGGCTAGTCTTATAATCTTATGTACTAAGACTAAGTGTCTTAATAAAAAAATTCGGCCCATGACTTAGCCTGTGTTTAAGATTTTGGCCCCTTATGTGATTGAGTTTGACACCCCTGGTCTAGAGATTGCTAAGGTGCAACTAATAGGGCAAAAAAAAGAGTCTTAGGAAACTATTTGCCTAGCTTCTCGAGCAAAATTGACAGCTCAGAGTAGCAACATCTTCAATAAATAGTCATGACATTTTGTAAAGCTTCTGCTCCTGACCTAGCTGAAAGTAGACCGAAACCCTCCCCCCTCACGTACTGAGGAGAATCTAGTTCTCATTGCCAGTGTGCAAATGCCATGTCCCTCTTCACAGCTGCTTCCTGAGCAACTGAAGATCAGTGACAGGTGTCCAGCAGAAGGCCGAGGGCAGCAGCCTGGCTCTTCCTTGTCAGGACCTGCGCTGATGGCAGCTCCCCGGAATTCTTGTTTCCTTGGGTTTAGAGATCCTGGGCTTGATTTGTCTTGGGTTTGACCCGCCCAGTATGGCATATTTTTCAGGGTGCAGCACCCCTTTCACCACGTAAGTTATTCTGCAACATTCCTTGAACTAGAATGGCATCATTCAATGGAAAGATTTAAACAGGTGTACCAGAAGACCTCCAATGTTAGGATTCTAATGACCCCTGAGAAGGCTTGACCTTCAAGGTGTAAAGCTTAATGTAAATAATCCCTTTATAACATGGTATAATATTATTTATTTTAAACATTTCTTCTTCGCTTAAAAACTAAGCAGATAAGAACATAAGAACATAAGAAATGCCTCCGCTGGGTCAGACCTGAGGTCCATCGCGCCCAGCAGTCCGCTCACGCGGTGGCCCACCAGGTCCAGGACCTATGCAGTAATTCTCTATCTATACCCCTCTATCCCCTTTTCCAGCAGGAAATTGTCCAATCCTTTCTTAAACCCCAGTACCGTACGCTGCCCTATAACATCCTCTGGAAGTGCATTCCAGGTGTCCACCACACGTTGGGTAAAGAAGAACTTCCTAGCATTTGTTTTGAATCTGTCTCCTTTCAACTTTTCCGAATGCCCTCTTGTGTTTTTATTTTCTGAAAGTTTGAAGAATCTGTCCTTCTCTACTCTCTCTATGCCCTTCATGATCTTGTAAATCTCTATCATATCCCCTCTAAGTCTTCTCTTCTCCAGGGAAAAGAGACCCAGTTTCTCCAATCTCTCAGCGTATGAAAGGCTTTCCATCCCCTTAATCAGTCATGTCGCTCTCCTCTGAACTCTCTCGAGTAACGCCATATCCTTCTTAAGGTATGGTGACCAATACTGGACGCAGTACTCAAGATGCGGACGCACCATTGCCCGGTACAGCAGCAGGATAACTTCTTTTGTTCTTGTTGTAATACCCTTCTTGATTATACCTAGCATTCTATTCGCTCTCTTAGCGGCCGCTGTGCACTGTGCCGTCGGCTTCATTGTCATGTCCACCATTACCCCCAAGTCCCTTTCTTGGGTACTCTCATTCAATAACATCCCTCCCATCGTATAGCTGTACCTCGGGTTTCTGATTCCCACATGTAATACTTTACACTTCTCAACATTGAACTTCATCTGCCATCTCTCTGCCCATTCCCCTAATTTGTCCAAGTCCCTTTGCAATTTTTCGCAGTCCTCCTTTGTCCGAGCTCCACTAAATAGTTTGGTGTCGTCTGCAAATTTTATTATCTCACTCTTCGTTCCTGTTTCTAGATCATTTATGAATATATTAAATAATAAAACATACATATTTAGATACATACAAACATAACAAAACAGTATCATACAGGCCTAGGATTACCAGATTTTCCCAAAGGAAAATCCAGATCCATGGCCATGCCCCTAGGCCTGCCCAGTTTGGCCCTGTTTCGCCCCCAGTCCCACCCCTAGACGGCATCCACACATGCGCAGCCGCCACACAAAGATGTCACATGCACGTGTGCGTGACATTGCATTGCATCTGCGCGGATGTCCCTTCCCAACGCAATTTTGATGAGAAGCTTTTCAAAACCCGTCAAAGTGCCGGGTTTTGAAAAGCCGTCTGGACCCCCAGACGTGTCCTTGAAAAGGAGGACATGTTCAGGGAAATCCAGATATCTGTTAATCCTATACAAGCCTTCTTCCTACATATCCTAAAACATCTCTGCTTAAAGTAACATACAGCAGATAAAAGGTTGTACTTACCAAGCTCTAAGGTAGCTTTCATAATATTAAGCTAATAAAAGCCTTAACAAATAAAAAGGTTTTTAGTTGATTTTTAAAAGACATTTTGTCCCTACATAATCTCAAGTATCCTGGCATTCCTCAAATGTGGACCCACTACTGAGATTTGGGTCTTCCTATAGTATGTCCTATAGTATGTCGCATTGCAGACTGAGATCTCAAGGATCTAAGAGGTGTGTAATGCTCCAACATTTGAGTTAGATACCAGGGAGCTACCCCATAGATCACCTGGTGCACAATCGTCAAGACCTTCTACTCAATTCCAGTTAGTGAGGCTCCTAAAGAATGGTTTACTATGTAGGTACTTACATCAGACTCCGAAGTGGAGTGCAACTCCCCTCCTCAGGATAGTTTCTTACTGCACTGGTGCCCTCCCCCAACTTACCTAGTTTAAAGCCCTATGAAGTAGGCGGGCTAGTCAGTGTCCAAAGACGTTCTTACCTCTACCGGTGAGATGGATTCCGTCTGGTCCCTGAAGTCCCTGCAGTGCCTCTCCATGGTTTAGGAAACCGAAGTTCATCTCCCTGCACCATCCGTGTAGCCACTCGTTAGTCCTCTGGATAAGCTCATCCCTGGCTCTTCCCTTGCCTCTAATTGGGAGGATCGAGGAGAAGACCACCTGAGCACCTGTCCACCTCAGCTTCTCACTCAGGGCTCCAAAGTCTTTAGGTATATTCTCCAGGGTGTTCCTGGCAGTGTTGTTCGTTCCGACGTGAATGAGAAGCATGGGGAAGTGGTCCTGGGGCGTGAGAAGTCTATCTAGACAGGCGGTGACATCTCGGATCCTGGCTCCAGGTAGACAGCAAACCTCCCTTGATTGCAGATCAGGTCTGCAAATT
The DNA here is from genome assembly GCF_902459505.1 of Geotrypetes seraphini. NCBI lineage: Eukaryota > Metazoa > Chordata > Amphibia > Gymnophiona > Dermophiidae > Geotrypetes > Geotrypetes seraphini. The sequence continues at coordinate 93,121,048 of NC_047084.1, read as the reverse complement.
GGTCCCTCGGTGCCCCTCAGCAGGGAGTCCCCAATGACTACTACTCTGCGCTTCTTCGTGGGGAGTCGATCAGTTGTCCCCGGAATTAGAGCTGTGTGTTGGACCTCATCCTGTTCCTCTTCGGCAGTCCCCTCATGTAAGATCTGGAATCTGTTCCTGGGTTAATGTAAAACTGTACTGTTGATAAGAAAAAGAAGATGAAGAAATTGAAGAAGGGGGGGGGGGTCTCCTATGCTTACCTATGGAGGAGGTTACCAGCTGCCAGGACTCAGCGTCTCCAGCCATTTCCTGTACCCCAATCGTTGGACTCAAAGCTGAAGGCTTGGGCGTCTTGAGGATGGACTTGACCGGCGCCTGCTCGGTGATTTGGGACAGCTTCTGGATGATGCTGTCGATGAAGGCCTCATCCTCTCGGATGCTTCTCAAGCGCTTCACCTCCTCCCGTAGGCTCCTTAGTTCCTGCAAGATGTCTCCATCCAGCTGGCCCTCCTCCTCTGTCTGCGTAGAGACTGTAGTGTGCTACTGGGGGATAGCCTCGGTTTGCACGGAGACCTCTGTCCACCTTCCTGGGTCTTCATCCTTCTGTGCGCAGGTCATAACCACCTCCTGGATCCCCTCGGTGACTGGAATGCTGGTCTTGATTGCAGTCTTGGTGCTTCTTGTTCTCCCTGCCATTTTCAAGTGGTAATTGAGGCTCACCTGTTTGTAAATAAGTTAGAAAGTTAGAAAAAGTCTGTCTGTTAGAGAAGTCTGTCTGTGAGTTAGTGTGAGAGATTGAGAGATTAGGGTGTCTGAGAGATTAGGGTGTCTGCCTGCTATAAAGTTAGAGAGGTCTGTCTGCTTGTTTGTTAGTTAGAGAAGTTTGGGTTGAAGTTGCAAAGGGAGTTGACCTAGGAATAACATCAGGAAGTACTTTTTTGCAGAGGGGCTTAGTGGTACTCAGACACAGTGGCGTACCTAGGGGGGGGGGGGGGGGGGGGGGGGGGGGGCCGCCCCGGGTACCAGCCCTAAGGGGGTGTTCCCGGCCTTGCCGTTCAGTCCCCCGCCACCCCCGAAGGACCGCTCGCCCCCCTGGCCTCCCCGCACCACCTATGAACAGCCGCAGCAGGATCGCGAAGTCAGCGTCAGCATCCCTGCGCTGCTTCCTACGACGCGATCCCGCCCCTCCTCTGACGTCAGAGGAGGGGCGGGACCGTGGCGCAGGAAGCAGCAGGGATCGCTGACGCTGACTTCGCGATCCTGCTGCGGCTGTTCATAGGTGGTGCGGGGAGGCCAGGGGGGCGAGCGGTCCTTCGGGGGTGGCGGGGGACTGAACGGCAAGGCCGGGAACACCCCCTTAGGGCTGGTACCCGACACTGACTTCGCGATCCTGCTGCGGCTGTTCATAGGTGGTGCGGGGAGGCCAGGGGGGCGAGCGGTCCTTCGGGGTGGGTCGGGGCATCAGGCCTTCAGGGTGGGGCGGGCGGGCCGGCAAGCAGGCTTTCAAGGGGGAGGGGGTGACAGGCAGGCAGGCAGGCCTTCAAGGGGGGACAGGCCTTCGGGGGGGGGGTGCAGACATTCAAGGGGTGCAGGCCTTCAAGGGGGGCAGGCAGGCCTTCAGGGGGGTGCAGACCTTCGGGGGGGGGGTGTAGGCCTTTGGGGGGGTGCAGACCTTCAAGGGGGTGCAGGCCTTCAAGGGGGGAAAGGCAGGCAGGCCTTCAAGGGGGGGACAGGCCTACAAGGGGGGGGGACAGGCCTACAAGGGGGGGACAGGCCTTCAAGGGGGGGGTGCAGGCCTTCAAGGGGGGTGCAGGCCTTCAAGGGGGAGACAGGCCTTCAAGGGGGGGAAAGGCAGGCAGGCAGGCCTTAAAGGGGGGACAGGCCTACAAGGGGGGTGGGACAGGCCTTCAAGGGGGGGACAGGCCTTCGGGGGGGTGCAGACCTTCAAGGGAGTGCAGGCCTTCGGGGGGGGGGGGTGCAGTCCTTCAGGGGTGGGGTTTAGGCCTTCAGAGGGGGACAGACCTTCGGGTGGGAGGTAAAGTCCTTCGGGGGGTGCAGGTCTTCAGGGGTGGGGTGTAGCCCTTCGGAGGGGGGACAGACCTTCGGGGGGGGGGGGGTCCTGGTGTAAAAGTACACAGAGGGAGAGAGGGAAGGGGGGGTTCAAAGATACATGCATATGCCAGACTTTGGGGGTTAGAAATAATGGGTCTAAAAACAGAGGAGTGGGAGAGAGATGGTGCATAATGGGATTTAGGGAGGGAAGGAACAGAAAGGGAGAGAACTTGGAAACAGGGGATGGTGTGGAGGGGGGATAGAGATACTGGATAGGAGGATAGTTGGGAACAGAAAGGGAGAGATGGTGGATCCTGGGGTGGTGGGGAGTTGAGAAAAGGTGAATCTGTGGATGGAGACAAAAAAAAAGGAAAGATGCCAGATCTCCGGGAGAGGGAAGGGAAACGGAAGGGGAGAACAGAGATGGCAGACGGATGGTTAGCACGGAGAAAGGAGACCCTGGCAAGCAAGACAACAAGAGCCTGGGACCAACAAGATTTGAATATTGATCAGAGAACAAAAGGTAGAAAAAATAATTTTATTTTCTGTTTTGTGATTACAATATGTTAGATTTGAAAAGTGTACATGAGACAGCTTGAAATGGGAACTTTTCTATTTTTGTGAATGGCAAGGCTGAGTTCAGTTAAAATATATGCTTTATAAGAAAATATAATAATGTGTTTTATAAAGTTTATAAGCATTGCTGGCATACTCGGTGAGGTGTTCCTAGTGTTGGTGGTGGTGGTAGCATGTCAGTGTGTTGAGAGGAAGAGGTAGTCTGGGAAATTCTGCTGAGCAAACTCTGGGCCCATTTCCACCCCCAGTTAGTCCACTCCACTCAACTGGTTCACACACTGAGTGGGTCTTTGGGTGTTATTTCTGGGTAGTTGTTTTAGAATCTCTTCCAGTGGTTTGTCAGTATCTCCTTCTGGTCCAAGGAAGGAAACTTTGTCAACCTTAGCATTGACCTTCAGAATATGTTTGTAACAGCGCTGCTTGTGTGGCATTAGGCTATGTAGTGATCGAAAGAAAAAAACAGACCTTTGCACATTTTTGCACTATATGGTGGGTGTATGAGGAGATTCATTTCCTGCACAGTTAAGTCCATTTTTTCTACTGAATAATAGTATAGGTACAATGAAAGTAAATAGCAAAAATGTTTGAGTAGATAATTAAGGAAATCTTTTTCATATTGCTTGCTTATGGACTGGGAAAAAAGACTGTTCAAGCAAATGTCTCCAGAACTGCTTTAATGGAAAAATGTGATTTTTTTTTTTTAAGTACTTTGTGAAATTTATTGTTGTTGTGAAATTTATTGTTATACTTTGTTTAAACTTAAAAAGCGGGTGTCATTAACAGTGAATCTAATCGAAAAATCGATTCAACAGGGTGAATCGGATCGAATGAAATATTTTTCTCTGAATCGGGCAGCACTATTGGCTACCATGAGAATGGGCTACTGGGCATGATGGACCATTGGTGTGACCCAGTTAGGCTATTCTTATGTTATGTTCTCATCTGTAGGGGCCTTTGTTTTCACTTCTTATTTTAATGTATTTTTTTCCTGGGAACTTATCAGTGTTTTTTTATAATGGGAACAAAAATGGAAGAGAATTAATGTGTGTGGAATGGGGGGGGGTAACTAATTTCTTCAGCTAAATAATTCAATCCACTTCAAACAGACATAGGAGAACTCACGCACCATTCACACACCCTCCAACCAAAAACGTCAAAAGAAAAAAACTGTTCGACAACCTCCTAGCCATTCGAGCTGCAACACTTGACCCCCAACTCTACAACCTATTGACCTCGACCACAAACTACAAAACCTTAAAAAAAGAAATAAAAACCCTTCTATTAAAAAAACACATAAAACCAAACTAACATAATCAGAACTGTCCCAAGCATCACCTGCAACTACTCCATATGTACTTCTGATGTCATGACAATTCAGACATAATTTATGTTATGTTATGTTTGGAATAATGGTTACATAAATGAGGTTCAATAAAAGAAAATTTTCTGTGGGAGCATTTGTTGGAACTTCTGTTATCCTGATTTCTTCTATCTGTGGGCTTTCTTTAGCTAACCTACTTATCTGGGGCTTTCCACTTCTGCAGCTGCCCTTTTCACGGTCCACTTTGCGCTTGCACTCTCTGGGGAGGGGGGGTTGGGTCTGGGCTTGGTGGGGTAGGTGTGTCTGGTAGTTTTGTCTGGGTGGTGGCTGGGTGTTTCTTGGGTGCTTGTTGTGCGGATTGGTGTGTCTGGTGAGCGGTCTGGGTGTTGTTGCTTGTGGGGGTTTTTTTCATTATAAAATATGGCTGAGGGTCTAGTCCGGCTTATTATTCTTGTGGGTTCTGGGGTGGGATTTGTTTGCTTGCCCCAAGTTTTGGCCTTTTGTTGTGTATTGCTATGCCTCTCATTGGCAATTTTCTCTTGGGAGAGGCTTGTTCATGCTTGTTGTTGCTGTTACTCTCATTCTGTGTTCTTTTTGATAATGTATAAGTTTCTGTACAGACCATGGTTGCTTGTCTGGACCTTTTGCCATTCTCAATAAAAATACTTTGGAAAAAAAAAAAAAAAAAAAAAAAGAAAATTTTCACTGCCTGTTTCTATTCTGACCATTTATTCCATTTCATGGTTATTGCAAAAAAAAAAAAAAAAAAAAAAAATTTTACATGGGGGGGGGGGGGGGGTGTCAAAAAATGATGGGCCCCGGGTGCCACATACCCTAGGTACGCCACTGCTCAGACAATAACTCCAGTAGTTAGGAAGTATGTCCAGTGCCAGGCAGACTTCTACAGTCTGTGCTCTGAAAATGGCAAGGACAGATAAAGGTCAAGAATGTATATTCTGTATTACAATGCATGCTTTGAGCTTATCTTATTTGGCAGACTGGATGGATCATGCCATCATCTACTATAGCCCTCTTTTACAAAGGCGCGCTAAGTGTTTTAGTGTGGATTTAGCGCGCTGAATCAACATGTGTGCTAACCGCTAACACATCCTTAGGATAACATCCACGCGTTAGCATTTAGCGTGTGTTTAACGCGCGTTAATATGCGCACCTTTGTAAAAGAGGGGGTACGTTACTAGGGTACAATGTTATAGAAAATATATAGGAAACACACACCTCTCACAAGCACTGCTGCAGAAGTGATATGACAGCAGTGGCGTACTAATGGGGGGGGGGCGGTTCGCCTCAGGCGCCGTCTTGGCGGGGGCGCAGGCACTGTCCTCCTCTTCACCCACCCGCTCCTTCCCCGCCCCCCCCCCCCGCTGCCGCATATGCACGCCGCTTCCCTTCCACTGTCCCTGTGTAACGTTCCTGGTGTGATCAGCAACCCCCAACCTGCTGTCGCGCCAGCGTCGGCCCTTCCTCTGACTTCACTTCCTGGACCCGCCCCCTAGGAAGTGACATCATAGGACGATCTGACACTGGCGTGACAGCAGCTTGGGGGGTTTCTGCTCGCACCAGGAACATTACAGAGGTACGGGGGGATGGGAAGCTGTGTGTGCTCGGCAGGAGGTGGCGGGGAAGGAGCATGTGGAGGTGAGTTGTGGAGGAGAGGGCGGAGGAGGGGCCCAACCGCCCTGGGTGCATCTCACCCTCGCTATGCCACTGTATGACAGGTCTCCAAACTTTGTATCTTACTACCACATTTCTGTTACAAGATACCCATTTATACTAATCATTGATTAAAGCCAAACATTGATCAAAGATACTTATAAATTAAATCAAAGCCATTTTTGTACATAAGAACATAAGAAGTTGCCTCCACCGGGATCAGACCAGAGGTCCATCGCGCCCAGCGGTCCGCACCCGCGGCGGCCCATCAGGTCCATGACCTGTCAAGTGTTCCCTGCCTCATCCTAAAAAACCTATCATTACTTCTATCTGTATCCCTCAATCCCTCATATGATTTAAATGCAAAATGACATATTATGAATCTATCTACTATTTACGTAAATAACCTCAGAGAACTCAAAATGTATCATTAATCACAAAACTGATTATCATGTCTTTGTCATAGGTTTCAAAAAGCTATTTCATTATCACTTTTTTTTTTTTTCAATTTTGAATACCTGCAGAAGTCAAAACATAAGAGCATAAGCACTGCCTTACTGGGCTAGATCGATGGACCATCAAGCCCAGTATCCTGTTACTAACAGTGGCCAATTCAGGCCATTCTTCTTCCCATTTGTAAAGGTATTCCACCCAAATTGTTTTCCCCTGCACCCCAATCTCTGACTAGATACTTCCTTTTGATTCAAACCATCTTGGTTCTCTTCCATTTGCAATTTGTATCCCAGAAAGTACTTTTTCTGTTCCCCTTACATCTCATACACTCATTGTATGTATCTCGTTGTAACATCTCTTACTTCTTGTTGTAAACATCTCTTACTCTCATTGTATGTAACTTCTTGTAAACTGCTTTGAACTTATGGTATAGTGGTATATAAGAAATAAAATTATTATTATTATTAGTTACCTGGCAAGATCCTAAAAGAGTACAACAAATTTTATGCTGCTTATCCTAGAAATAAAGCAGTGGATTTTCCCCAAATTTATCTTAATACTTGCTTATGGACTTTTCTTTTAGGAAATTAGCAAAACTCTTTTTTTTTTTAAAACCCTGCTAAACTGACTGCTTTTACCACAACGAATTCCAGGGTTTAAATGTTTAGTGAAGAAATATTTTCTTTGATTTGTTTAAACTTACTACTTAGTAGCTTCATTCTGTGCCCCCCTAGTCCTTGTATAAACAAGTGATTCATGTCTACATGGTTCTGCTCCACAGCAATGGACATAACCTTGGCATTGCTCTACTTTGAACTGCTACATAAATGTTATTTACTCACTGACTGCACCATTGGAACCCATTTTTATACTTTGCAAGAAAATAATCAGTATTTCCCTACACAGCAATCTACCTCAGCTTCTATTTGCATTCATGTCTTCTGGGATCATTCTTTGGAGGGGAAAAATCTCCCATTCATTCCAGATCTTCTCCCCATTAGTCCACATTCACTTGCTCAGTAAAAAACCTCAAACATATGTTCCTATTTCTTACAGTGTAATACCAAAGTATCACTGACCCCAAGCTCTCTAGAATTACAGAAATAACCTAGCATTGTATCACTGCTTTTGCTGACGGCAGTAGATTGTATTACATGTGGGATCACAGTCTTCCATTTCAGAAAATGTATCAAGCATAGAGAGGTACTTCCCCCCCCCCCCAGCGTAATATGAAGTTTCCAAAAATATCAGTGCTGTAAAGAACTGCATCAGGAGCCTAATGCTCCTTTCTCTCCCACTTCTTTTTCGTGCTTGGTAATCTTGTCTTCCTTCAGCTGCTTGCAACCTGAAATATACAGTATATCTCTCATCTCAAAGGTCATCTCTGTGTACCCACAAAGATACCACAGTAGCAACCAGTTTTGGTCATGTATTTATTTTTTATTAAAGAGAAATAAGGAATACAATGGAGCCTTTTGCAGAACTGCTACGTTACCCAGATCCAGGAGGGAGACCTTTTTGGACAGTCCTGGATTTTTAACTTATATCCTAAACCTAAAGCAATGAAGAATTTGTAGACCCTGATTCTACACATTTGAAATCAGTGCTGCAGGTTCCATAATGCACCAGGTTGGGATTGTTAGAAATCCAGGACTGCTGGAGCGGCATAGCTTGGTAATTCTGCATTTTTGTTTCCAGAAGTGTCCAAGGCTATTGTTCTAAATCCTGAAGGTGTGTGAGCCTAGCTGTTGTGTTAGACTGATAATGCTAGAAAATTAATTAATTTGTTGTTTAGGAGTGTATATTCATTTGTACATGCTGCTGAAATTTCTTGTGGGGTTTTTTTTTTTCTTCAGTCAAAATTCAAAGGGTTCCTTTTACTAATATGTGTTAGGGCATTAACGCGCGGGATAGCGCGCGTTAAAATGCCATGCGCGCTAGACGCTAACACCAGCATTGAGCCGGCGTCAGTTCTAGCTGCTTAGTGCGGGTTTAGCACGCACTAAAATGCTGCTTGCGCTAAAAACGCTATCGCAGCTTAGTAAAAGGAGCCCAAACGGAAAACCTCTATCTCCACTGAATACAATAAAAGTCACAAAACAATGCTAACCACTAACGGCAGGAAAGTGGAGTCGATGTACTAGACACAGCCAAGTTTATTGATAAGCAAAAATATTAAAAATGAATTAAAAACAATTGCAGCTGTCACTGGTAACACACTGGAATGACGCAATATTGTGCGCTGTAATATAATCACCTCGATGATGATTATGTCAGCAGTTCAAAATGGTTGACAAATATACGACACACAGATGGACTTCTGTAGATGAAGAGAAACCTGGGACCCTACAAGGTCTGTGTTTCAGCTATTTATCTGCCTTCATCAGGGATCCTTAACTGGAAGTCCAAGGCCAAAATGAAGCAAAAAATAAAGAGCGTATGGGTGGGAAGGTATAGGTTTTTCCTGATGTGTGTGTTGACACACAAGAAAAAAGAAAACAGTTTTTGTTACTTCGCTCCCAGGTTTTATCTATAGGAGCGCTTTTTCATTTGCGTTTTCCATGTAAATGTTTAATTATTTTTTGAAACGAATAGATACCTTTTCTGTGACCCGAAACTGCTAAAAGCTTGGAACGTGTGGTAACGGTTCCAAGGGAGGATGTGAGGGAGTTGGATGTAGACACTTAGGCCCTCTTTTACTAAGGTGTGCTAACCGATTAGCGTGCGCTAAACGCTAACGCGTGCATGTGAGTCGATGGACGCGTTAGCACACCTTAGAGCTCCTTTTAGCGGTTTAACGCGCGTAATAGCGCGCGCTATACTGCCGGACCCGCTAGCCGCTACTGCCTCCTCTTGAGCAGGCGGCAGTTTTTCGGCTAACGGGGGGGGGGGGGGGTGTTAGCGCGTGATAAAAAGTCACGTGCGATAAAGCCACTAACGCGACTTCGTAAAAGGAGTCCTTAGTAAAAGAGGGGGGTTAGTTGTTTGGGACGATGTAATTGATATTCTGTCTAGGTTCCCGGATTTAGTTTGTAATTGATTTTTGCTTTAGTGATGCCTTAAATTTTCTCTCAAATTGTATTTGTGGGCTTATAGGGAAATTCTATTGTTTAAATTTAGGTCAGAATGTTCTGGGGGAAAAAATGATTTATTTATTTTTTTCCCTTGTTAAATTTTATTGTTGCAATTGAATCCTGATGCGTGTAAGTGCTGTTTATTTTGAAAAATGATAAATAAATAATTAAAAATAAAGAGCTCACTCGGAGCGATGGTTGCTTGAAACACCAATGCTCAGCAGATAAATAGCCGAAACACGGACCTTGTAGGGTCCCGGGTTTCTAGTCATCTACAGAGGTCCATCTGTGCGCCATGCCATTTAAAATCAAGGTAATATTTATACAGCGCACAATATTGCATCATTCCAGTGTGTTACCAGCCACAGCTGCAATTGTTTTTAATTCATTTTTTAATATTTTTGCTTATCAAGAAACTTGGCTGTATCTAATACATCGACTCCACTTTGCTGCCCGTTAGTGGTTAGCGTTGTTTTATGACCTTTTTTTTTTTTCTTTCTCCTGAGACATCAGTAGTGAACACTCTTCCAAAAGACTGTGCACTGTTCTTAAAGCGTGCACATTATTTCTAACGGACCTGATTCTATATAGTGTGACCAAATCTGCGTGCACATTGCCAGTGTGCATGCGCAACTTCATTGTTCATAGTCTATTGCTTATATTCCGCTTTTATTCAAAGCGGATTGCAACAATACATACATAATAAAAACAAAACAAACTTATCAGCCATCCATCGCACATACATCAAAACTTTATCAAATATGGCATGTCAAAACTCTTCGTAAATCTGTTTAAAAAAAGACATGAGCTACCAATCCATTCTGCCAGTACAGCATATTAACGTGCATATCTCATCTGACAAAAGAAGATGGCATTTCAAGAGTTTCTTAAATTGGCGCAGATCTACTCTGTTGGTCCTGCGCATGAGGAAGGACGCTTCCTTATTATTTCTAAATACAATTTTGTCTGAATTGGAACAACTAGGCCTGACTGAGTGGCAGACCTCAAAGATCTTGATGGCAAATAAGATGTCAAACAGTCCTGTAGATATTTTGGTGCTTGCTGATGTAGTGGGGAGTGTGTAGCGCAGTGGTTAAAGCTACAGCCTCAGCACCCTAGGGTTGTGGGTTCAAACCCATGCTGCTCCTTGTAACCCTGGGCAAGTCACTTAATCCCCCCATTGCCCCAGGTACATTAGGAAGACCGGGAAAAATGCTTGAGTACCTGAATAAATTCATGTAAACCATTCTTAGCTCTCCTGGGAGAACAGTATAGAGAATAAATAGTGTGACAAGATTCAGCCTCTGATAACCAAAGCTGATATTGTGACATCACAATGCCTCATTCCACCAATGCGTAAGAGCCAACCTCATCAGTGATGTCACAATGGCTTCATTGTCCTTTACTTGGCTCACTTTTACTACTAGGGTGGTGCAGTGGTTAAAGCTACAGCCTCAGCACCCTGGGGTTGTGGGTTCAAACCCATGCTGCTCTTTGTGACCCTGGGCAAGTCACTTAATCCCCCCCTTGCCCCAGGTACATTAGGTAGATTGTGAGCCCGCCGGGACAGACAAGGAAAAATGCTTTGAGTACCTGAATAAATTAATGTAAACCGTTCTGAGCTCCCCTGGGAGAACGATATAGAAAATTGAATAAATAAATAAATAATTGCCAGTCAACAAGTAATTGGCAGTAGTTGTCACTAATTAAAATTTACATGCTCAGTATTCTAAGCCTATTCTTTTTTTTTTTTTTTAATCTTTATTGATTTTCCAAACTACAACTATGCAAAACAAAACAAAAAAATATCTATATCTATATCTATATACATACATATAATAGTACAAAAAGAGCACATTGATCCTATAGACTTAAATAAGCAACTATTTTAACCCTCCCTCCCACCCAATAATCAAGAAAAAGAAATACATAGAATCAATCAATAACTTTCCCATTTTAAGATTGCCATGCAAATCCCACCCCGCTCCCACCCTGGATGTGGATGTTAAAAGGACCATAAAATAAAATCAGTTATCAGTCTTTAAAGAATTTTGCCAATGGTTCCCAGATTAACAAATGAAATGGAGCACTCAGTATTACATATAATGTAAAATTAAAACAGAGGAGAAAAGACCTCAAAAAATAAAACAGAGGAGAAAAGACCTCAAAAAACCCCTGGACTACAATCAAAAAGATCATAACCAATTGGGGTTGGGTTTCATCACTGGTCAAAACCCCCTGTATAATTTTTTGATTTTTATGAGGATTTAATTTTCCAAAATTCAATGTGTGTTTATACATATAAATTAATATTGTGATTAAATATCAATATCTCTCTTTTTCAATTGAGCATTAAATAACCAGCAGCTAAATATTGAAAATTTCGATAATATAGGACAGTGGTTCCCAACCCTGTCCTGGAGGAACACCAGGCCAATCGGGTTTTCAGGCTAGCCCTAATGAATATGCATGAGAGAGATTTGCATATGATGGAAGTGATAGGCATGCAAATTTGCTTCATGCATATTCATTAGGGCTAGCCTGAAAACCCGATTGGCCTGGTGTTCCTCCAGGACAGGGTTGGGAACCACTGATATAGGATATGGCTTTATGATGTCAAGCACTTATCTTGATAACCCAACGGAGGCCCCATCCGTTTTGCTCCAACGGGCTTCTTCAGGGGTGATGATAAAGCTTGTTGTTTTGCCGGAAGAGATTAAATATTGCTCAAAAGTTCTTAATGTAACGGGGTTTAAAGACTAGTAGATACAGAAAAGCAGAAAACACAATCAAAGAACCATCCTCATAGAAATCCTCATCAGGAGCCCGCAAGGCAACCCAGAGTCCGACTACAACCCAAAAGCTTGTGTTTTCAATTCAACCTTATGGGTCTTATTGTTTATTACTACTGCTATGAATTATTTCTATAGCGCTACCAGATGCACGCAGCACTGCACAGAGTCACAAAGAAGAAGAAAACAGTCCCTACTCGAAAGAGCTTAGAACCTAAACAGACAAGACAGACAAACAGGATGCCATGGATACAGTTAAGGGGAACGGTTAATCTGCTGGCTGGGTTGGAGGGCAGAGGGGAGTACAGGACAATCAAGCCATTGTGACATCACTGATGAGGTTGGTTCTTATTGGTGGAATGAGGCATTATGACATCACAATCTCAGCTCTGCTACCTAAAGACTGAAACTTCACACTACTACTACTACTATGAATTAATTCTATAGGGCTACCAGACGCACGCAGCACTGTACAGAGTCACAAAGAAGACAGTCCCTGCTCAAATGAGCTTACAAGCTAAACAGACAAACAGGATGTCTTGGATACAGTTAAGGGGAACGGTTGGAGGGCAGAGGAGTAGGGTTAAGGATTAAAGGCCATATCAAAAAGATGATTTTCGATACCGCTGCTAATGACTGGGGGAGTCAATAGGACCCTACCGCCCATATGTTGGCAGGAAGCTAATTCCATAACACAGGAGCATCCCAGAAAAAGGCCCTCTCTCGTGCTGATATAAGATGAACCCTAGATGAGGCAGGGATAACAAGCTTAAACATATTGGCAGAGTGCAAAGCTCTACCTGGAGTATAGGAACAGATCGTGCTTGCCAAATCAGGGGGTACTTTGTCATAAAATTCTAAGATTGTGAACTTCACCCTATAATCAGTCATAAGCTCATGATATTCTGAGAAATAATGCTGTGACATGCTGCTTCTTATGAATCCCCACAATCAAATCCCTGCAATTTGTAACATCTGCAGGCGCTTTGTCAAATACCGAGCAACAGTAAACAACATCCCCCTAGTCATATTTTGAAGTAAGTGGTAGAGTGGCCTGATGGTTAGAACTGCTGCCTCAGAACCCTGAGGTTACAGGTTTGATCCCAGCACTTCTCATTGCGACTTGAGAATGACATGAGCACATTTTTCCCCGCAGGAACTCAATTTCCCCGTGAGTTTTGTTGCTCTCCCTACCCCATTCCTGTAAGCTATATCTTAACTGCACAAGCCTCGAACACTTATGATTTTAAAGTGTTAGAGGCTTGTGCAGATGAGGACGGAGCTTAGGCATTGGTGGAATGAGGCATTATGACATCACAATCTGAGCTCTAGAATGTTGCTACTTATGATTTTAAAGTTTTAGAGGCTTGTGCAGATGGGCACGGAGCTTAGGCATTGGTGAAATGAGGCATTATGACATCACAATCTGAGCTCTAGAATGTTGCTACTTATGATTTTAAAGTGTTTGAGGCCTGTGCAGATGAGGACAGAGCTTGCAGGAATGGGGCAAGGACAAAAAAGGAACTCACAGGGACGGGGTGTCAGGTCAAAAGCACGCCAGGACAAAGGCGCGAGCAGACAATTGAGTGCAGCGTGGAGGCGCGCGCCAAAGAAAATTACTGTTTTTAGGGCTCCGACGGGAGGGGCGTGGGGGGAACCCCCCACTTTACTTAATACAGATCGCGCCGCATTGTGGGGGTGTTGTGGGGGTTTTGGGGTGTTGTAACCCCCCACATTATACTGAAAACTTCACTTTTTCCCTGTTTTTAGGGAAAAAGTTAAGTTTACAGTAAAATGGGGGGGTTACAACCCCCCAAACCCCCCACAACGCCGGCGCAATTTCTATTAAGTAAACTGGTGGTGCTCCCCAACAAAACCCCCCGTCGGAGCCCCTAAAAACAGTAATTTTCTTCGGCGCGCGCCTCCGTCTTGCGCTCAGTTGTCGGCGTGCGCCTTTGTCTTCCGCGTTGTTGTCTATGAACCCAGGGACGGGATGGGAAAATGAGTTCCCCCGGGAATGGGGAAATATTTGTCCACCTGTCATTCTCTTCTTGTGACCCTGGGCAAGCTATCCATTGTCCCAGGTACAATAGTTAGATTGTGAGGCTCCTGGGACAGATAGGGAAATACTTGTATTTAATATAAACTGCTTAGGATATATCGGTGGTATAAAAATAAGTATTATCCTGAAGCTGTTACTGGTTTTCCTTGCCAGTTTGACATGGCCCCCCCCCCCCCCCATGTCAAACTGGCATGGGGGGGGAAGGGACAAAAAACACTGGGCAATTAAGGAGGCAAACCTCCTATGCTAGGGATGTCTAATTTCAGCCTTCACCATGTTGGGTTTTCAGATAACCCTACATGCTAAGCACATATTAGGGTTTATAAGTGCCCTTATGATAGCAGACCTGTACGTTCCATCCGAGCTGCATGAGAGCTTCATTTCTGAACAGGGGTTGTAGGACTGCCTCCTGATTCTGGTTTATCTTCTCTTCCCATTGCTAAGGCTTTCGAAGTGATTTGGAAAAATATCAGCTCTTGGAAAGTTGCCTGTATTTTGGTTTTAAATCAAATTTTAATTGTTGCAAATATAAGTAACAGCAAGAAAAAGGACAAAGACCTTCTAAAGCAAATAATTAATATCGTAAACACATCACTTCCTACAAGCCCACCTCTAGAGAAGCGTTTGTGAGATCTCAGAGCACTGGCTTCCAATTAACCAACGCTACGCATTCAAGGCCCTGGTATTAGCACATAAAAGAATTTACGCCACCACCCCAGCCTACATAGAATCCAAGCTAACCCTGTACACCCCCATCCGCCCCCTCTTCTCGGAAATAGAGAAACGCCTATGCATCCCCCCAGGAAGGTCCAATCTGTCAAATGCTCCTACAGCCACTTCATCCCCCAACTCTGGAGCCAACTCCCCCCGCAAATCAGATTACAATACTCATTGATGACCTTCCGGAAAGCGGTAAAGACCCTCCTCTTCAACTAAAATTACAACCGCAATCTATCCCTCACCCACCCCAAACTCCCCCTCCCTTCTACCCTCTCTTCTCCATTCTGAACCTCTACTTAAATGGTTCATAGACAACGGCGCGAAAGACAAAGGCGCGACCAGACAATTGAGCGTAGTGCGGAGGCGCGCGCCGCTCAAAATTACTGTTTTTAGGTGCTCCGACGGGGGTTTTTGTTGGGGAACCCCCCCACTTTACTTAATAGACATCGCGCCAGCGTTGTGGTGGGTTTGGGGGGTTGTAACCCTCCACATTTTACTGTAAACTTAACTTTTTCCCTAAAAACAGGGAAAAAGTTAAGTTTTCAGTAAAATGGGGGGGGTTACAACCCCCCACACCCCCCCACAACGCCCCCACAATGCGGCGCGATGTCTATTAAGTAAAGTGGGGGGTTCCCCCCCACGCCCCCCGTCAGAGCACTAAAAACAGTAATTTAGAGCGGCGCGCACCTCCGCGCTGCGCTCAATTGTCTGGGCGCGCCTTTGTCCCGGCGCGCTTTTGACCTGACACCACTTAAATTGCTGTACTTAAACTACTGTATAGTCTTTGTATTGCCCAAATATACTCCACTGTGAATGTTTGCTTGTAGGCCGTTCTGAGCTACTGGGAAGACGGGATAAAAATCTAAATAAATAAAAAATGAATAAAATAACACAAAAGTTCACATGATCTGAAATGAAGCAGACGATTAAGCTAACCTTATTGAATAGAAACATTACTTAAAGGCAATATCCTTTTTATTTGCAAGCAAAGTCTCTAGATGCATCAGGTCCAAAAAGACATATGAATTTGTTGCCCATGTGACCAGACATTTAAAGTTACCTTTATTTGGGAAGTCCGTCTGTGATGACTGTACTCCTGCAGTTTTGTGTGTCTGGTCCGGTTCATAGACAACACCGCGAAAGACAAAGGCACGCGCCGATAACTGAGTGCAAGACGGAGGCACGCACCGAAGAAAATTACTGTTTTTAGGGGCTCCGATGGGGGTTTTTGTTGTGGAGCCCCCCCAGTTTACTTAATAGAGATTGCGCCGGCATTGTGGGGGGTTTGGGGGGTTGTAACCCCCCACATTTTACTGTAAACTTAACTTTTTCCCTAAAAACAACCCCCCAAACCCCCCCCAACGCCCCCACAATGCGGCGCAATCTCTATTAAGTAAAGTGGGGGGGTTCCCCCCACGCCCCCCCGTCGGAGCCCTAAAACCAGTAATTTTGAGCGGCGCGCACCTCCGCGCTGCGCTCAATTGTCTGCACGCGCCTTTGTCCTGGCGCGCTTTTAACCTGACACCGTCTGGTCCCCTTGAAATCATAAGTGTTTCAGAGCGTCACCTACAGTTCCGCCATCTGTGCATTCACAGTGATGAATGTCATGGCTGTTAAACAAGCCCCCAAACTATCTGTCTGTTCCAGCTGAATTAACCCCTTATTATTCATTTTACCAACCTGGAGTGCTTTCTTTCTGCAAGCTATGCTCAGCACAAGTAGCATGCAAATCATATGTATGCTATATGTGCTAGGGTTACCAGATTTTTACTTCCCCCCCCCCAAAAAAAAAGAGGATGTGTGGCCCCGCCCTATTCTGCTTCCGGTCCTGCCCCGTTCTCCTGTTCCGTCCTACCCTGTTCTGCCCACAGCCCTGCCTCATTCATCCCCCCCACCCCAACCTTGGCCCCACACAAACCTCATGCATGGATGCCCTCCAGACGTGGTCCTGAGCTCAATGGTTTTCAGAACCCGGACAAACTGCTGTGTTTTGAAAACCCGTCCGAACGCTTGGCCAGTCCTCTAAAAAGAGGGGTTCATAGACAACGGCGCGAAAGACAAAGGTGCGCCCGGACAACGCGGCGCGATGTCTATTAAGTAAAGTCCCCCCCGCGCCTCCCCGTCGGAGCCCTAAAAACAGTAATTTTGAGCGGCGCACGCCTCCGCGCTGCGCTCAATTGTCTGGGCGTGCCTTTGTCCCGGCGCGCTTTTGACCTGACACCAAAAAGAGGACATGCCTGGACAAATCCGGAGATCCGGAAATAACCCTAATTTGTGCTGAATATCCTGGTGAAAGGAGGAGGGAATGTGCCTGACGACCGCACATAAGGGCTGAGCGGTAGGCCCAACTCTTACGCGCAGGCCAAATATACTTCCTGATTGCCGGAGCAAGTTAATTTTTGTTGTGTTTTTTTTTTTTTTCCTGTTTTTCACATGCAATATGGACACAGCTGTTGCACGTGTTTTCTGTGCGTCCCACATCAAACAGCTGTGTTCTGACTATAGGTGCGGGACACACACTCACACAAAACCACACACAAACAGCTACTGGAGATTTTTGCGTGGTAAGAGGTGGGCGTTCCCCGTTGCGAATTACAAGGAGTGCTCATTTTAATACTAATGAGCTCCTTGTAATGCATTTGCATAGGATTCTCGGTGGTTGCTACTGTGACTGGTAGAAGCCCTCGAGAACCTTTTTGTGCATTCGAGACTTAGCTGCCTTGCAAGTAAGACTTTCCATTGCAAATGCAAGCAGTGTCTCACTTCCGGCTCATCACACAATTGTTTCCCACGTACTCACCTTTATAGGACCCCCAGGGACCCCTGAAGAAGACTTTTTGTCGAAACGCGGACCGTGTTGGGTCCTGTATCCCTAGCGGACTAGGTCCTTTAAGGCTCTTATGTGGATGACTAGCTGATGCCCCGGCGTTGCACGGGTATTTAATTATAGCAATAACACTGTAAATGGATTCAAATAAAGATACTTTATAGTGGTGAATGAAATTATTTTTTTACAACTTAATAAAAAGTACAATATTCAAATTATAATGTGAAATATTTGACAAAATGAATACAATACAACTAACGCAAAACGTGATTATAAACAACATTTTTAGTTTCACCTCCAGGAGCAAGAACATATCAATTCTTTGGTGAAGAGACCCCCAGAACATATCACCCCAGGTAGTGAGGGATCTGCATACCAAGTTTCGTTCAAATCGGTCAAGCCGTTTTTGAATTACTGTGAGAATGGCAGCTTTTTACATTTTTTCCATTGACATGAATGGGTGAAATCTGATTTTCTGTTTGTAGCTCCGCCCATGTGTGCAGGTGGGCCGCGAGACCCCCAGAACATATCACCCAAGGTAGTGAGGGATCTGCATACCAAGTTTCGTTCAAATCGGTCAAGCCGTTTTTGAATTACTGTGAGAATGGCAGCTTTTTACATTTTTTCCATTGACATGAATGGGTGAAATCTGATTTTATGTTTGTAGCTCCGCCCACGTGTGCAGGTGGGCCGCGAGACCCCCAGAACATATCACCCCAGATAGTGAGGGATCTGCATACCAAGTTTCGTTCAAATCGGTCAAGCCGTTTTTGCGTGATCGCGGCACATACACACACACACACATACATACATACATACATACACACATACATACCTCCGATTTTATATATATATAGATTTACTTTTATGTGGATGGAATTATTTTATGTGGATGATTTTAGTGTACCTTTGGAACGTTGATACTTTCAAATAAAGTCCATTTAGGAACATCGTCACTCCACAGAGTTTTTTTGGTTTTCTCTGGATTTTCTTCTTTGTGGATATTTTGGGGTCAATTCCTTTTGTTTTTTGCAAGTAAGACTGGCTACAACCTGTCTTACTTCCACAGCAAGCTTTTGAGCAACTGGGCCTTAGTGACAGAAGAACTTAACCTAGGCAACTCGTTGTGGCAAGGCAAAGAGAGGAAGTATACCGAAGTAGATGCCTTAGTCCAAATAACACAGGACGCTGCAAAATAGAACCGCAATGAATTCTAAATGGTTGTTCCCGATGAGAGGTGGACTTTAGAGGCACTTCAGCAATCTCTTCCTGTCCCTTTCCTTCTTCTTGTTTCACGCTCTCCGTGGAAATGAAAGTCAGGTAGATTTGCCACAGGTCAGAAAGATTTTCACAATGGTTCCTTGGTAGAGTTTAAAAATAGGGCTTCTGAATCATGCTCCATGCCGGTGGGATCCTAGCCATCCTGTGCTGCTCCTTAATGAAATCTATTTCCACAGAAGAGGTAAAATGCACTCAATTCAGAAGCTCTTAGCTTCCTTGTAGCTGAAGCTAGCTGCCCACTAATGAAACTGAGCCACTTTCCCTGGAAGGAGCGATTGATTTTTCCATTTGAGTTGCTATAGCATCAGAGCACTTTGGGAGACAGAACATCGAGTCGCCCTACAAAAGTGGCGCAGAGTCCCTGGAGTAAAAAGATGCTTTACAGCTTCCGTGCAAAAATCTAAACTTCTGAATAATTTGCAATTGCCTAAATATTTAATAGTAAGGAAAAATTGCTCCGTGGAAAGTAAGCTGAAAGCTATTCAAGCATGACCATTACCACACTTCCACATAATCCAGCAGGGCTCCCTGTTTCGCTAACACGCTTCTTCAGGGATTTGCATGCCAACAGAGACCAGCTACAGTCAATTCCTGAAACCGTCACCGGTCTCAAGACAGCCTGAACACGAAAAGAGACAAGCAAATCCCTTAACCCGCGCCCCGTATTCCGGCCCTGATCTCTCACTATTGCTGGAGGTCAATAGTGAGAGATCAGGGTCATATTATATTATAATATAATTTCCATATTATATTATAATATAATATTATAATAATAATTATAATAATATTATTATATAATAATTATAATAATATTATTTATAGAGCTGTGATAATAATAAATAGTGACTATGTTTCTATAACCATGAAGTTCTATGACATCACAATGCAGGTGTAAAGAGCCTTAGCCAATAGGGAAGACTGGATGGGCCATTTGGCCTTTATCTGCCATCGTGTTTCTATGTCCCAGCAGGCTCACAATCTGACTATGGTACTTGGGGCAATGGAGGGTTAAGTGACTTGCCCAGAGTCACAGGGAGCAGGCTGGAATAGAACTCACAACCTCAGGGTGTGAGGTTAGTAGCAGCTCTAACCACTAGGCCACACCTCCCATTGTTAGAGCATTGAGTGATGAGTCCTGGATTGTGAATTCAAGGCTAACCAATGTAGCTGACTTTCTTGTGACCTAAGGCAAATCACTTTAGGGCTCATTTACTAAAGTGTGTTACACTATGGGCTTAGCATATATTAATGTGGGACTGTAAGAAACGCAATCACAGTGAAACTCCAGAAGTCTTTGGTAAACCAGAAAATCTTTTATTTCTTCCTGGCCAGAAAGGGTGTCCAATTTGCAGCGAAAGAATGACAAAGTAGGCGCATATAGTTCAGTACATTCATTGGTTTTATAGTTAGTCAGAAAAAAGCCTTCATCTTGGACATCAACTCTCCACGAGCCTTTTGTTTTTTTGGTCGTGTCCTCGTTGTGGAGAGATCAGGGTCAATTTTCTTGTTGTTCTAGATATTCTGAGACATCAGATTTCATGTTCTCTTGACTGTAGGCATTGTGTTCATACAGTAACAAATACTATCCCAGGAATGCCTCCCCCCTCCCATCTTCTGATTCAGCAATATTTCATACTGCCAATGCACAGTTAGACAAAGTCCCTCTACTGGAATTTGGAGGTTATTGCACTCTGCAACAATTAACATCATTCCTTTATTAATCATTATTCTGTTATTTTTCATTTCTCATAGGACTTTCCTGTACACTAAGCCCATTTTTAAGGCACCACAAATTTAAAGATTTTTTTTTTATTTTTGCAGGGTTCAGTGCTCACTTTTCCATTAGCTCATGACTTGCAAAAAAAATGAACTTCGGTGTTAACCCTGCGTTATCCAGGTAGCACACACTAATGTGAACTGGATAATGCCTCTATGCCCATTCCCTGCCCAAGACATGCCCTTTCCTAAAACAATTATCAAAAATTGTACGATTAGTGTGCGCTATCAAGCAAATTACTGAAAAACACTGGAACAAATTTTGCATCGACTTTTTCCCCACATTAATCATGTATTAGTGCTTAATGAGGTCCTTTTACTATGAAGCGTTAACCAATTTAAGGTGCCCTTAGAATATAATGGGTGCCTTAGCATTTAGTGTGTGCTAATCTTTAGCATGCACTAAATTGATTAGCACATGTTAAATCGGTTAGCACGCCTTAGTAAAAGGATCCCAATGTGATTTAGTAAAAGGGCCTCTTTTTCTTCTGCTTTACTTTACCTAACTGGTTATTACTAATGCAATATCATATTTATCCTTATCCTCTGTGGAGAAAGTCATCTCTTGAGGAATCTCCATCAAACATTCCTAACTTGTTGAAAGTGGTACTGCAAGATGACTCTAGCCAATATCTGTTTCTACTAATCTCTCTTGCCTCTTTCACAATTCCTACTGTTAAACGCTATACAAAGTCTTTTGTTAGCCGCATTGAATCCTTGCTGAAAAATTGCGAGATATAAGCCATATATAGTATAGTTATCTACTCAAATTGCTATTTTAAAAATATTTTTTTTCCCAACACATCTAGGAAGGGAATGGGAAGATTCAGCATGGCCCTTTCAGAGCGGTCCTTTCAGCGTGGGCCGTTTCATCTCTTAATATTAAGACACCCTCTCAAAGTCAACCTTTTACCCTGCACGCCATGCTGAACTGGCCGCACTGAAATGGCTGTGCTGAGTTGTCCTAGGGCAGGGGTGTCAAATAGAGGTCTGCACGGGAACGGGGATCGCGGGGATCCCGCGGGTTCCCCCCTGGCCCACGGGACTCCCACGGGGACGCCCCCTGGCCCACGGGACTCCCACGGGGATGCCCCCCTGACCCACGAGACTCCCACGGGGATGCCCCCTGGCCCACGGGACTCCCACGGGGATGAAAACAGCCTACCTAAATTCTGGCGATGCAGGCATGCAGCCTACAAGTCCGGCGTCGCGGCGGGAAATAGCCATGCTGAGCAGTGAGCTCAGCACGTACACAGATGAAAGCCTTGTTTGCTGATTGGTCCAGTGGCCCCGCCCCGCCGCAGGACCAATCAGCAAGCAAGGCTTTCATCTGTGTACGTGCTGAGCTCACTGCTCAGCATGGCTATTTCCCGCCGTGACGCCGGACTTGTAAGCTGCATGCCTGCATCGCCAGAATTTAGGTAGGCTGTTTTCATCCATGTGGGAGTCTCGTGCGCTATGGCTCTAAGTCAGGGGTGCCCAACATGTCGATCGCGATCAACCGGTAGTTCAGGAAGGCAACGTGAGTCGAAAACAGAGCCCATCCCGGGCTCCGTGATAGACTCGTGTTGCCGTCCCGATCTACTGGGCCTATCAGCCTTCCTCTCCCCGACGTCAAAGACGCCGACGCGGGCATTAGGCTGTTTTTGTCATTTCGGGTGGGGGGTGGCAGCGGCAGCAGCAGCAGCAGCCTGAAAAAGAAATCATCTTGGTCGGGGTCGGTGTCATGTTCCGGAGCTTCTACAGCTTTCCTATCTCCCTCTCCCTTCTACCTGCTTCCGGCCACACCCCCTGCTCCGCGGCTCTCTTCGGCAACTCAGCAGCAGCGATCGACTCAAGCTTCTGATGTCGGGGCCTACCCTCTGCGAGTCCCGCTTGTTTCAACTTCCTTTTTCCACAAAGACAGGACTCGTAGAGGGAAGGCCTCGATGTCGGCAGCTTGTCTTGATCACCGCTGCTGACGAGTTGCTGAAGAGAGCCGCGGAGCAGGGGGGTGTTGCCAGGTGCAGGTAGAAGGGAGAGGGCCAGATGCAGGACTCGTAGGTGAGGGAGGAGAAGAGAGAGAGAAAGAGAGAGGGGAGGAAAACAAAAGGAAATATTTCATACTAGGCTGGACCGGAGTGGAGGGAGGGTGGAAAGATTCTGGCTACCGGGTGCAGTAACAAAGGAAAAGGGGGGAAAGCTGAAAATGGAGATAGTGACACAAAGAAGAGAAAGGGTAAGCAGGACCTACTGAATAGAGATACAGAGGGGATATGAAGAGGAGGTGAAATAGAGACATAGAAGTAATGCTGAAAAAGTGTGTGTGGGGGGGGGGGAGATAAAGACATTGAAAGGGCAAATGGTGAACATGGGGTAAAGACAAGGACAGAGACAAATGAAGATTCTGAAAAAGTGGTGAGATAGGGATATAGGTGAGATGGACACAAAGAAGGGTGATGCTGGAAAATAGGTGGAATGGTAATTCTGACAAACACAGAAGGGAAATGCTGGATCAAGGAGAGATGGGGCTCAGGCTGGATGGAATGAGGAGAAATGCCTTGTTGGCCCGGAACTTCCTCTCCTACATCAGAATTGACGTCAGGGAGCGGAATGCTGGTCAGCGTGACGCTTCTGCAGGGAAAGCTTGGGACAGCGGTGGCTTGGGGGCTATTCCCCGATGGCAGTGGCAGCAAACCGAGTGGCTTGGGGGAGGGCACGGAGAAAGAAAGAAAGGGGGCAGACAGGGAGACAGAAAGAAAAAGTTGGGGGAGAGAATGAGGTCTGGAGGAGAGGAAACATACAGAAGGCTGAAAGAAAGGAAGAAAGATTGAATGCACAGTCAGAAGAAGAAAGTGCAACCAGAGACTCATGAAATCACCAAACAGCAAAGGTAGGAAAAATGATTTTATTTTCAATTTAGTGATCAAAATGTGTCTGTTTTGAGAATTTATATCTGCTGTCTATATTTTGCACTATGGCTCCCTTTTACTAAACCGCAATATCGTTTTTTAGCGCAGGGAGCCTATGAGCATTGAGAGCAGCGCGAGGCATTCAGTGTAACTCCCTGTGCTAAAACCTACTATTGTGGTTTAGTGAAAAGGGAGGGGGTGTATTTGTCTATTTTTGTATTTTGTTACCGAGGTGACATTGCATAGAGTCATCTGCCGTGACCTCTTTGAAAAAACCCGGAATATTAATAATTAACATTTTCTCTGCCTTTCATTGTGCTTTGTGTTTTTTTTAAATTTTATTGTTGGTAGATCATTTTGACTTAGTCATTATAAAGTAGCTCGCAAGCCCATAAAGTGTGGGCACCCCTGCTCTAAGTCTTCTTACTCTGGGGCACCAGACCTTCCTCACGGCACACACACGGCAAATGGAAAAAAGAGGAGAATTTTTGGATGTAGGGAGGAAGGTACAGAATGTGATAGGGAAGAAAAAGATGAGAGTGAGAAATGTGGCAAGGGAACAATGGGACAGATTGAAAGGGATGCAAGAGGGAGGAATATTGGACAGTGGTGAAGGGAATGGAGGGAGAGATGTGGCATAGTGTTGGAAAGGGGTGATAGAAGGAGAAATGTTGGGCATGGGGCTGGTGGGCAGGCACGAAAGATGAGAAAGAGATAAATGCTGGACCATGGTAGGGGGAACCAATGGACAGCAACAGAAGAATTTACAGAAGATGGGAAAGCGGAAAAAAGAAACTGGGACCAACTTTATGGAAAAATAAGTCTCCAGACAACAAAGGTATAAAACGGAATTTATTGACTAAAATATGTTAGCTTTGGGAAATGTATATGGCAGATGTCTTTGTTTTGTGTTCAAAAGAAAAGGAAATGCATTTCTGGTTTTATTTCTACAGTGTTGAAGTACTTGTTGACCCTTGCTGTGACTGGTGGGGATCCCCAAGCACCGCCAGCAGAGGACCTCCTCTAGAGATGGCCAGAACTCCCCTCCACCAAGCGCAGCAGTCGCTGGCAGCATCCATGAGTCACTGAGGTGCCAGCATCTGTGACTCAGGGACGCTACTGCTGCCTGCCAAGCTTGGCAAAAGGGACCCCCGGCCAACTGCAAAGGAAGTCCTCAGCTGACAGTTTGTGGGTTCTCATCAGCTGAGTATTTATATTTTATATTTACATTAGAGGTTCTGGTAGAAACCCATTTACAAAGTATGTATTCTTCCCAATTAATATTTCCAAATTAATAAAGTCTCTTTGCTTATTTGTAAATGGGTCTCTACCAGAGCCTTTAATTCAGTAGCATAATTAAATAAAATAACTCTTTCTGAAGTTTATAGGGAAGGATGGTGACGGAGGGGATTCCTCGCGGGGACGGGTGGGGATGGAGGGGATTCCTCACGGGGACGGGTGGGGACGGAGGGGATTCCTCGCGGGGACGGAGGGATTCCTCACGGGGACGGGTGGGGACGGGTGGGATTTCTGTCCCCACGCAACTCTCTAGTGTCAAAGCCCCTCCTCCAGGGCCGCAATCCAGTCTGGTTTTCAGGATTTCCCCAATGAATATGCATGAGATCTATCAGCATACAATGAAAGCAGTGCATGCAAATAGATCTCATGCATATTCATTGGGGAAATCCTGAAAACCCGACTGGATTGCGGCCCTTGAGGAGGGACTTGGACACCCCTGTCGTAGGGGAATGGGATGATTCAGCATGGCCAGTCCAGCATAGGGCTTTCAGAGCGGTCCTCCTAGACCAGTGGTTCCCAACCCTGTCCTGGAGGACCACCAGGCCAATCGGGTTTTTGGGATAGACCTAATGAATATGCATGAGAGAGATTTGCATATAATGGAGGTGACAGGCATGCAAATCTGCCCCATGCATATTCATTAGGGCTATCCCAAAAACCCGATTGGCCTGGTGGTCCTCCAGGACAGGGTTGGGAACCACTGTCCTAGATCACTAAAGGGGAATGGGATGATTCAGCATGGTTGTTTCAGCGCAGCCAGTTCAGCATGGCCCTTTCAGAGAGGTCCTTTCAGCATGGGACAGTTCATCGCAACCGTTTCATCAAGGTCCTTTCAGCGCGGGCAGTTTAATCACTCAAGTCAAACGTTTACCCCGGAAGTCTTACCTTTGGCCAAGTTTCTGTTTCAATATAAAGGGAAACCTTATGGTGTGCCTGATTGATCTGTGATGATGATTCCCCCCCTCCCCCCCTTTTCAAACCTTGACCAGGACTAGAACACCACAGGTGGGTGAAGGGAAAGGAATGAAGCACCAAAGGGGGTGAGGGGGGGATATGTCCCCCTCCCCCTTTCAAACCTTGAAGACACCAGATGATGCAGAGGCAGGAGAAGAAAGGAAAGAAGCACCAGTGGGACTAGAGGGGCGATTCCCCCCTTTCTTTCAAACCGCACAGCTTCAGCAAGGAAAACGCTCGCCATTACAATGCCGCGATAAAACAGCCGTAGTTAAACGGCCATGCTGAACTGGGCTGGCTGAAACGGCGGTACTGAACTGGCTGAGCTGAACGGACCCCTTTCCCCTTCCCCATGCAGTATTCTCTCTTGCACTGCCATGTCCAGCATTTCTGCTTTTCTCCCACTATCCACCATCTCTCTCCCCATCCCTTGTGCCCTGGGTCAAACATCTCTCCCTTCTTCCCTTCTACCATAATGTCTAACATTTCTCCCCCTCCCCTCCATACACCAACTCTCCATCCCCTCCACCCCTATTTCCCAACATGTCTTCCACTCTTGCCCCTCCCCATGCAGTATCTCTCTCTTGCCCTTCCACCCCATAAATAACATTTTCTCTTTCTTGTCCCTCTCTACCCTTTTGCAGTATCTCTCTCTTCCTCCCCTCCACCCCAAGTCGGACAAACCTCCTTCTCTTGCCACTCTCAACCCCCGTGCAGCATGTTTCCTTCTGTCCCTCCCCCATCACACTTACAACTAATTGTCGCTTGTGCCAGCATCGGGGAAGCAGGTTGGTTTCCCTTGGTCCCTACATCTTCCTCCCTTCGATCTCTGGCTTCAATGGATCAGCAGAAGCGATTCCTGCAGGCTCCCTGCCACTAACTCAGAATCCTCTCCTCCACCATGTCCCGCCCCCCTCTGTCACAACTTCTGTTTCTGCCGGGGCGCTAATAAGTCAGTATGCAAGCAATGCAGAAGAACTTAAAAACCCAATGGAGATATTTGTCTTTATTTAAAATGTAGTAAAAATACTTAGTAATCAACTACTCAAAATGTGGTGTAACTACTGGGCAACTACCAACTATTTTTGAATGATTGAACTTTTTGGATTAACTAGTGAAAAGTCTTAATTGTTATCTATACAGCAGGGGTCTCAAAGTCCCTCCTTGAGGGCCGCAATCCAGTCGGGTTTTCAGGATTTCGCCAATGAATATGCATGAGATCTATGTGCATGCACTGCTTTCAATGCATATTCACTGGGGAAATCCTGAAAACCCGACTGGATTGCGGCCCTCGAGGAGGGTCTTTGAGATCCCTGCTATACAGGTATGCTACTGAATATCACTGTACCTGAATAGTTTCTGGGCACTACCAAAGAATTAGAAATTCTATGCCAGTGCACTGGATATCCAAAGAAGAATTGGGGTAATTCTGCTCAGAGCATCAGTTATAATCCATAAATAACTGCGGCATTATGGCCTCAAGCTCCCAAGAAGGCTTGAGTGACATGCATGGAGGGATCATGGTTAAAACCCAGACTTCAATGAATATTGAGAGTCCATGGTTATAGACTAATGCAAAAGTAATAAGAAGGAAAAGGGTCGAGGTCATAGGTTCCCAACCTTTTTTGAATCACGCCCACTTTTTCAGTGAATGATTCGATAGCGTCCCCCTTGGGTAAACTATATAGTGGCACTAGAAAAGGATCAAAGAAGAGCAACCAAGATGGTAAAGGGGATGGAACGCCTCTTGTATGAGAAAAGACTAAAACAGTTAGGGCTCTTCAGCTTGGAATAAAGACGGCTGAGGGGCGATATGATTGAAGTTTACAAAATCCTGAGTGGAGTAGAATGGGTACAAATGGATCGATGTTTCACTCCATCAAAAATTACAAAGACTAGGGGGACACTAGTGAAATTGCAGGGAAATAATTTTAAAACCAATAGGAGGAAATGTTTTTTCACTCAGAGAATAGTTAAGCTCTGGAACGGTTTGCCAGAGGATGTGGTAAGAGCGGATAGCATAGCTGGTTTAAAGAAAGGTTTGGACAAGTTCCTGAAGGAAAAGTCCATAGTCTGTTATTGAGAAAGACCTGGGGGAAGTCACTGCTTGCCCTGGATCGGTAGCATGGAATGTTGCTACTCTGGGATTCTGAAATCTTTTGTTATTCTTTGGGATTCCAGTATCTTGCTATTCTTTAGGATTCTGAATGGAATGTTGCTACTCCTTAGGTTTTGGCCAGGTACTAGTGACCTGGATTGGCCACTGTGAGAAGGGGCTACTGGACTTGATGGACCATTGGTATGACCCAGTAAGGCTATTCTTATGTTCTTACTTCCCTTCTGCGTCTGCTTCCCTCTCTCTCCCCTCCTCACTTCCCTTCAGCACCTGTTACCCTTCCCCCCTCCCTTCATTTCCCTTCAGTGTCACTCAGCCTCTTCCCCTCATCGGGCCACCTTCCTCCGTTCCCTTCACCTTCGCGAGCGCTCTTCACAGTTTTCTCTTTTTGAGGTGTCCGGAAGCAGGAACATTCTCACCAAGTCCCGCGAGGCTGCCCTAAAGCTTCTCCTCTGACGTGCTTCCTGTTTCCGCCTGGGCAGCTTGCGTCAGAGGAGAAGCTTTGGGGCAGTGCTGCCATCAGTGGCCATTGGATTTGCCAATTGCTCAAGGGGGTGGCAGCTGGTCCTCAAAGCCTCCTCAATATGACTTAGACACAAAATGCCCCCTTAGACTTCTCAGCACCCACTGGTGGTCTAGGTGTTAGCTTGGGTATTTGGTTTCGTTAAAAGCAAACTTCAAGAAGGTAGGATCTGAAATCGTTTTTCAAGAGAAAGGATGGCAGATTTTCATAACGGAGGTGAATAGCGGGAAAAGGGTTGAGAAGACAAGACAAAGATTTGGGGGCGAGAGAAATTGGTGAAAAGTCGTATAAGGGGCTTTGTGTCTATGTCTGCCTAGATTGAATTTCTGGTCATCAAACGAAAAACGCGGATCACTTTCAAACTAATCCAACCCACATTGAAATTATGTCATCAGAAAAAGGGGGTTTCTTTGGATTATTTAACAAATTTTTAATTACACATAAAAGTATATCAACTTATGCACAGATTGATGCAATATAAATGACATCCTGCTCAAACCGTTAGTACGGATACCCTAATTTAGAGGAAACTTTCCCAAATAATTAATTAACTAGGAGGTTGAAGTATTGTATAAAAGCTTAACAGCTCAATACATAGCACTAGAGAATGACACAGTGGCAGTTACCCGCGGCTAGCTGTGGGTAACCCGCCGAAACGGTGGGGGGGAAAAGTGCTTACTGCGGGCATGGGGACAAGGCCATCCACCACCCTGTGGAGCGGTGAATGGCCTTGTCCCTGCAGTTAAGGGAGGGAAGGCGCGTGGTCACCGATCGCGCACGGCCCTCTCCCTACCTCCGGCCAAATATATCTCCCTCCCTCCCTCCCCCTACCTTTGCGGCGTTTTAGAATAGAAACTGAAGCCGGCAAAGCCTGCCTGTGCCGCCCTACAGTCGTGTGTGTGTGGGCGGAAGCGGTTGCGTCAGAGACCAAGCTTCTGTCCACAGACATGCGACTGCAGAGCGGCACAGGCAGTCTTCGCCGGCTTCAGTTTCTTTTCTAAAGTGCCGCGAAGGTAAGGGGGAGGGAGGGAGGGGGATGGCCTTCCCTCCCTTAAGTTTCTTTACGCCGCAAAAGTAAGGGGGAGGGAGGGAGATTCTCAGGCTGCTGAAGGGCGGTGAGGTGGTGAGAGGGAAGTGTGGATGCTGCGGGGATGAGGACAGGGCGGTAAAGGGGATGACGGGGATGGAGTGGTGAAGGGGACAGCAGGGATGGGGCGGTGAAGGGGACGGTGATCCGGTGATGGGGACAGATTTTTTCCCCGTGTCATTCTCTACATAGCACCTCTTATAACATATATGTTATTTCAGATCCTTATCCTGGATATATCAATCACCATATAATCATTTACGTGAAACCTCCGTCCCACCCTTATACATGAACTCTATTTGTGTCTAACTGAAAAAACTTTTGGTATGTATCAGAAGAAACAGCAACATTTATCTAAATGGCTGTACGCCAATTCCAACGTTGGTGAGTGTCTCAATAAACACGCCCTTAGATTGAATTTCTGGGCAGACAGCCTTTATCTGCCACCATTTACTGTGCTCCTCTGAAAGACAGGCAGTATTTATGCATGGCTGGGTATCATGAAGCTGCTGTCCGGACTCATAAAATCTTAAATGATGTCAAATGAGGTCCTTTCCAGAACAGCCTGCCTGCTCGCAGAGTCAATATTACAAGTCAGCCAGAAGAATAAACCTTAATTTTCCTGAGAAGACTGCATCTGTCCGCAGCGCAATCAATAAACCACCATGAAAGCAATTTGAATAATCTCACCTACAAGGCGCCGGGCACTGATTCAATCAGTTGAGAACTGCCGGTACAAGCCAAAATTAAAGCATGTCACACAGGCTGAACAGAACGCCTTCAGCTGAAGCCAGAGAAGGAAAGTTTTAGGTAGACATGTTGAAGTGCATAACCTGTTCGGTTGAAGAAGTACTCAGAGACTAGAGAGAAGAGGTAAATGTTAAGGTGGAGAGTATGGGAAAGTGTGGTACAGCCTCAGCACCCTGACATTGTGGGTTCAAACCCACACTGCTCCTTTTGACCCTGGGCAAGTCACCTAATCCCCCCATTGCCCCAGGTACATTAGGAAGACAGGGGAAAATGCTTGAGTACCTGAATAAATTCATGTAAACCATTCTGAGCTCCCCTGGGAGAACAGTATAGAGAATAAATAGTGTGACAAGTTTCAGCCTCTGATAACCAGAGCTGGTATTGTGACATCACAATGCCTCATTCCACCAATGCCTAGGAGCCAACCTCATCAGTGATGTCACAATGGCTTCATTGTCCTTTACTTGGCTCACGTCTACTACACTTTGATTTCTAGAGTGGCGCAGTGGTTAAAGCTACAGCCTCAGCACCCTGACATTATGGGTTCAAACCCACACTGCTCCTTGTGACCCTGGGCAAGTCATCTAATCCCCCCATTGCTCCAGGTACATTAGATAGAATGTGAGCCCACTGGGACAGACAGGGAAAAATGGTTGAGTACCTGAATAAATTCATGTAAACTGTTCTGAGCTCCCCTGGGAGAACAGTATAGAAAACTGAATAAAAAAAAAGGTGAGATTTGACAAAGTGGTGGCTGGTGGTGAAGTTACCAGATCCTGAAAGTTCACTCTAGTCTTAACTACATGTGAACCGAGTCAAGCACCAGTGGGAGGTGACCCGATATACAAATCAAAGATTAGATCAGACATCAGTTACAGTCTACAGCACAGGTGTCAAAGTCGGTCCTCGAGGGCCGGAATCCAGTCGGGTTTTCAGGATTTCCCCAATGAATATGCATGAGATCTATGTGCATGCACTGCTTTCAATGCATATTCATTGGGGAAATCCTGAAAACCCGACTGGATTACGGCCCTCGAGGAGGGACTTTGACACCCCTGGTCTACAGTAATGAAGGTTGTTTTGTCACTGGACATGTGGATGTTTCTGAATTGGGTTCATTAAATTACTGAATTAGCATGTACAATGTTATCTCAGGGTTTCTGCAGTTGGCGTCCTGCTTTTTGCAGGTTTCTGGGTCTCTCTGCGCCTTGTCAGGTAGAACCAACATTTCAGTCATCATGCTGTGGCTTTCTTCAGGGTATGCTGTGAGGTCTGCAGTTTGTCTTTATATAGTAAGTCCTCAAACCTGATTGGTTGGGGCTTGAGGTGAATGAGGCAGGAAAGTCTGTTGGTCACCAATTTGAATTTTGATTGGAATGTCAGTTGGCCTCTTTTTGCCACAGAATGGAAAAGTCTATGGAGAGTTTAACGTTGTTCTCCCCTTGAAGCTGGATTATACGTTCTCTCAGGGTTTCCACAGCTGGCATCATGCTTGTTATAGGTTTCCGGGTCTCGCTGTGTCTTGTCAGGTAGAATCGACGTTTCGGCCATCATGCTGTGGCTCTTTTCAGGGTATGCCGTGAGGTCTGCAGTTTGTCTTTATATAGTAAGTCCTCAAACCTGATTGGTTGGGGCTTGAGGTGAATGAGGCAGGAAAGTCTGTTGGTCACCAATTTGAATTTTGGTTGGAATGTCAGTTGGCCTCTTTTTGCCACAGAATGGAAAAGTCTATGGAGAGTTTAACGTTGTTCTCCCCTTGAAGCTGGATTATACGTTCTCTCAGGGTTTCCACAGCTGGCATCATGCTTGTTATAGGTTTCCGGGTCTCGCTGTGTCTTGTCAGGTAGAATCGACGTTTCGGCCATCATGCTGTGGCTCTTTTCAGGGTATGCCGTGAGGTCTCATTCACCTCTAGCCCCATCCAATCGGGTTTGAGGACCTACTATAGAAAGACAAACTGCAGACCTTACAGCATACCCTGAAGAAAGCCAAATATTATAGAAAACGTCCAGAACAAAAGTTGGATCTTTGAGGCTAGATCTGTTTCAGTAACAAATAAGTGCCAAAAGGTAGCCAGACTGACCAGGTGACCACTGGAGGGATTAAGGCATGACCCCTCTTACTCCCCCAGTGGTCACTGACTCCCTCCCACCAGCCTCTATGACAGCTTAAGATGTTGTAGCCAGTCTTACTAGACCAGCAAGCAGGTCTCTGGAGTAGCCTAGTGGTTGGAACAATGGACTATAGAGATAGGGACCCAGTATACTTTTGGTGGAATGTGTGAGCCCTCCATAATCCACAAAAACCTAGGGCTATTATTGTAGAGTACAGTTGGATACAGTAGGGTTTTGAAGGGCTCACCATATAATATAAGAGGTTATGTGAAGTCCACTGCAGTTAGTGATGTAGGGAGGGTGAGCAGTGCCTGGGGTGATGGTGCCCCTCCCCTGCCCTCTTCCCTACCAACTGCTACACACCCCTTCCCCGTACCTTTTTAACTTTGGTGCGAGCAGCCACTAACTTTCGGCCCACGTTGGCTTCGACGCTCTCTCTCTCTGGCGTCACTTTCTGAGTGTGGGTCCCGGAAATGATGTCAGAGAAAGGTCTGAAGCAGATGCTGGCAGGAAGTTGGTGGCTGCTTGTGCCAAAGTTAAAAAAGGTACAGGGGAAGGGAAGGGGTGCGTGTGTGGCAGGGGGGAGGAGTGGGAAGGGGTTTTAAGAAAGGTTTGGACAAGTTCCTGGAGGAAAAGTCCATAGTCTGTTATTGAGAAAGACATGGGGGAAGCCTCTGCTTGCTCTGGTTCAGTAGCATGGAATGTTGCTACTCTTTGGGGTTCTAGAATCTTTTGTTACTCTTTAGGATTCTAGAATCTTGCTATTCTTTAGGATTCTGAATGGAATGTTGCTACTCTTTGGGGTTCCGGAATCTTTTGTTACTCTTTAGGATTCTAGAATCTTGCTATTCTTTAGGATTCTAGATGGAATGTTGCTCTCATTGGGGTTCTGGAATCTTTTGTTACTCTTTAGGATTCTAGAATCTTGCTATTCTTTAGGATTCTGAATGGAATGTTGCCACTCCTTGGGTTCCGGAATCTTTTGTTACTCTTTGGGATTCTAGAATCTTGCTATTCTTTAGGATTCTAGATGGAATGTTGCTACTCTTTGGGGTTCCAGAATCTTTTGTTACTCTTTGGGATTCTAGAATCTTGCTATTCTTTAGGATTCTGAATGGAATGTTGCTACTCTTTGGGGTTCTGGAATCTTTTGTTACTCTTTAGGATTCTAGAATCTTGCTATTCTTTAGGATTCTGAATGGAATGTTGCTACTCTTTGGGGTTCCAGAATCTTTTGCTACTCTTTGGGATTCCGGAATCTTGCTATTCTTTAGGATTCTGAATGGAATGTTGCTACTCTTTGGGGTTCCGGAATCTTTTGTTACTCTTTGGGATTCTAGAATCTTGCTATTCTTTAGGATTCTGAATGGAATGTTGCTACTCTTTGGGGTTCCGCAATCTTTTGTTACTCTTTGGGATTCTAGAATCTTGCTATTCTTTAGGATTCTGAATGGAATGTTGCTACTCTTTGGGGTTCTGGAATCTTGCTATTCTTTGAGATGCTGGAATGTTGCTACTCCTTGGGTTTTGGCCAGGTATAGGGACCTGGATTGGCACTGTGAGAACGGACTACTGGGCTTGATGGACTATTGGTCTGACCCAGTAAGGCTATTCTTATGTTCTTATGTGCTTAAGGAGAGCTGGAGAGGAGGAGGAGTGCCAGCGCCAAGAGCAAGAAGGTGCCAGGGGCAGACCAGCCTCCTGCCCCCCCCCCCCCATTACTACACCACTGACTGCAGTGCTCCTTAGGGTGCCCCACTGCTCTGCTGGGATGTCTGTGTGGCCAGTCTACTAAGAATGTTGGCCCCAAATACAACCTAATACTTATTTTTGTGTGTTTTTCTCTTAAGAACATAAGAATTGCCGCTGCTTGGTCAGACCAGTGGTCCATCGTGCCCAGTGGTCCGCTTCCGCTCCCTAACTGAGACTAGCCTTACCTTGTTTTGAAAATGGTTCTAAAAGATAGACCCAGTGAGCTCAAAAATGTGTAGCAAATGACCATTTTCAAAACAAAAAGTTGGTCATTTTTCTGGTTTGAAAATGGCCATTTTCTCTACTAGATATGTGAACTTTTTCCCCCAAACAATCAAAATCTAATATACGAGGGGATACTGAAAAGTTCTCAGCCCAACCAACCAACTTCCTGGATTCTGAGCGTTATTTTGCCACTATAGCTGAAAAGATGTGTTATCTTATTTTGTTAAGTGACAAAATTTGCAGAACCGAAATTCTATGTTTTGACATTGTTTCAGATCATCGATTGAACCATATCCACATCATTCTCTTCTTGGTTGGTCTGAGAACCTTTCAGCACCTCCTTGTAGACGTCATATTGAAAAGGCCCCTGCAAATATCACTCTGAGCGGGTCACAGCATCAGCCACTGTAAAAGCAGTTGGAGTGAGCTTGGACGACAACTTCAGCATTTGGAACCTAGGACAATACCAAGCGGACTTTACAGTCTATGATCCTGAAATATCAAAGAAGAGACAAGTTAATTTAATCATGTATTGTAATGGTTATAACTAATGGGCAGACTGGATGGACCATTCAGGTCTTTATCTGCCGTCATTTACTATATAACTATGTGTGTGGAGGCTATTTGCTTGGGGGGGGCTGTAAAATATAGTCTTTCATTATTTATAGTCAAGTATGTTTTATTGAAAACAATGCACCAACTTTGATAACAATAAATCCACGAAAAACAAGTGGTATATCAAAATGCCATGCCCCCTTAACTTCTAAAGGGCTGAGCTCTACCAAGAATTAAAAAATAAAAAAATAGATTACTTAGGAATGTATGATGCAACTTTCTTTTGCAAAGATTTGTTAACCAGTAAACCTACTTGAGCTAAAGAATCTTTGTGGAAAGTAATAAATCACGCACACATTTCAGTTCCGTTCAGGGAAGTATGATTAAGAAAACAGTATTGTGTCAGAAAGTTGTTGTATATCCCCGTAGGTAATAATTGGGCTAATTTCAGCAAAAGAATGTTATGGTAGGAGGCTTTTCTTCAGCTACTGTTTTTGTAGGAAAGCTATAGGTGAAGGCCCCAGTTTGCTCTGCAGACTCCTAGTGCCCATTCCAAGAATTGGAACAGGGATGGGAAGTTATTTAGGTTTCAAACTTATATCCTGCATTATCCAATATAAGACCCTCTACTGTACTGTAATAATAATAATAATTTTATTCTTATATACCACCAAAGCCATAGTAGTTCGAGGCGGTTTACAATAAGAGGAGCTGGACAATCAGCGAAGATAGGCACAATGTAAAGTCATGGAATACATGTAAGCAGGATACAGAGAAAGAAGGGCTGGAACAATCAGCGAACAATCAGCGAGAATAGGCACACTGTAAAGTCAACAATACATGTCAGAGAAAGGGCGGGACCGCCGGAAGAGGAAGCAGCGCAGCAGGGCTCAGAGAAGGGGCAGGATCGCCGGCAGAGGAAGCAGCTGGGCTCACTGGCATCCGGAAACAAGGTAGACAGCTTCTCCATGGGGGAGGGTGGGAGGCTGTGGGGGTGCGAGCGGTTCTTCGGGTGGGAGTGCGAGCGGTCCATCGGGGTGGGAGTGCGAGCGGTGAGGGTGTGAGCGGTCCTTCCGGATGATGAATCGGGCGGGGTGGGAACTATGTAAAAAAAATTTTATATAGCGCGCTCACGCGTATAACGCGCAAGGTTATGCACGGTTTGTAAAATCGTGTATAACGCGCACGTTATATGCATGAAAATATGTTAAGCGACTTCTAGGTGGCTCACATTGAAAGAAGGCTGGACAGTTAGCGAATAACAATAAACCTACATAGAAAGCTTACATACTAATTGGAGTTCCATGGGTAAAGAATACATGAAAAGGAGCTTCTTGAGAGAAAGAATAGGCGTTTACACAGGGGGATATCCTAGTGAGCGGGAGAGGACTGTTTTAGTCAATGAATTTGTCGAATAGTGCGGTTTTAATTGATTTTCGGAATGCACTGTAAGTCAGATTGGGTTCATTTATGCTGTTTCTCAGCCAGAATTGCTGTCTATTCGCTTGGAACATAAAGGTTCTATCCAGGAAGGATTTGTATCTGCAGCCCGTGATCTTTGGGTATGCAAAGATGTTTTTGTTTCTGGTTGATCGTGTGGGGCTGTGTAGAACGAAGTGAGTTTGCAGGTAGGAAGGTGCTAGTCCCCAGACTTGTTTGAAACAGATGCAAGCCAATTTGAATAGTATTTGCGCTTCTATTGGTAGCCAGTGCAGGCTTTTATAGTAGGGGCTGGTGTGGTCATTTTTTCTCAGTCCGAAGATTAGGTGAACGGCGGTGTTTTGTACTAATCTCAGTTTTTTTTACTGTTTTTTTGTGGGATAGCCAGGTAGATGATGTTGCAGTAGTCAAGGATGGATAGGATCAGCGATTGCACCAGCAACCTGAAGGATGTTGGGCCGAAGTATTTTTTAATGGTCCTTAGTTTCCACCAGTAAGCTTGTGTGGTCAGCCGTGGCTAGGTGAGTATCTAGTTAAGTGACTTACCCAGAGTCGGAAGGAGCTGCAGTAGGAATCGAAACCTGTTCCCCTTGGTTTTCAGCCCACTGCACTGAAGTCATAGTAACATAGTAACATAGTAGATGACGGCAGATAAAGACCCGAATGGTCCATCCAGTCTGCCCAACCTGATTCAATTTAAATTTTTTTTTTTTTTCTTCTTAGCTATTTCTGGGCGAGAATCCAAAGCTTTACCCGGTACTGTGCTTCCAACTGCCGAAATCTCTGTTAAGACTTACTCCAGCTCATCTACACCCTCCCAGCCATTGAAGCCCTCCCCTGCCCATCCTCCTCCAAACAGCCATACACAGACACAGACCGTACAAGTCTGCCCAGTAACTGGCCTAGTTCAATCTTTAATATTATTTTCTGATTCTAAATCTTCTGTATTCATCTCACGCTTCTTTGATTTCAGTCACAGTTTTACTCTCCACCACCTCTCTCGGGAGCGCATTCCAGGCATCCACCACCCTCTCCGTAAAGTAGAATTTCCTAACATTGCCCCTGAATCTACCACCCCTCAACCTCAAATTATGTCCTCTGGTTTTACCATTTTCCTTTCTCTGGAAAATATTTTGTTCTACATTAATACCCTTTAAGTATTTGAACGTCTGAATCGTATCTCCCCTGTCTCTCCTTTCCTCTAGGGTATACATATTCAGGGCTTCCAGTCTCTCCTCATATGTCTTCTGGCGCAAGCCTCCTATCATTTTCGTCGCCCTCCTCTGGACCGCCTCAAGTCTTCTTACGTCTTTCGCCAGATACGGTCTCCAAAACTGAACACAATACTCCAAGTGGGGCCTCACCAATGACCTGTACAGGGGCATCAACACCTCCTTCCTTCTACTGACTATGCCTCTCTTTATACAGCCCAGAATCCTTCTGGCAGCAGCCACTGCCTTGTCACCTTGGTCTGTGAACCAAATCTAGGAGTCCTTTTACTAAGGTGCGCTAACCAATTTAGTGCGTGTTAAATTCTAAGGCGCCCATTAAAAGGACCCTCTAGTCTAGTTTCAATGGTGAATGCCAGTTTGGAATGACTTACCCTCTTCCCTGGAAAAGCAGTATATTACTACACAGTAGCGGTATATAAGAAATAAATTACATTACATTACATTACATTACAGTACTTGCCTTAATGAAAGGAATATGAATGGAGGTAGAGAAAAGATGTTCGTAATACACTGGCTGACTTTGATTCTATTGGTCATAATCTATTATCCAGTGTTTGAGGTTTTTGTGATCCATTGACTTCACCTATCGTGCTGAGTGGGATTTGACTTATTCCATGATTAGATCATCGAATTGCAGTGTTCTCCTGGGTTCAGTTCTTGTCACAATATTATTTATTAATAAATGTATATACCCTATAAATCCTATATGGTTTACATAACAATAGTCATAAATAGTAGACAGTACATACAGTATATGCTCAATACATTAAAACGGTGCTCTAAAATCCAGAATAGCTATAAAAAAGGCATTTGCAGGTAATTACATCACAGAATATCTCATCATAAGATTGGGCAGAGAGCGGGGCAGCCAGCATAAAAGAGTCGGGGCAGAGAGAGCGGGGCAGGGCGAGCAGAAGTCAGGGCAGTGAGCAGGGTGGCAAGCGGGGTCACAAAAAGCAGCACTGGGATTTGACCTCACAACTTCTGGGTGCAGAGGCAGTGCAGGTGCATTGAGCTACATCATCTTTCCCTACAAAGTAAGGGTGAGTTGATGTTTGCAAAGACCTTTTGGAGAGGCAAGATGATGTTTTGGTATGCGTTATCACTGATGATAAAACATGGGTGTACCAAAACGACCCTGAAACAAAGCGTACAAGTGCACGATGGAAGTCAGCCAATTTTCCATGACCAAAAAAGTTCCGCCCGTCCAAATCAAGAGTTAAAATGACGCCGCTAACCTTTTTTTGATATCAGAGGGATTGTTCATTATGAATTTGTGCCAACCACGTTTACTATTTGGAGGTGCTGAAAAGGCAGAGAAAGTGCCAGATTTTGAAAAGCCGTCTGGACCCCAGGACATATCCTCAAAAAGAAGACATGTCCGGGGAAATCCGGACGTTTGGTAACCCTATGAATCGTGGCTACCAGGGATCCTAGATGCCGGAAAACGTAGGCCAGGGTTTTACAGGCCTACATGGTCCGGCACCTAGGCTCCTTGTAGAATCACAGCCGGCGGTGCCTAGTGACACTGAATTCTGGTGCAGCCCTTAAACATGCCCACTTCCAGGCTTTGGTGTCACTAAGCACTGCTAGGCACTATGGACCCAGGTGTCAGTCCCGGAGGGCGGTGTCAGGTCAAAAGCACGCCGGGACAAAGGCGCACGCAGACAATTGAGCGCAGCGCGGAGGCATGCGCCGCACAAAATTACTGTTTTTAGAGCTCCGACGGGGGAGCGTGGGGGGAACCCCCCCACTTTACTTAATAGAGATCGCGCCGCGTTGTGGGGGCATTGTGGGGGATGTGGGAGGTTGTAAACCCCCCACATTTTACTCAAAACTTCACTTTTCCCTGTTTTTAGGGAAAAAGTTAAGTTTACAGTAAAATGTGGAGGGTTACAACCCCCCAAACCCCCCACAACACCGGCACGATCTCTATTAAGGTGGAAAATGATATATTCTTTCCCAAGGGACCCTCGGTCACAAGGGGGCACCCGCTCAAACTCAGAGGGGGGAAATTTAGTGGTGACACCAGGAAGTATTTCTTCACGGAAAGGGTGGTAGATCACTGGAACAAACTTCCGGTGCAGGTGATCAAGGCCACCAGCGTGCTCGATTTTAAGAATAAATGGGACATCCACGTGGGATCCCTACGAGGGTCGAGTTAAGGAACTAGGTCACTAGCACTCAGACTCAATGGGGTGGGTCAATAGAGTGGGCAGACTTGATGGGCTGTGGCCCTTTTCTGCCGTCATCTTTCTATGTTTCTATGTTTCTAAGTAAACTGGGGGGGGGCTCCCCAACAAAACCCCCCGTCGGAGACCCTAAAAACTGTAATTTTCTTTGGCGCGCGCCTCCGTCTTGCGCTCAGTTATCAGTGCGCGCCTTTGTCTTTCGCCGAGTTGTCTATGAACCCCGGAGGGCTCCTAACGGGCCTAATTTTTTTTTTTTTTTTAAATCCATTTAAAATTGTTTTTTTAAAGGCACAATCAATGATCACACCACGATTCCAGACTACAAATCGTTTAGAAAAGAAATAAAAACCATCCTATTCAAGACATCCTTGAAGACAAACTAACACCGCAAGACTCATCCCAATTCTCTGAAGCAACTCGCTCTACTCTTCAATTCCTCTGGAAATGGCCAGATAACTTCTTTTGTAATCTGCCTTGAACCTAGACCCACTATAATCTCCCTAACTCTGAAATGTCCTGTCTAAATTAGATTGTAAGCGCTTCTGGTCAGGAATCCTCTCCGTTTAGCTGCTATTCTTTCATATTTAGCGTTGAGGCAGACAGTATTCCACCATTCAATATGAGACACATTTGAGAAATCTTGGTTATTGTTCTGTGTTCTGTTTCTGTGTTACTATTTCTTCTGTTTTGTATTGGAGCATGGATGACCACTTCTTTGTGTATCACTACTATTGTCTCCAACATATGACATTCATGCTCATCTGATGCATACTATAATTATTAATAAAGATGATTGAACTTAAAAAGATTGTAAGCTCTTCTGAGAAGGGACTGTCTATTGTATGTTAAAATGTACGCCTTTTCAGCACTATAGAAATAATAAATAGTTGTAGTAGTAGTTGGACACAGAATTCTGCTTCATGTATGTAGCGCTGTACATTAACATATAAGAGATGTCTCGCCGGTGACCTGTTTTGGTACCTTGGAATTCATCAAATATAATCACGCAAAGGTCTCTTTACTGCTTAGTAGATGTCAGTCTGTCATTTCTCCTCATACTGCTCTCCTGGATTTCTGCATCCCAAATGAATGTGGCTGCCAAGGCATCAACCACTCTTTCAACATTCTAAGACTATTTTTCATTCTGTCTATTCCTTCAGGGATGTCCACTCTATTGATAGCCTTTTTGTTCTCTATGAAGGGACAAGGGGCTAGATTCACTAACCTCCATTAGGGTTCCCGATCCATGGCCGATCTGTGCAGGCCCGACAAATTTACAAAACAAAAAAAATTTAAATGAGGGCGATCGGAGGAAAGCCCCCCTCTGACCGCACGGATCGCTAGTGTGCAATCCCCACGCATGCACAGACCATCTGTAGGTGAGCCATCTAGAGCCGTGACTTTTAAAAAATAATAATAATAGAGCGCGCTAATCTTTAGTGCGCACTAAATCGGTTTGCGCACCTTAATAAAAGGACCCCTATGTCTCATATATATTCTTTAGGCTGGTGATCAGCTTGGCAACTATTGATTTTCATGTCTATAAATAAGTCAAACCAGATATGCCAACACAGCTATCATTAAAATAGAACCAGGAGATTTTACCCACTGAAGGGCTTCTTCAGGGAGGAAAGCAGAACAAAATGGCAGCATTCAGTTATAAAAGAAAAAGCCTTTCAATGTGCGAAGCTTTTTTTGGCCAAGGTTAGAGATGGCCAAGGTGTTGCAAATTAGACATGTGAACATTTGCAATCTTATTTACGGATTGCATCTGTGGATTGTGATTCATCACACGAATATTCAAGATAAAGTTTTGATTTTATGACTATTTTTAGTTAAGCAATTATATATGTCTGTGCTGTGCCCTCTTTAGCATTCAGCTAAGAAAGATAGCCTGACTTTATTTCATATTCTAAATGCCATATATACTCAAAATTGGCCCAAAAATGGGGGGGAGGGGTGTCTAAATTTATATCCGAGTCTTTCAGTTTTCCTCCTCCTCCTCCACCACCGTCGCTGCAACCCCCCCCCAAACCAGCAGACTTCATATGCCGCCACTGCCCCCCCCCCCAAACTGGCAGCATGCCTTTCCTTCCTTCCCTGCCCTCCTCCCTGGACAGGATGAATAATCCCTATCCCGGACCCAGCAAGAGGATCCCCAGGCCTACTTTGGTTCCCTGGTGGTCTAGTGGTCCATTAGGGCAGGAGCAATTCCCATGTACTTTCCATGGTCAAAATGGCTGCTGAGAGTCTGCTGCTGGAAGTCTCGGCTGCCATTTTGACCACGGAGAGAACATGGGCAGAAGCGAGTGAGAATCGCTCCTGCTCCAGTATGCCACTAGACCACAATGGAAGCACGGTAGGCCTGGGAGTCCTCTTGCTGGATCCAGGAGGGGGGTTAGTCATACTGTCCATAGAGTGGGGGAGGAGGGAAAGAAAGAATGCTGCTGGTTTGGTGGGACACTAGTGGGACAGAGGGTGTTAGGAATGCCTGACACCACAGGGAAGGTAAAGGGAGGCATGGTGGAATATAAACCTTCAATTTATATCCGAGTTGCCATTTTTCCCCTAAAAAGGGGAGCAAAAATGGTATCTCAGTTTGTATTCAGATAGGTTTATATTTGCGTATATGCAGTAATTGGTCAACCTTTCTATAAAATAAGTGAAAAAAGTCAAAGGGTACCAGAACAGTTTCTAGCAAGTACATAAGGCTGGCCTGCAGCCAGACAAGTCAAAATACAAACTCTTCAAGGTTCCAAAGTTGAATTTGGCCTACCTAAATGTAATAGTTTAAAAGCTTTAAAGTGGAGGCGTCTGCAGTAGGCATTGCTGCTTCCCTCTGTGCCCCCTTAACCTAGCTCAGTTCTGGTGTTTTATACTTCCTGGCCTATGCTCTCCTGGCTCTACACCTCCCGTGTCACTTCCCTCTGGGCGGGACTAGGATTTTTAAGGTGGCCCTGACACTGTGAGAACGTATTCTTAATGGGAAGTGGCAGTGTCCTATAGACTTCCTCACAGACACATTAAAAAAAAAAAAAAAAAGATTATTTTGCATTTGCAATCTTTATTTATTTATTAGGATTTATTTACCGACTTTATAAAGGAATTCACTCAAGATGGTGTACAGCAAGAATAAGTCATGCATAGGCAAAAGACACTTACAGCAGTAAAAATATTCAAATAGCATACTATGTTACATTGCAGTACAATGTCAACATACATTTGAATATTGGCCTGAGATAGAACATAAGAATAGCCTTACTGGGTCAGATCAAAGATCTATCTAGACCAGATTCCTCTTTCCACAGTGGCCAATCCAGGTCACAATAGACAACAGCACAAGGTGAATGTAAAGATGGCAACAAAGCAAAAAAAAGCAAGCGAGATGTCGAAATCGACCAACAGTGATATTTATTAGTGAAAAAGTCTCAATACAGTTAAAAAGCTGAGGTCCCAACTAGGATCTCAGTTTCGGCAACCTGGAATGCCTTCATCAGGGTACATTTGATGAAATTGCAGGGAAATACTTTTAAAACCAATAGGAGGAAATATTTTTTCACTCAGAGAATAGTTAAGCTCTAGAACGCATTGCCAGAGGTTGTGGTAAAAGCGGATAGCTTAGCTGGTTTTAAGAAAGGTCTGGACAAATTCCTGGAGGAAAAGTCCATAGTCTGTTATTAAGACATAAGAACATAAGCAGTGCCTCTGCCGGGTCAGACCACAGGTCCATCCTGCCCAGCAGTCCGCTCCCGCGGCGGCCCAAAACAGGTCAAGACCTGTCTGAATCATCAGAAGGGGCTCCCTTGCCACCTTGGTTTCCCATTTAAGTCCTGCCTTCCTATCGAAGTCCTAGCCCTCCGGTCTTGCACATGCATGACCAGGTTAGTTTATACTCATTACCTGATTAACTTCCTATACTTGTGTTACATCCCAGCTCCTCCCTCAGTATCCCACGATCCCTTTATCCCTCAGGAATCCATCCAATCCCTGTTTGAATCCTTGTCAGGAGAACTATGGGTAAATTTGGCATTTAGCTCATAGAAAAGAGGCAATTTCAAATAAAAAAATATCCATTTATATACTATCACTCATACAAAGATGATAAAGAGAGAAAGATATGGGTCTCAGCAGTATAGATCAGGATGAGATTTCAGTACTCATCCTATACTGTATGCGCCAAATAGGCTTAGGAGGAAATTCTTCCAGATAGAGGGGACAGAATTTGAGAGGGTTGTTCGGGGGGGGGGGGGGGGAGTAGGGTGGCTGGAAGAGACTTGAACTATATACCAGAAACTGAGAAGAAAAAAAATGATTCTAAAGGGGAAGGCAAGGAATTATAGCAAGTGATGTAGAAGTACAATTATGTGAACCCTTAGAAAGAACTGAATAGGGGAACCCAAAGACTATCCAGCTGGTAGTTGTCAAAGATTTTTTTAAATACTGACTACAACAGGCTAAATTAGACTTGGGTATTAGGTACCAGGCCCTATCCAAGTACCAGCACCAAATATCCAGGTCTTTGGTGGCACCTAGTAACTATCCAGGAGGGCCAATATTCAGTAGGGCTTTGGAGCCTCAAGAGTAATGACAGCATTGCCTTTGTCAGAGGGGAGGATGAGCCCCATAGGATTGTTCTATACATAAATGACATGTTGATCATTATGAAGAACCTAAAAGAATTAGTAACTTTGCTGGACTCTCAGGGTTTATGGTTAACATTGACAAAATAATTCAGTTTAGCTAATATGTCTAAAAAGGATGGTCCACAAAATTTTCCCTTTTTGCAATACCTGCCTATATAGATTACAAGCAACTCAGTTAACCTGT
Organism: Geotrypetes seraphini; assembly: GCF_902459505.1. Classification (NCBI taxonomy): domain Eukaryota; kingdom Metazoa; phylum Chordata; class Amphibia; order Gymnophiona; family Dermophiidae; genus Geotrypetes; species Geotrypetes seraphini. Next base: position 93,076,507 of record NC_047084.1, on the reverse strand, counting down.
TTAAACTAAAGTAAGGGCCTCTCTCTAAAATAATATTGGAGCTCCTGGAGGTTTAGAACTATCTGATATTGCCATGGCTAGGCAGAATTGCAGCAGTTCAAATGTTCATCTAACCCCAATTCTATTATTATTTGTGAAATTGCCTTCCAGCTCAATATTTTAAGAACTGGAACAGTATGATTTCTTAATTTACATGGGTGTGGGGTGGGGGATGCCTCAAAGTAAGATGCTTAGACTCCAGCAAAATAAAGAACGTAGTAGAGTTAAAAGTTTATTATAGAGCAGTGATGTTAATGGTGCAACACTCCTTGTATAATTGTCCAGAGGAAGACCACTGGATTAGGCAAGAGAGTGCTGTGGTACCATTCTGTTCAGTTTTTGAGCTACCTATAGCTAGGAGTAAGGAGGGGGATGACAGGCCTATTCAATGATTGGGCATCTCTTTTTATTCTCCTTAATGCACACAGAGAAGGAATTAAGATGTAAAGAGGGTAATGTTGGGGTTACATTCTCTCAGTGGCGTACCTAGCATATGTGGCACCCGGGGCCCATCATTTTTTGACACCCCCCCATCTGTATGAAAAACATGATTTTTAGTAACAATCCACACATCACACAAGAGTGTACCTAGGAAAAGGCAGCATCTTACATACTACAATGAGCTCTACATCAATAAACCCATTGTAAAACTAAACAAGCCAGACTAGTACAGATCAATCCTACACAGTCAATCCTAACAGAAAACCATGTCTTTTCGAACACACAGAAAACACCTTCGCCTAGTATGTAATCACAAACTAACCCCTCCCCTTTTACAAAACTGTATTGTGGTTTTCAGCCATGGTGTTAACAGATCAGATACCAATGCTAAAAAACGCTCTACAGTTTTGTAAATGGGGAGATAGAATAAAAATACATAGACAAAGATTAAACTGAAGCACCAAGAAGCTGGACTCTGCATACAATGCGACACCATAGAAACAGCAATGCATCTCCCCTAAAGAAAAAAAAAAGAATTTTTTTTCTATCTTGTCTTCTCTGGTTTCTGCTTTCCTCATCTTCTTGTCACTCTCTTCCTTTCATCCACTGTCTACCCTCTCTCTGCTCCTTCTATATGGCATCTTCTCTCCTTCTATTCACCTTCCATAAACTTTATGCCTCCCCCTTCCATCTCTCCCACACCCCGTGGTCTGGCATTTCACTCTCTCCTCTCCCTACCCCCACTTCCATCAGCATCTGCCTCCTTTCTCACTCTTCACCATGCTTTCATACCACTCTGACCCGCTTTCTCACCCTTCACACTTCCATACCACCCTGACCCCCTTTCTCACCCTTCCATACCACCCTGACCCCCTTTCTCTCCCTTCACCACCCTTCCATACCACCCTGACCCCCTTTCTCACCCTTCACCACACTTCCATACCACCCTGACCCCCTTTCTCACCCTTCACACGTTTCCATACCACCCTGACCCCCTTTATCTCCTTCCACCACCCTACTATGCTTCTTTCTCTCTCCATCGAAATCAACAAGGTCCCACGACGACGACCACCGCTCCGGAAGAGCTACTGCTTACCCTGGATTGGTAGCATGGAATATTGCTACTCCTTGGGTTTTGGCTAGATACTAGGGACCTGGATTGGCCACCATGAGAACGGGCTACTGGGCTTGATGGACCATTGGTCTGACCCAGTAAGACTATTCTTATGTTCTTATGGTTGTATGAGAATTCAACTAAAGTAATGAACATAACCAAATCATGAGGGCGTCTGTGGTAAAAACCTCAAGTCAAAAAAGTAAAGATGGAACATATGGATAGATAAGAGTAACAGGAGTTAGAAAATAAGGGGCCTAATTTAAAGGAAGTTGAACTTGAGGTCACCTTATAACTTTCTAAACATTTCTGCATGTGTATAGCTTTTATATCTTTTAAAAATAGCTTTATAGGTTTAAGGATATCCGAGATGCTAGTGCTAGCATAGTGAAGTGGGCCAGCACTGGCTTTATCATCCTCTGCCCTGTATCAGAGAAATTCAAGAGGCTAATGATGCATCGTTAACTGGAAACATGAATCCCAGCAGTAAAAGCACATCATATTAACCCAAGACACCATAAGTTTTTAATACAAATTAAGAGTGTACAACCACTACTGACGTTTAGGGTAGAGTATGACACGGGGAGAAATGTCTCCCCATCCCCTCGGAACTCATTTTCCCATCCTGTCCCCATAAGTTCTTTTCCTGTCCCACAAGCCTCAAACACTTTCATATCATAAGCAGCAACAGTCTAGAGCTCAGATTGTGATGTCATAATGCCTCATTCCACCAATGTCTAAGCTCCGTCCTCATCTGCACAAGCCTCTAACACTTTAAAATCATAAGTAGCAACATTCTAGAGCTCAGATTGTGATGTCATAATGCCTCATTCCACCAATGCCTAAGCTCCGTCCTCATCTGCACAAGCCTCAAACACTTTAAAATCCTAAGTAGCAACATTCTAGAGCTCAGATTGTGATGTCATAATGCCTCATTCCACCAATGCCTAAGCTCCGTCCTCATCTGCACAAGCCTCAAACACTTTACAATCATAAGTGTTCGAGGGTTGTGTGGTTAAGGCAGAGCTTGTAGGAATGGGGGGGAGGGACAGGGCAGCGACAAAACCTGCAGGGATGGGACGGGGACAAATTAGTCCCCGTGTCATTCTCTAGTTTAGGGTATGTCATTCTTATTTGAGACAACTGCTAGCAGTTTACCCTTGTCTATCGTTCTTTAAGACTCTCGTGTGCACACTCAGCCCGTTTTTTTCTGTTCCTAAGGCTCTGGCAGGAAAAGTATACAGCTCTCACACAATCCTTGACTTTATTCTTTTGACTGCTCCTCTTTATTTGGTAATACACTGAAGGCAGGGTCATTAAGGAGAAGATCGCTTTTCGATAATGCCTTTTTTCAAGTGGATGATGGGGTTGCCATCTGTCCTGAGTTTGAAGAAATCTTCCCCCTTGCTGATTAACAAAAAGAATTTGTTTTCATATTTTTCTCTATCCTGCAAAAGTAAAATAAATAAATAAATAAATAAAAAAATCAGGCTTAATCTAGAAACATAGAAAAAAGCGGCAGAAAAGGCTATAGCCCACCAAGTCTGCCCATTCCAAGTATCCCCTCCCCTGAATTTACTCCCTTAAAGATCCCACGTGAGTATCCCATTTTCTCTTAAAATCCGTCACGCTGCTGGCCTTTATCACCTGGAGTGGGAGTCTGTTCCAATGATCCACAACTCTCTCGGTGAAGAAATACTTCCTGAAGTCGCCATGAAACTTCCCTCCCCTGATTTTCAGCGGATGCCCTCTGGTGGTCGAGGGTCCCATGAGCCGGAAGATATCATCTTCTGACTCGATGTGCCCCGTGATATACTCTACTTCAATAGATTGTATGATGTATTTTGTACTGTGACCAAGAGGCCTACAATGTCTTTTGAAGGGGCACTTGAAAGTTGAATATTCTAGGAGCCCCCAGTTTGAGGATGTTATCTATGTCTACACAAAAGAAATAATGGGACTTACACCTCACTCTTTACCACTGGACTACTGTACCTTGACCTGCTCTTTAGGGGTGTTCTCTGAATTACTGTAAGTATACTCCCTACACTGCCAAGTAATTTGTAATTCCAGATTTAATAGTAACTCAAAGGCATCAAGCTTCAGGATTGGCCATTAATCAAGATCGCGTGAAGTAGCTATATTTTTTTCCTCAGAGGCACGATAATACGCAAAGCAGCAGTACCCTCTTCAGCCCCTGACAAGAAGATTTAATTTCTCTCTTTCACACATTTATTTATTCAGTTTTTTATACTGTTCTTCCAGGAGAGCTCAGAATGGTTTACATGAGTTTATTCAGGTACTCAAGCATTTTCCCTGTCTGTCCTGGTGGGCTCACAACCTATCTAATGTAGCTGAGGCAGTGGGGGATTAAGTGACTTGCCCAGGGTCACAAGGAGTAGCATTGGTTTGAACCCACAGCCTCGGGGTGCTGAGGCTGTAGCTTTAACCACTGCACCATTCTAGAAATCACAATGTAGTGAAAGTTGAAAGCTTGCTATGAACTCTTGCATTAAGCGGGATATCAAATCTATATATATAAAATCGGAGGTATGTATGTGTGTATGTATGTATGTGCCGCGATCACGCAAAAACGGCTTGACCGATTTGAACGAAACTTGGTATGCAGATCCCTCACTACCTGGGATGATATGTTCTGGGGGTCTCGCGGCCCACCTGCACACGTGGGCGGAGCTACAAACAGAAAATCAGATTTCACCCATTCATGTCAATGGAAAAAATGTAAAAAGCTGCCATTCTCACAGTAATTCAAAAACGGCTTGACCGCTTTGAACGAACCTTGGTATGCAGATCCCTCACTACCTGGGGTGATATGTTCTGGGGGTCTCGTGGCCCACAACTCTATGTTGCTTGCTCAAGGGTGGGTTCACCCAAGAATTTATATGTTCTTGCTCCTGGAGGTGAAACTAAAAATTTTGTTTATTATCACGTTTTGCGTTAGTTGTATTGTATTCATTTTGTCAAATATTTCACATTATAATTTGAATATTGTACTTTTTATTAAGCTGTAAAACAATAATTTCATTCACCACTATAAAGTATCTTTATTTGAATCCATTTACAGTGTTATTGCTATATTTAAATACCCGTGCAACGCCGGGGCATCAGCTAGTGTACAATAAAGTGAGCCAAGTGTAGGACAATCAAGCCATTGTGACATCACTGATGAGGTTGGCTCTGAGGCATTATGACATCACAATACCAGCTCTGGTTACTAGAAGCTGAAACTTCAATTTTCTATAGAGTGGTACCTTGGTTTGCGAACATAATTTGTTACAGAAGCATGCTCGGAATCCAAAGCGCTCGTATATCAAAGCAAATTTTCACATAGGAAGTAATGGAAACTCGGATGATTCGTCCCTGTGACTCTGGGCAAGTCACTTAATCCTCCACTGCCTCATGGACATTAGATAGATTGTGAGCCCACAGGGACAGACAGGGAAAATGCATAAAGTACCTGCATGAAAACTGCTTTGTACAAAAAGGTGGTAAACAAGTCCTAATCCCTTCCCTCACCTGCTTCCTCCTGCATCTGGGCATGGACTCTTTGGTCTTGTGTGGCTCAGGTACCTGTTTCTTCAGGTCCTCAGTGGAAAGAAGCGAAGGGAGAGAGAGAGAGCAGATATTGTAATGTCATAATGCCTCATTCCACCAGTGCCTAAGAGCCAACCTCATCAGTGATGTCACAATGACTTCATTGTCCTATACTTGGCTCACATAAGAATCAGAATATGAATGGGCAAAGCCACTGACCCCCAAGCCTTGCATTGAAGAATGCTGGTGTAGAAGGTTGAGATAGACACTGAAGAACGTTAGTCCCTGGTATCCAGAGCAGATATTGTGATGTCATATTGCCTCATTCCACCAGTGCCTAAGAACCAACCTCATCAGTGATGTCACAATGACTTCATTGTCCTATACTTGGCTCACATAAGAATTAGAATATGAATGGGCACAACCACTGACCCTGAAGCTTTACATTGAAGAATGCTGTAGAAGGACTGAGGTTGAGCTAACAAGAGAATGACAGTCTCTGGTATCCAGAGCAGATATTGTGATGTCATAATGTCTCATTCCACCAATAAGAGCCAAGCTTATCAGTGATGTCACAATGGCTTCATTATCCTATACTTGGCTCACATAAGAATCAGAGTATGAATGGGCCCAGCCACTGACCCTCAAGCCTTGTATTGAAGAATACTGGTGTAGAAGGACTGAGGTCAAGATAGACGCTGAAGAATGACATAGGATGGTTTCCCACGGTTATATGCAGGGACAGGAATGGTGATGAATTCTGTCACCGTGTCATTCTCTACCCTGGAGTCCTTCAGAGCTTGCTTGTCTCTTACTGTTGAATATGTGATAGTAAATCAATCCCCCCCCCCCCTCGCTGGCAGGACTGTAGGTGGAGAACTCCTACTCAGCTTAGACTAAACAAGTGCTCTGTGTATGTGTGTGTCACACATTTGTGGGTACCTTCATTTTTTTTCTGCATGTGGGTGAAGGAGACAGTCTGGCTTCTATTAATAAAATCTTTCATTTAACACTCACTGGAAAGATATTCCATCTTCAGACTGACAGAGAAGCACTGTTAATCACACTGTGAATACTTTGCATGCACAATGCAAACCAGGGAGCCTCTCCTCATCCCAGTTTACTGTCTTCTGTGAAAGAGAAATAGACATATGGATATGCAGCCCAGTCAGAGAACACACCCCTTTAGTCTGAATTCATTTGTTTCAACTCCTTTTTAATCAAGGCTACCACGCATGGATAAAAATAGTTATACAGCTCAACCCTGAAGTCATTACCATGTATTAGATGTTGCCATGTGGGTATTTTTCATGGTTACTTCTGAAAGAACAATTCAATCAAGAAGAAAAGATGGGGAAAATATACTAAGGGGCTCTTTGACGAAAGTGCACTAGCTAGTGAGGACATGTCCGGGGGTCCGAATGGCTTTTCAAAACCCGGACAAAAGAATGGCTTTTCAAAACCCATCACTTTGTCCGGGTTTTGAAAAGCCTCCTCAAATCGTGTCGGGCAGGGAGGAAATCCACACAAGACTGGGGGTGGGATTAGGGCATTACAGGGTGGGAATGGGTAGAACTGGGCAGGCTTGGGGGCAGGTCTAGGGGCCCATATTTTCCGATTGGAAAATCTGGCAAGCCAACCCCCCCCTCGTACCTCTTTAAATCTTTGCCAGCGCGAGCAACTTTTCCAGCCTGGTTCCCCTCTGAAATCACTTCCGGGTCATGGGGCCAGAGGGAAAGCCAACCCCAACACAAGCAGCAGGCTTGAGAAACTTTGTGCTGGTGAGGATTTAAAGAGGTATGGGGGGGAAGGGAGGGTGTGAGTATGGCATGGGGGTGGGGAAGGAACAGGGGGGGCAAAGAGGAGGGGGGCGGCACCACTGCCCTGGCTGCCTCTTACCCTTGTTATGCCACTGTGGATATGTGTTAGCTGGCTCAAAAATAACCAGACATTCAAAGCCAGAAGCTCTGACAGGGCCCGGCTTTGAACATTTGGGACTAGCTCCATCAGCGGTAAGCAAATCGTTCACTGCCACTGGCTATCAGACCCTACATGTTTAGGAGTTGAGTATCATGGTCTATACCTGCAGAGTGTATGCGCCCTTGAGATATGGAAGAGAAGTTCCAGGGTGGCGCCATTTTGTGATATTTGAAACGATGCTTGTGCTTTTCCTGAAAATGGTTCCAAAGAGATATTTGGCACTATACTTAGGGTTACCAGATTCGGACGTCTTTTCAAAACCCGGCACTTTGTCCGGGTTTTGAAAAGCTTCTGGCAATGAGTGACGTCGGGACGGCATTCGCGCATGCTCATTGCTCATGCAGGTCGAGGGGGGTGGGGCGGGCCTGGGGCAGAATGGGGTGGGCCTGGGGGCATGGCCATAGGTCTGGACTTCCCATTTGGAAAATCTGGTAACCCTAACTATACTGAATGTCCAAGCGCCTTTTGAAAATTACCTTGTACATTATAGCTCGGGAATATGTTGCTTTCTTTGTTCTTGGGACAACCACCTGATTGGTGATCCGAATGGAGACACCCTCTGCTCACTGACTGAAGCTCTGAGAAGACCCCCCCCCCAATGTCAGCCTCAGGCACAGATTGCCATGAGTAGAGCTACCAGATTTTGCATCTGGAAAAATAGAATGTTTGGCCACACCCCATCCTGCCACTGCCCCACTGCCCGACCCGACCCCGTTCCAACCCCAACACCAGTCCCACGTAAACCCTGTCCCTTCGGGCTGAGTCTGGAATGCACCTGCGCATGTGCAGATGCGACACAATGAGGTTGCATTCATGCGCACATGCATATGATGTCATCGCATCCACGCATGCACAGATGCACTCCAGACTCGACCCCCATCTCACCAGCTTTTCAGAGTGCCGGGATTTGAAAAGCTGTCCGGATGCCCGGACCGTCTTCTAAAAAGAGGACATGTCCGGGTAAATCTGGGAACCCTGGCCGCGAGCCATCAATATTTGTGTGGTTCATACTAGAAAATTGGCCTGAAGATGGGGCAGAGGGGTGCACTAAAGCAAAAGTTGGCTTAGAGTGCCACAACCTCTTGATAAAGACAGCGAGCTGGGCTGAGTAATGAGGTGCACAGGAAGATTGATGCTATGCAAGCCTAGATTAACCATTATGCAAAATAAACGTATGATTAGGGCGTGGATTTCCTCCTGCCCGAGACGATTTAGAGGAGGCTTTCCGAAACCCGGACAAAGTGCCGGGTTTTGAAAAGCCGTCCGGACCCCCGGACATGTCTTTGAAATGGAGGACATGTCCGTGGAAATCCAGAAGTCTGGTAACCCTAGTCACACCCATTATCTAATCATTAGGATGTTTTGTACAGTAATGATATTTCTCAGCACTTATTAAGTCTTAATGCCTTTTCAGTTAAGCAATGGAAGGGGGATGAAAGGCATCATTGCTGGGCTGTGCTTAGGGCTTCAGTTGGACTTCTTAATCCGGCCCTGCTGCTATGTATTACTACTAGTGACATTCAGGAATGCAATAAGGGCCTGATTTACTAAACTTATGTTTTCCATTGGACAAGGAAGACAAGAAACTGCCTTCGTAAATCAGGCCCTGAAGAACTTCACATAGACCTTATAATTCTCCACCATTCCTCATTTCATTGGTGACAGGAGAAGGGAGGGGGGGGGAATGAGAAACCGCAGCAATTGGCTCCTAAGGTTTTGGACCGGTTCCTAAATCCCAAGAAAATTTGTCATGGTCTTTTCCAAGGAATACATTTTCTTTTAGTTCAAACGCATAGCTTCTATAAACCTAAAGATTTGTGTTACCAGTGTATACTTAGGGCTCCTTTTACTAAGCTGCGTTAGCAGTTTTAGTGCACGCTGCAGTGCCACACAGTAGCGTACCAAGGGGGGGGGGGGGAAATCCGCCCCGGGTGCAGCCTTAGGGGGGGTGCACAGCCGTCCTGGTCCCTATCGCGCTTCCTCCCTCCTTACTTAAGGTGACCAGCGAGTGAACACTTCTGACCCTCCCAGCGAGAGCAGCAAATCTCCCTCCAGTAGCGTCGGCAGCCCAAGCGCTAAACAGGCTGCTTCGCGGCTTTCTCCTGCCGGTGAAGCATCACTGATGACGCCATCAGTGACACTTCACCGGCAGGAGAAAGCCGCGAAGCAGCCTGTTTAGCGCTGCAGTTGCCGACGCTACTGGAGGGAGGTTTGTTGCTCTTGTTTGGAGGGTCGGAAGGGTTCACTTGGGGGGAGAGATAGGAGGGTCAGCGGGGGTTCGGCTGGGAGGAGTGAGAAGCAGTCTGCCTTGGTGCTCCAAGGCCTGGCGCCATTACCTTCTTCGGGCAACAGCAGCTTTTACAATTCGCTCATGTTGCCGGCTTCAGGCCTTCCTCTCTGCCAGGTCCTGCCTACTTCCTGTTTTCATGAAGACAGGACCCGACAGAAAGGAAGGCCTGAAGCCGGCAACAGCAGTGAATTGTGAATGCTGCTGCTGCCCGATGAAGTTCAGGACACTAGGCCTTGGGTGACAGAAGGAGGAAAGGGAGCAGAGGGGGAGTGTTGCTGTATCTAACTGGAGGGAATGAAAGGAGATGCCAGGGCTTGGAGGGAAGAAGAGACGCCAGGGCATGGAGGGAAGAAAGAAGGTATGCCAGACCAAGGGAAAAGGAAGGGGGAAAGGAAGGAGGAGATGGCAGAGCATAGAGGGGGAGAGAGAGATGGAAGAAAAGGAAAGGAGAGAGATGCCGGGAATCAGGGAAGGGATGATGCCAGACCTTGAGGTGGGAAGGAAAGAAAGGAGAAGAGAGAGATGGTGACAGAGAGAGAAAAACGGAGAGGTGACAGAGTTGAAATCAATCATGTACAAAGGACAAAAGGGGCACGGGATAGATAGTTTATGGAAGGAGCATAGAAAGAAGGAAGATGCCATATGGAAGAGAGAGAGGGTGGACACTGGATGGAAAGAGCAAAGAGGGCAGTGAATGGAAGGGGCAAAATAGAGGGTGAACAGTAGATGGAAAGGGTAGAGAGAGGGAAACAGACACTGAATGGAAGTGTGGGGGAGAGGAGGGATAGCTGCTGAATGGAAGTGTGAGGGAAAGGGGGAGCAGATGCTGGACGGAAGTGAGGAGGAGAAAGAAAAAAAGGGCACATGCAGGATTGAGGGAAGAGGATAGAGTTAGTTTCTGGAAGGGGTGAGGGAAAGAGGTGGCAAGCTATAGGTAGACACAGTGAAAGAGGGAAATTGAGGACTGAATAGTAAAAAAGAATTTAGACAGAGGCAGAAAATAAATTGAGAAGGAAGACCAGAGAAGAACAGGAGGAAGGGAGTGGAGAGAGAGATGCCAGAGCAGGGGGGAAGGAGAGGAGACAGATACCAGACCAATGGAGGTGAAAGGAGAGATGGAAGGGGGAGGCATACAGTTTCTGGAAGGGGCATAGAAGGAGAGAAGATGCCATATAGGGGCAGAGAGATGGCAGACAGTGGATGGAAGAGAGTAACAAGAAGATGAGGAAAGCAGAAACCAGAGAAGACAAAGGTAGAACAAAAATTTTCCATTTATTTATTGCTTTAGGAGACATGTGTCACTGTTTCTGTGGTGTATGCAGAGTCCAGCTTCTTGCTAGTTCAATTTAACCTTTGTCTATGTATTTCTATTGTATCCCCCCTTTTACAAAACTGTGGAGCGTTTTTTAGCGCCAGCCGTGGTGGTAGCAGCTCTGATGCTCAGAATTCTATGAGCGTCAGAGCTGTTACCACCGTGGCTAAAATCCATACTACAGTTTTGTAAAAGGGGGAGGGGTTAGTTTGTGATGACATTCCATACTAGGTGAAGGTGTTTTCTGTGTTCTGTGTGTTCGAAAGACATGGTTTTCTGTTAGGACTGACTGCAGGATTAATCTGTACGGCTGGATAAGTTGCAGCTGTACTCACTCGAGGAACACAGAGAGAGGGGTGACATGATCGAGACATTCAAGTATCTCACGGGCCGCATCGAGGTGGAAGAAGATTCTTCTTTTTCAAGGGTCCCACGGCAACAAGGGGGCATCCGTGGAAAATCAGGGGCGGGAAACTGCACGGGGATACCAGGAAATTCTTTTTCACTGAAAGGGTGGTTGATCGCTGGAATAGTCTTCCACTTCAAGTGATTGAGGCCAGCAGCATGCCTGATTTTAAGGCCAAATGGGATAGACACGTGGGATCTATTCACAGAGAATGGTAGGGGAGGGTCATTGGGGTGGGCAGACTGGATGGGCCGTGGCCCTTATCTGCCGTCTATTTCTGTGTTTCTATGTTTCTAGTCTGGCTTGTTTAGTTTTACAAGGGGTGTATTGCTGTTGTACTGCTCACTGCAGTATTAAGATGCTGCCTTTTCCTAAGTACTCATGTGTGACGTGTGGCTTGTTACTAAAAATCATGTTTTTCGTACAGATGGGAGGAGTGCCAAAAAAATGATGGGCCCCGGGTGTCACACATGCTAGGTACGCCACTGGTGCCACACGCACTAGACTCTAATGCCAGCATTGAGCTGGCATTAGTTTATGGCGTGTAGAGCGAGGGGCAACGTGCGCTAATCTGCAGCATGCGCTAAAAACGCTAGCACACCTTAGTAAAAGAGGGGGGAAGTTTCTTGGCCTTGTCTTCTGTAGAGCATGTGAGGCTATTTGTATCTATGGCTCTTAGGTGTACAGGATAACTAAGAAATAAAAGATCTGTAGAGAAATTAGTATTAACATTTTTTTTGTTCTTAAAAATTTGATTGGAGATAAAAATTTGATTCAAGTTGGTCTCGGCACCACCTCTTGAAGGGACTCTTCTTGAAGAGAGCCAAATGTATGGGGAGGAGCCTTATGCTTTCACAACTGTTCTCCTAAGACAAGCAGAATGAGTCAGCCACAAATGGATGATGTCCCATCAGCTCCCATTTGCGGATAAGCTCTCCAATAGCTCAGAGAGATTTTTTTTCTCTCTCTGAGCACGTGCAGTGCCCAGGGCCCCACTGGACATGCCCGAGCACTACCCATTTCCTCCTGCTTCTCCCTAATCCTCAGTCTTTAGTCTCCGCCCATTCCCATCGGTCGGACTTTCTACAGCTCTCCATTACAACTTTTCTACTCATCACCTTGAAAATGCACCTCTTGAAGGGACTCTTCTTGAAGAGAGCCAAATGTATGGGGGTGGAGCCTTATGCTTTCACAATTGTTTTACTCCTCTGGTACAAGTTTAAAGGAGACCTCAAAAGACAAAGGGACCTTTTAACTGGACCATACTTTAGCATTCCAAGGAGCTTCACATGACAGAGAATTTCGATTGTTATTGCTTGGAGCCTGTTCTTATAAACATTTCAGAACTCAACTGAAAACTTATCTCTTTTCAAAATACTTGGTTAAATAATTTATTTCTGTCATTCTGAAATTGTCTTTAGTTTATAATCTTGTCTCCGCCTTTTCTCACTTTGTTATTACTGCTAGGTTATCAATTTGTCTATGCTGCTAGTTAAATAATTTCTCTCTGTCGTTCTTAAATTGTCTCTAGTTTATAATTTTTTGTAAACCGTGTAGAACCTATGGTTACGCGGTTAAGAAGCACAGTGTTATGTTATGTTAACTAAAGTGTGTTAAACAGTTAACACCCTATTAGCATGTGCTGTTAACTGTTTCTGGGTTGGCATGACAAGATCTGCTAATTTGAGTGTTAACTGCAAGCTTTTGTGGAGGGTGGGAACTGGACGAGATATGGACAGAGAATGGGAATGGACTGAACAATATAGGCCCCTATTCACTAAACTCACTGATCCTGTAACGATCGTCTCTAAACCGGTTTGACTGGTTTTGCGATCGTTCGTGTTCCCCGACCCGATTCACAAAACTGCTGTCCGATGTGCTTTTCCGAGCACTAACCCAATCTCCGATCCGAACATGCTAATGAGGGGAAATGCCATGTAAAAGTAGGCAGCGAACGAATCACAAAGCAGAAGAAGAAATACCAATCGGGTTTGCCAATCCAAAAAAGAGCGACTCATGAGGACCAGTTGCTCACAATCCTTGCCGGCTCTTCTGCCCTGAAATATCAGTATCGAGGTTACAATCCCGCATAAAACAACTATTAAAAATAACTATAAAATAACTTTAGATTAGAGAATGACACGGTGGCAAAATTCATCACCGTTCCTGTCCCCGCGGATAACCGCGGGAAATAATCCCATGCATTTTCTAGTGTCTATTTCAACCTCAGTCCTTCTACACCGGCATTCTTCAAAGCAAAGCTTGCGGGTCAGTGGTTGTGGCCATTCATACTCTGATTCTTATGTGAGCCAAGGTTAATGAAGCCATTGTGACATCACTGATGTGATTGGCTCTTAGGCACTGGTGGAATGAGGCATTATGACATCACAATATCTGCTCTGGATACCAGAGGCTGTCATTCTGTAGTGTCTGTTTCAACCTCAGTCCTTCTACACCAGCATTCTTCAGAGCAAAGCTTGAGGGTCAGTGGTTGTGGCCATTCGTACTCCGATTCTTCCCTCTCTCCTTAAAGAATGACATGAAGATGGCTTCCCGCGGTTATCCGCGGGGACGGGAACGGTGATGAATTTTGTCACCATGTCATTCTCTACTTTAGATATGCACAAGAACTCATTTGTGAGTTATATTCTGTATCATATGCATTGCGAGCATGTGTGTTTCTAGCGTGGGTTTAAAGCGTGTTGAAGCGTGTTGGTTTAAAGCGTGTTGAAGTTCTGTTCGACACATGGCCGTAGTCTGCCTACACAAAAATATAAGGCACGGCGATGGTCACAAATCCGTCCACAGCTTCGACAGCTAACACCCAAAACTCCAAAGACAACAGAAAGCTCTCTTCTAGAATTCCTTGTATTGCATTTTTTATGACAACAATGCCTTCCGGCTGACACATTTGACGCCCGCCAATAATGTGCGCGAATAAACCATGCCCACTAACTACGTAGTAAAGCGGGAAGAACAAGCGCATGGGTACATTGCATCAAGAACCAACAAAAACACTCTGTGCATGCGTTTCGATCACTCTTAGAGCGATCCATTGGATTGCTGTAAGGCGTGCGTCCGATCTCTACAAAAAAATATAGCCAAGTGTCATGCGACCTGAACAACTGCCCCTCGTACCTGCTTACAAATGCCTCCCCCAAATTCAGAATCAGCCTCATGCAATGGATTCAAACTACTCTCACGGAAGGCCAATACCCACAAGACCAAGGAGAAATCATAATCACCCCAATCCTGAAAGACAACAAAGGCCCAACAGACAACCCTTCCAACTACAGACCCATCGCCTCAATACCATTATATGCTAAAATAATAGAAGGTTTGGTAGCACAATACCTCACAAATTACCTTGAAGACCACAACATACTTCACCCCACACAATCAGGGTTCAGATCCAACCACAGTACAGAGACACTATTAGTTTCTCTACTAGATATAGCCCGACAGCATCTTAGCAAAGGAAGAAGGATGCTGATTATCCAACTCGACCTCTCTGCCGCATTTGACCTGGTAGATCACACCATACTTCTTCAGATCCTAGAAGCCATAGGGATCTCAGGAGGGGTATACAATTGGTTCCAAGGATTCCTCAAAACAAGAACATACAGAGTAAAAACAAAAGATCTTATATCGGATTCCTGGTCTAACCCCTGTGGAGTACCTCAAGGTTCACCTCTGTCGCCCATGCTCTTCAACCTATTCATCTCCTCCCTTGGTACTATTCTAGACAACCTAGAAGTAACTTCATTCAGCTACGCAGATGACATAACCATACTCCTCCCCTTCGACTCACAAGACTCCACTCCAATAGACAACCTGAAAAAAACACTAGAAGCAGTGGAAAATTGGATGCTAGACCACAAACTGAAGCTCAACCCAGACAAAACAAAATTTCTATTGCTTGAAAAGGACAAAACCCCATCTATAACCGAGTTAGAAATAAAAGCCACCAAATACCCCATACAGCCCACTCTTAAACTCCTCGGAGTTACACTAGACAGATGCTGCACCTTGCAGGTCCAAATCAATAAAACAACACAAAAAGCATTCTTTACCATGCGCAACCTACGAAAAATAAGAAAGTTTTTCGACAAAGATAAATACAGACTCATAGTCCAAGCCCTAGTCCTGAGTCTAGTGGACTACTGCAATATCCTCTATCTACCATGCCCCACATATTTAATAAAACAACTACAGACTGTACAGAACACAGCCCTCAAACTGATCTACTCACTTGGAAAATTTGATCACATCACCAATGCCTTCCTAGACTCACACTGGCTACCCATACAAGCCCGCATTCAATTCAAACTATACTGCTTACTATACAAAGCAGTAAACGGAACTGCACCCACCCACCTAAACAACCGTCTAAATCGGAACCTCTCATCCAGGCAAAGGAGAACCCAATCTCCATTCACCTTCCCCCCTTTCAAGGGAACTCAGCGCAAAAAGATGTACAACCACCTACTAGCAACACAGGCAGCAAAATTGGACCCCTACATCTCCAACCTGCTCATAGCAACAACTGACTACAAAACGTTCCGAAAAGAAATCAAAACCCTGCTATTCAAAAAATGTATCCAGCTAGCTTAACCCCTTCTCCTCCCCTCTTGCAATCTCCTCCCTCCCACCCTCTACCTGTATTACCCCCAAAGACTCAACAATGTGAAAGTTTCTAATCTTTAACTTCCTCGTATTCTTCCAACATCATCCGACACTTTTCCTATTCTCTCTACCTATCTGGTACCCTCTTCTCAAAACTTTATTATGAACCAACTCCTTAATTGTACAATGTAACCAGCTCCTCATTTGTAACTTTTTCCTGGAAATGTCCAGTTCTCTTAATTGTAACTTTTGTTCCTGGAAATGTCCAGTCATCTTCTGATGTAATCCGCTTAGAACTGTAAGGTACAGGCGGAATAGAAGTCAGTAATGTAATGTAATGTAATGTAATGTACATTGCATCAAGAACCAACAAAAGCACTCTGTGCATACGTTTCGATCACTCTTGCAGCGATCCATTGGATTGCTGTAAGGCGTGCGTCCGATCAGATCATTTGCATGTAAACTCGGTTGTATATTGGTCGCTTGGTAAAAATTGGCCAGAGAATCAGCCAACAATGATCTGATCGGTGTTTAGTGAATCAGGGGCTATAGTTATTAACATGGTACATACTGCAACTTGAGGCCAATGCAGAAAGATATACAATACTAAAAGGGGTTCTATGTTATGTTAGGTTACATAGCTCTTGTATCGCACCAGCTTCCACATTCAGTGGTTCAAAGCAGATAACAAAAGACAAGAAAGAAAAAAATAAGAGAGCGGATAGCGTAGCTGGTTTTAAGAAAGGTTTGGACAAGTTCCTGGAGGAAAAGTCCATAGTCGGTTATTGAGAAAGACATGGGGGAAGCCACTGCCTGCCCTGGATTGGTAGCATGGAATGTTGTTACTCTTTGGGATTCCAGAATCTTGCTATTCCTTAGGATTCTGAATGAAATGTTGCTACTCTTTGGGTTTTGGCCATGTACTAGTGACCTGGATTGGCCACCTTGAGAACGGGCTACTGGGCTTGATGGACCATTGTCCTTATGTTCTTAAAGTACAAGATGCAATTAATCAAAACATATTTGAAATAAGTTTTTAAATTTTGTGAAAGAAAAAATAAGAGGAAGAGGATTGGCGAAAAAGTCAAAACTGTACAGCTTGACAATGAAAAGAATACTTCAATATTTGTTTATACTTAAAAAAAAATTAATTGCAATTTTAACATATTTCACAAGAAAACTCTTGCTTAAGAAAAGTAGACAGAAACGTCATACAAGAAATTTGCAAAATTAAGTAGTCCTTTTGCTAAGGTGCAGTAGCCAATTTAGCACGTGCGCTAATGCGTCCATAGGCTATAATGGATGTGTTGGTACGCGTTAGCCTTTAGCATGCACTACAACAGCTATTGCGCCTTAGTAAAAGGACCCCTAAATAATCTGCAATATGAAGCATTCAATTATATCTTCCTTAGACCACAATAATTGTGGGGGGGGGGGGCACGATAGAGTGAAGAGAAACTCAAATAGAGGATTTTGTAGACTTCAATCATATCTCCCCTCAGCCATCTCTTTTCCTAGCTGAAGAGCCCTAACTGTTTTAGTCTTTCCTCATACGAGACGAGTTCCATCCCTTTTATCATCTTGGTTGTTCATCTTTGAACCTTTTCTAGAAACATAGAAACATAGAAAGATGACGGCAGATAAGGGCTACAGCCCATCAAGTCTGCCCATACCATTGACTCCCTTTTAAGTCTACTGGCCCCCTTAACTCTACTGACCTGCTCTATTAAGTCTATATCCTAGCGACCCTATTCATTGGTATGACTCTCGCAGTGATCCCACATAGGTATCCCATTTATTCTTGAAGTCTGGGATACTGTGGGCCTCGATCACCTGTACTGGAAGCTTGTTCCAATACTCTATCACTCGTTCCGTGAAGAAATACTTCCTGACGTCTCCACGAAACTTCCCTCCCCTGAGTTTGAGCGGATGTCCTCTTGTGTTCGAGGGTCCTTTGAGAAGAAAGATATCATCTTCCACCTCGACCCGTCCCGTGATGTACTTAAATGTCTCAATCATGTCTCCCCTCTCCCTACCCTCCTCGAGAGTATAGAGCTGGAATTTGTTCAGTCTCTCTTCGTACGAGAGACCCTTTAGCCCCGAGACCATCCTGGTGGCCATCCGCTGAACCGACTCAATTCTGAGCACATCTTTACGGTAATGTGGCCTCCAAAATTGCACACAGTATTCTAGATGAGGTCTCACCATGGCTCTGTATAATGGCATCATGACCTCAGGCTTCCTGTTAACGAAACTTCTCTTGATACAACCCATCATCTGCCGTGCCTTAGATGAAGCCTTCTCCACTTGAGTATCAGTCTTCATGTCTGCACTGATGATCACTCCCAAGTCTCGTTCTGCTGTAGTCTTGGTCAAAGTTTCTCCATTCAAGGTGTAAGTTCTGCATGGATTTCCATTTCCAAGATGCATGACCTTACATTTCTTGGCGTTGAAGCCCAGCTGCCAGACAGAGGACCAACTTTCTAAAGTACGGAGGTCCTGTTCCATAGTATTCTGCAGATTGTAGCCGTTTATGATATTGCATAGTTTGGCATCATCAGCGAATAAGGTTACCTTACCTTGAAGCCCTTGAGTCAAATCCCTAATGAATATGCTATATCTTTCTTGAGATAAGGAGACCAGAATTCAACGCAATACTCCAGATGAGGTCGCACCATGGAGCAATACAGGGGCATTATAACATTCTTAGCCTTGTTAACCATCCCTTTTTTAATAATTCCCAGAATCCTGTTTGCTTTTTTGGCCGCCACTGCACATTGGGCGGAAGACTTCATCGTATTGTCTACGATGACACCCAGATCCTTTTCTTGGGCGCTAATCCCCAAGGTGGACCCTAGCATCTGGTAACTGTGATTCAGGTTATTCTTCCCAATGTGCATCACTTTGCATTTGTCCACATTAAATTCCATCTGCCATGCATTTAAGGCAGGTTCGAAAATTCTTCAACAGAAAACAATTCCAGCTCATGGTCCAGTCCCTAGTCCTAGGTCTCCTTGACTACTGCAACATCCTCTATCTCCCCAGACCCGCAACAATGATAAAACAACTACAAACAGTACAAAACACAGCCCTGAGACTAATCTATTCACTAAGAAAACACGACCATATCACCGAGGCATACCTTGACTCATACTGGCTCCCAATTCAAGCAAGAATACTATTTAAATTCTACTGTCTACTATTTAAATCCATAAATGGTGACAGCCCAGCCTACTTGAACAACCGCCTAACCCAAACTACCACAACCAGACACAGGAGAACCCAGACACCAATCAGAGACATCAAATGGAAAAAACTGTGCGATGGCCTACTAGCCACACAGGCAGCAAAACTCTCCAATCTACTACTTGCGACCCCAGACTACAAACTTTCAGAAAAGAAATAAAAACCCTGCTATTCAAGAAATCCATGAAGACTAACTAACACCTTATGAAACATTTCAATCCTCTGAAGCAAGCCGCTTTACTCTAATACCTCTGGACATGTCCAGAAATCCTCTTTTGTAATCCGCCTTGAACCTCAAGGTAATGGCGGAATAAAAATCACTAATGTAACGTAATAAGCCAAAAGAAACGTTACTGCTTCAGTTCTCATTGCCAGAAATAACTTCCTCCGCTGCTGTGTCTGTTTGGTAATGTCAGGGAAAATCCAAACTTTTTTTGCCATGAAGTATGGGAGGAGCATTGGAGGTCGGAGGCGTTCATTAAAGATTCATACAGTTTTACTGAATACCAGGGATCCGTGCATAACGTATGTGCTAGGATTTACACCTGGCATGATTCCTGGGCTTGGCGCAATTCCATAAAGGGCACTAATCCCAGAAGGCCCATTATAGAATATCATTCAGCGCCAATTTTATTTCAGTACTGAATCTTGAGCGCCGTTTATTGAATTTCCGCCAACACTCAAGGTGTGGTTGTACTATGAACCGAAAGAGTGGCATTAAGGCCGGGATTCTCTAAATGGCACTCTTATCGGCGGCCACCTTAAAAGCGCCCACCGATCATGTGTCAATCATGCGATGGCGCTGTTTAAGAGAATTGCATCTCCGGCAAAGGCAGGCACTGGAAATGTAGGCCATGGCTTTCGAAGGCCTACATTTCTAGTGCCTAGCTTTGATGTAAATCATGCCTGCAGAGGCACCTACCAGCGCCTAATGCCACTTTCGGCATTAGCCATGCCTACATTGGCATTAGGCACTGGTAGGCACCTCTGGAGGCATGATTCTGGCACCATTTTTTAGGCACCTGGATATCTCTTTTAAAAGTCCTCTTAAATGGCATTTCCCTACTATGTCGGCATCCATATGCCAGTCTACATTTTTCATTATGCATAAAGCTTCCTGGACCCCTGCTAAAATGGCTAAAGTGTTACATGCGACTTCACAGCTCTGTTGGTCATGCCAGCAGCAACCTGGGACTCTAATACACCTCTTATATGAATGCCCTAATTTACAAGTTTACTGGTCAGACATTTGCTCAGTTTTAAACATGACTATTAATGAGTTGCCCATGTCATATAAATCAATCATATTGTGTTCCTATAATCCAGATATATCAATGCCATCGTTATATAAAAAAAATATTTGATTTCATGAATGCCTTAGCTACCCACTATATTGGTTCCAATTGGAAAGACAATTCTAGGCTTAATTTTTACGAATGGTGGAATCATCTTTGTGTCATCAGAAAGTCTGAGGAAATAATAACATTCAAACAAAATAACATAGCCAGATTCACAAAAATTTAGACCCCTCTTGATGAATATGTAAGGACTCAAGTAAATCCTAATTAACTTTACTTTGTATATTAATTATACTAAGGGGACGGTTTTTGTTATCTAAAATGCTGAGCTTGCTTGTACTTGGTTTGTTTCTTGTTTAATGGTTTTGTTGAGCTCAATAAAATATATTTGCATATTAACTATACTATATTTTGCATATTATTATGTATATATGTATTATTGTTTTGTTTTATTCTTATACTTTTGTATTTGTAAAATTTCAATAAAATTTCAATAAAAAAGGCATTTCCCTCTTAACTTAGGTACCGATAAGGCGCCGTTTATAGAATATGTGAATTTTCATTTTGTTTAGTTTCCTATGTCGCTTGCAGGATTTTTTTCGTTGTGGTTTTAAACTTTTTTTTTTTTTCATTTGGAGGCAATATTGTCAGTGGTAGACGTTTTTGTACAATGGCGTACGTGATTGCTAATGTGAGGGCCTAAGTGATTGCTTTGAAAGACTACATGGACAAACTTCCTATCCCCCATCAGCTCTTTCTTTATCTAAGGAAGACCAAAGAATAGCAACCAGCTAAATTCAAATTAAAACAATAAACATAGTAATATAATTAATGATGGCAGATAAAGACCTGAACAATCAATCCATCCCATCTGCCCATAAGTGATATTCATTAAAAAAAAATAAATACTTGATTAGATTAACTTGTCTCTTCTTTAATATTTCTAGGCCGTAGACTGTAAAGTCTGGTATTATCCTAGGTTTCAAATGCTGAAGTTGCCATTCAAGCTTACTCCAGCTCATCCAACCATCCCATTGTTTGCAGGATATCTACCGTAAAGTCTGGCCAGTAACATCCTCATGTTCCATATTAGTGGAGTTCACATTGATGCCCACCCCAGTCCATCCTACACCGAATCACCATATATGGGACACAGACCGTGCAGGTCTGTCCAATACCGGCCTTAGTTCTTTCATTTATATCCTTCGTTTTCTAATTACAGATCCTCTGTTTATCCCATGCTTTTTTGAATTCCATTACCGTTTTCCTCTCCACCACTTCCCTCGGCAGGGCATTCCAGGCATCTACCACTCTCTCCGTGAAAAATAATTTCCTAATATCACTCCTGAGTCTTCCTCCCTGCAACCTCAAATTATGCCCTCTAGTTTTACCATTTTCTCTTCTCTGGAAAAGATTTGGTTCTATATTTATGCCTTTCAAGTATTTAACGTCTGTATCATATCTCCCCTGTCCCTCCTCTCCTCCAGAGTATACATATTTAGGTCTTCCAGTCTCTTTTCATACTTCTTTTGGTTCAAACCTCTTACCATTTTCATCGCCTTCCTCTGGACCACTTCAAGTCTTTTTAAATCCTTCGCAAGATACGGCCTCCAAAACTGAACACAATACTCCAAGTGTGGCCTCACCAACAACCTATACAGGGGCATCAACACCTCCCTTTTTCTGCTGGTTACTCCTCTTATGGAGCTCTTAGTGATCTGCTACGTAACTGGAAGAATCTAAACCAAGAGTCTCCCTGAGCCAAGGACTGCAGCACATTTTATTAGCTTCATGACATCATTTAATTTATCATTATTCATACGTAAGTTAGTACATCTTCCAATTACAGTACAATTACTTCATTAAGTTTCAATGATAAATTGCATATGATTGCATTTTGCCACTAGGTCTAAATGTGGTTCATTGGTTATGTGATATCTTGTCATTAGTGATTTTTCCCTAACATTAGCAACTCTATAATGACTTATAAATCATGTGCTATTGGTTTTGCTCCTGTCAGCATTTACATTTAGACTAGGTGAGATCATTATTTATTTCAATACATTGGACATTTTGTAACAATGTGTTAGCTTAGGGCACAGTGACCTGTTCCCTGTTCTAGGACTCGTCTATTACCCAGTCTTAAGGGATATACTGTGTTTCCCTGAAAATAAGACAGTGTATCATATTAATTTTGGGTCCAAAAAACACACTAGGACTTATTTTCAGGGTGGCTTATTTTTTTCATGTACAACGATCATCTCTCCCTTCCTCTCCTCCACCCCAATTCTTCCTCTTTCCTTTCTTCCCCTCCCATGCAGCATCATTCTTTCTTTCTCACCCATCCCCTTGCACCTACATGAAAAACATGCCCATGATTTGCCTCCTGACCATGCCTACTTTGTGGTAGGTGCCTTGGACTAGGTTCCAACCTCAAAGTGGTAGGCGTCTACCAAGTTAGGCACTTAACATCCAATTAAGTGCAATTACAAGGTGCTGATGGTCAATCATTGGCACTGATTAAGTCTATTAACCAATTAAGTTAGGTACTTACATTGGATAGATGTGCCAATGTGGTTGCCTAACTTTAGGTGGACTATTAGAATTTTCCGATTCACACCTAACTTTGAGTACAAGCCTTTACGCCTGCTAAAGGCTGGTGCAAATGCTCGCAACAAACTAATAGGAGTTAGGTGCGGAAGTGCAGGTATTCTGTAACACTGCATCTAAATTAAACCTTGGAATTCGTTGCCGATGAATGTGGTGAAATCAGTGAGCGTAGCAGGGTTTAAAAAAGGGTTGGATAATTTCCTAGAAGAGAAGTCCATAGGCCACTATTGAGATGGCCTGGGGAACTCCACTGCTTATTCCTAGGATAAGCAGCATGAAATCTGTTTTACTATTTGGGATCTAACTAGATTCTTGGGACCTGGGGTGGCCACTGTTGGATACAGGAATTGGGTTTGATGGATATTCGGTCTGTCCCAGTATGGCAATTCTTATGTTAAATTCTGGGAATTCCCCTGACCCATCCATGCTCCTTCCATGGCCACACCCCCTTTGGAGTTGCACGCTATGAAAATTAGGTGCACATGTTATAGAAAAAAGCGTAGGGCTGATCTGTACGTAACTCCTAATGACTGCCAGTTAAATGCTTGTTAATGCCAACTATTTATTTTATCACCAATTAGGCCCTTTGATAAAATCCACACACAAAACTGAGCATCTAAATTTGGGCGTCCTATACCGATTTGCCCTCCCTGAGTGTATTTGCCAATGGAGACGTACACAGGGGTAGGACAAGGGCAGCCCCCAAACTGACATTCATAACTTATAGAGTACCTAAGTTGTGCATATATTTGCCTCATTTAGAGTGTGACGCAGTGGTTAAAGCTACAGTTTCAGCACCCAGAGGTTGTTGGTTCAAATCCACACTGCTCCTTGTGACCCTGGATAAGTCACTTAATCCTCCACTGCCCTAGGCACATTAGATTGTGAGCCTGCCTGGCAGGGCAGGATTAATTCGTCGAGGGCCCCTAGGCACACAAGTACACTGGGCCCCCTGCCCCGCCCCTACCCACCATGCCATGCCCCGCCCCTACCTCCAGCCCACCATGCCCCGCCCCCATATATTTACTTTTTTATTTCCACCTAATTTTTTTATTTTAAAATTCAAAACAAACAAAGATTACCATACTAGTGCCAGTGTACAGTTTTTCTTCTATGCAACCTCCAAACATCTCTGAACAAAACTCCCCTTCCTTCCTAGAGGAAGAGATCTTCAGCTGGCAGGGCTTTGGGAAGCCCACCAATTTATATTTTGCATTGGGGGTAGGAGGCATAGGGCATGGCGGGAAGAAGATTTAGTGCCCATCATTTTATTTGACTAATACATTTCTTTCTTAGCTTTCAGAGGTTGAAACCTCTTTCTTCAGATCAGTAAACTATACTGCTGTTACAGTATCCCTGTCCTGACCTGAGGAAAGGAGTTATGGTCTCTGAATTTGTAAAAAAGTATTAAAATTAGTTCTATAAACAGTATCATCTTATTTCCATTTTCTATTAATAAACGATTATCAACACAGCTATAATAATACCTTATCCTAAAGCAAAAATAAATAAATAAAACAAATAGAATTTTTTTTCTACCTTTGTTGTCTGGTTTCTGCTTTCCTCATCTTCTCAACATTCTCTTCCTTCCATCCACTGTCTGCCCCTTCCAGAAAATGTTTGTCTCCCTCTGCCATCTCTGCTCCTGCCCCCTTCCCCCTTTGGTCTGGCATCCATCACCTTCCCTCTGTTCCCCTCATAGTCTGGCATCTCTCTCCTTCCCTCTCCCCGCCTGTGGTTTTTAGCATCTCTCTTCTCATTTCCTTCACTCGGATGTGATATCTCTGTGTCCTTCCCTGTTCTTTGGCATCTCTCTCTTCCTTTTCCTTTTCTTCTCTGGTCTTTCTTTTCTATTTTCTGCTTCTGTCTAAATTAAATTCTTTCTTACTATTCATCCCTCAATTTCCCTCTTTTCACTGTGTCTACTCCCCTTTCCTTCACCCCTCCACTATCTCACTAACTCTGTCTTCTTCCCCCTATCCAGCATGTGGGAAAGCAGTAGCAGTGGTGAGGAGGTGAGGGCTGGGCACAAGTTGTCCCCACTTCCATCATCTGTCCTGCCCCTTTCTTCCCACATCCATCATCTGCCCTGCTCCCTTCTGTCTCCCTTCTCCCCCACTTCCATCATCTGTCCTGCCCTGCCCCTTTCTTCCCACATCCATCATCTGCTCTGCTCCCTTCTGTCTCCCTTCTCCCCACTTCCATCATCTGTCCTGCCCTGCCCCTTTCTTCCCACATCCATCATCTGCCCTGCTACCTTCTGTCTCCCTTCTCCCCACTTCCATCATCTGCCCTGCTCCCTTCGGTCTCCCTTCTCCCCACATCCATCATCTGCCCTGCTCTGCCTTGCCCCCTTCTCTCTCTCTCTCCACCACAGGCCCATCTCACCACTCACCTTTCATTCCTATTTTTTTATTTTAGAATGGCGACGCCCCCCCAAAGCATTGATTGGCAACATGGCCCCCCCGATCGGCAACGCAGTCCCCCTGATCAGCAATGTGGGCCCCCCAATTGGTAATGCGGGCCCCACCATCGACGGAAAGTAATACAAACGAACAAGGCGGGTAAGAAAGGCAAGGGGAACTATAATTTTGCAAGCGGTGCTGCTTGCCCAAAGCTTCCCTCTGACGCGCCCAGGCGGAAACAGGAAGCTGCGTCAGAGGAAAGCTTTGGGCATGCAGCACTGCTTGCAAAATTACAGTTCCCCTTACCTTTCTTACCCATGTTGCTCATTTGTATTACTTTCCATTGATGGGGGGGGCCCGTGTTGCCGATCGGGGGGGCCCGTATTGCCAATCAGGGGGGCCCGCGTTGCCGATCGGGGAGGCCTCCTTCATCGGGCCCCCCTGACCATTTGGGCCCTAGGCACGTGCCTACTGGGCCTATTGGTTAATCCAGCCTTGCTGCCTGGATAGACAGGGCAAAATGCTTCAGTACCTGAATAATTTCATGTAAAACTGTTCTGAGCTCCCCTGGGAGAACAGTATAGAAAATTGAATAAATAAATAGTGTGAAAGTTTCAGTCCCTGATAACCAGAGCTGGTATTGTGACATCACAATGCCTCATTCCACCAGTACCTAAGAGCCAACCTAATCAGTGATGTCACAATGGCTTCATTGTCCTATACTTGGCTCACTTCTATTACATTTTGATTTCTAGAGTGGCGCAGTGGTTAGAGCTACAGCTTCAGCACCTGAGGTTGTGGGCTCAAACCCTGCTTTGCTCCTTGTGACCCTGGGCAAGTCACTTAATTAATAATAACTTTATTTTTGTATACCGCTAATACCATAACAAGTTCTAAGCAGTTCACAATAAAGATTTTCTCATAAACTGGACAGCGCAATCAATAAATAATAACAAAAACAAATATAACAAAAAGAAAGAAAAATCATGGGGAGTAATTTAAAATCTGTCATTAAGGCAATTTGGTCTCCACAGCAGGACAATTTCTGCAGTCAGGATGGCAAGGGACGGCGCCAGTGCCCAGGTCCAGGAGCAGCCGAAGGCAGGATAACTGAAGAAGTTTACAGAGGCAGGAGGGGCCCAACGGCCGAAGGCAGTAGGTCGAGGAGAGAAGGAGGACTCCTCTTCAGTCAGCCGCCTCTGACAGAACTGATTTGCCGGCTGTATGCTGCATCAGTAGGGGCTTCCGTAACCCCTGTCTCTGATTGTGAGCCTGCCTGGACAGACAGGAAAAAATGCTTGAATACCTGTTCTGAGCTCCTCTGGGAGAATGGTATAGAAAACTGAATGAATAAATAAATGTGGGTGTGATCTCTTCCGTCGGCTCAAGAAAATGTTCTACCGGGAAGAGTCAGCAGAGAATGATGACACGTGTGACTGAGCTAGAACGCTGTATTTGCAACAATCAGTACAGCTCCGTTGAGTTCTCAATTTATAGAGATGGGACACGGGCTTGAAGGTTTTCAATTCTCCGTGATTAAGAAAGCGTCTTTGAGTCTATGGAGTGGAGAGAATGATCTCGCACTGGCGTGACTAGAAGAAGTTTTGGCTTTTTGAATTACACTTCTTTACCCTATGGGCCTATAGGGTTTAAAATGCAGATGTGGATCTAGCCAGTGCTCTCTAGGCTGTAAAATATGTTTCTATGTTAGATTTTCTCAAATGTTTGGTGATTACTTTATAGCATACTAGCTGATGACCCGGCGTTGCACGGGTATTTAATTATAGCAATAACACAGTAAATGGATTCAAATAAAGATACTTTATAGTGGTGAACGAAATTATATTTTTACAGCTTTATAAAAAGTACAATAATCAAATTATAATGCAAAATATTTGACAAAATGAATACAATACAACAAACACAAAACTTGATTATAAACAACATTTTTTTGTTTCACCTCCAGGAGCAAGAACATATAAATTCTTGGGTGAAGAGACCCCCAGAACATATCACCCCAGGTCGTGAGGGATCTGCATACCAAGTTTTGATCAAATCGGTCAAGCCGTTTATTATTTACTGTGAGAATGGCAGCTGTGTACAATTTTTCCATTGACATGAATGGGTGAAAACTGATTTTCTGTTTGTAGCTCCGCCCACGTGTGCAGGTGGGCCGCGAGACCCCCAGAACATATCACCCCAGGTAGTGAGGGATCTGCATACCAAGTTTCGTTCAAATCGGTCAAGCCGTTTTTGAATTACTGTGAGAATGGCAGCTTTTTACTTTTTTTCCATTGACATGAATGGGTGAAATCTGATGTTCTGTTTGTAGCTCCGCCCACGTGTGCAGGTGGGCCGCGAGACCCCCAGAACATATCACCCCAGGTAGTGAGGGATCTGCATACCAAGTTTTGTTCAAATCGGTCAAGCCGTTTTTGAAGTACTGTGAGAATGGCAGCTTTTTACTTTTTTTCCATTAACATGAATGGGTGAAATCTGATGTTCTGTTTGTAGCTCCGCCCACGTGTGCAGGTGGGCCGCGAGACTCCCTGAACATATCACCCCAGGTAGTGAGGGATCTGCATACCAAGTTTTGTTCAAATCGGTCAAGCCGTTTTTGAATTACAGTGAGAATGGCAGCTTTTTACTTTTTTTCCATTAACATGAATGGGTGAAATCTGATGTTCTGTTTGTAGCTCCGCCCACGTGTGCAGGTGGGCCGCGAGACCCCCAGAACATATCACCCCAGGTAGTGAGGGATCTGCATACCAAGTTTCGTTCAAATAGGTCAAGCCGTTTTTGCGTGATCGCGGCACATACATACATACACACATACATACCTCCGATTTTATATATATAGATACATAGAAATAAAACAGAACCAAAAAATGAAAATAAGATAATACCTTTTTTATTGGACTAACAATGCATTTTTTGAATAGCTTTCAAAGACATCTTATTTTGGGGGTCAGACCATGAGCAAATAATGTGTGGTGCAGTGGTTAATGATAGAGCCTTAGCTCCTTGTGACCATCGGTAAGTCACTTATTCCCTCCCCCCACTCCCCTTGCCCCAGGTACATTAGATTATGAGCCCGCTAGGACAGATATGGAAAAATACTTGCGTACCTGAATAAATTCATGAAACCTGTTCTGAGCTCCTCTGGGAGAACAGTATAGAAAACTGAATCAATAACATATCAGAATATATACCACAGGGCTCTCCCCAATACTGTTTAATATTATGACGCATTTCTTAGGTTTAGAACTTGAAAGATATAATGTTTCCAGTTTTATTTATACTGATGAAATCAGCATTCTTTTTACCTTTTGAAAAGAAGGATTCTGATTGGAGGATGTTGAGATGCTTCAATGTTGAGAAATGTAAGGTCTTGCACGTAGGGAAAGGAAACCCGATGTATAACTAACTACACGATGGGGGGGAAGGTATTGGGAGAAGGCAACCTTGAAAAGGACTTGGGGGTCTTGGTGGATAAAACAATGAAGCCGGCGGCACAATGCGCAGCGGCCTCCAAGAAGGCGAACAGAATGTCGGGCATTATCAAAAAAGGTATCACTATCAGAACCAAAGAAGTTATCCTGCCGCTGTATCGGGCGATGGTGCGCCCGCACTTGGAGTACTGCGCTCAATACTGGTCGCCTTACCTCAAGAAGGATATGGCGATACTCGAGAGGGCTCAGAGAAGAGCAACAAAAATGATACAAGGCATGGAAAACCTTTCACATGCGGAGAGGCTGGGGCTTTATTCCTTGGAAAAGCGGAGACTTAGAGGGGACATGATAGAAACTTACAAGAACATGAAGGATATAGTCGAGGTAGAGAGGGACAGATTCTTCAGACTTGCTGGGGTAACAATAACAAGAGGGCACTCGAGGAAATTGAAGGGAGACAGATTCAGAACAAATGCTAGGAAGTTCTTCTTCACTCAGAGGGTGGTGGATACCTGAAATGCGCTTCCAGAGGAGGTGGTAGAGCAGAGTACGATTTTGGGGTTCAAAAAGGGATTGGACGGATTCCTGAAGGAAAGGGGAATTGAGGGGTATGGTTAGAGGGATACTATACAAGGCAAAATGTTGTATGTAAAAGATCACTAACAGGTCTTTGACCTGGAGGGCCGCTGCGGGAACGGGCTGCTGGGCACAATGGACCTATGGTCTGACTCAGCAGAGGCGATGCTTATGTTCTTATGCTTGTTCACTACAGTTGAACAATGGATTATTGCTCACGAAGGGGTCCTTTGATTAATATGCACTAACCGATTTAGCTCATGCTATGCTACTGTAAATGCTAATCTGTATCTCTCCAAACTTACACCACAATCAGTATAAGTTCCAAACACCTCACATATAGGGCTCCTTTTATTAAGCCGTGGTAGCGTTTTTAGCGCACGCTGCAGATTAGCGCATGTTAACCCCTGCGCTACGCGGAGAAGCTAACGCCAGTTCAATGGAGACATTAGTGTCTAACGCGCGCTAAAACTGCGAGCACAGCTTAGTGAAAGGAGCCCGTGGAGGGGCATAATCGAAAGAAACGTCTAAGTGAGTTTTCGTCCAAGTCGCAAGTCATCCAAAGTAAAAAACAGCTTAGGACACATTTTTGAAAAATACATCCAAATTTATACTTCCTGCCGATCTGATTGTCCAAGTCGCTAAATCGTCCATCTTTATACCACCTTTTTCTCCAACTTTTTGTCCAAGTCAAAAACGCCTAGAACAAGCCCTGTTGGATGTGGGAGGGGTCTGCAAAGTGATGGACTGAACACCCAGACATGGCACCTAAATAGTGGGGTACCTTACAGGACACTGCTGTGAACTTCACAAAAAGGGTGCCATGGCTTCTCCTTCCTACAGCTCCCTTATAGGTCATGGTGAGCCCCCAAACCACTGCCAGAATCCCCTAGATCCACTTATCTACCACCCCAATAGCCCTTATGGCTGCATTTATATGCCAGTAAATAAGGGTTTTGGAGGTGTATAGGGGAATGCACATGTTTAAGTATCAATGCAGTGATTACAGGGGCTTCTGGGCATGGGTCCTCCTCTCCATGAGTCCCTAACCCACCCCAAAGATGGCTTAAGACGCCTCTGTGCAGCACGACTAGGCTTTCCTATGCCAGGCTGCCAGGTAATGATGTTCTGGAGGCACAATTTTCAAGTTGTGATTAATATTTTTATGGGGGTGAGGGTGGGTGGGGGGGGGGGTCGGTGATCATTGGGGTAGTGTGTGTGGGGGATCTGTATTATGTGTTTGCAGTGCTTATCTGGTCACTTTAGATGGGTTTTTGTGACTTAGACCATGTTTTAAATGGTCTAAGTCACAACGTCCAAGTTCCTTTGATCCTGTGCTGTATAACTATCGGTTATATATGCAGTATGACTACGGGGTCCTTTTACAAAGGTGCACTAGCTGTTTTAGCGCACGCACTGGATTAGCGCACGCTATAGCGCATGCTAGCCAAAAAACTACCACCTGTTCAAGAGGAGGCCGTAGCGGCTAGCGCACGTGGGATTTTTAGCGCGTGCTATTGTGCGCATTAAGGCCCTAGCGTGCCTTCATAAAAGGAGCCCTAAGTCTAAGCCCGCCCAAGTCCCGCCCAAATCCTGCCCTCGACACTCCTCCTGAAACGCCCACTATGCGGCACTAAGAAGGCCTAGGTCATTTAGAAATACGTCCAGAACCCGTTTTTATTATCGGCACTTGGACGTATTTTGACAATGATCGTCCAAGTGCCGACTTAGGCCGGTTTTTGGACATTTTTCTCTTTCGTTTATGATCCCCAGCTCTTCAGAAGAACCACCTGAGCTCAAAAAGTTTTCATCGCCCTAGGCTTTATGTACTATCTCCTCACTGGAGCGGCTCACAAAATTTATTTTCTGTAAAACTTTTAATTTTAATTCTCTTTTTATTTAACACCCTTTATAGCATATTTCATTCTTAAGGGTACTGTACTTAGCTTTTATAAGTGGTCTTCCTGTCAGGGATATAGGCGCCAACATATTTCACCCATGAAGGTTTTCTCAAGGCTTATCATACCTTAATACACTTTACTCCGTCAACCGGACCACTGAATATTTGATACTTGGAAGTATAGGCGGTATATAATAAAAAAAAATAAATAAATAAAATAAATATTGACTGAATTTGGAATTTTTAATCTTAATAATTATGCTTTTTGTTCTACCAAATAAAATTAAGCCCCACTCCCCCCTTTTACAAAATCAGTGCGGTTTTTAGTGCCGGCCATGGCGGTAGCAGCTCTGGCGCTCATAGGAATTCTATGAGTGTCGGAGCTGTTACTGCCGCAGCCGGTGTTACAAATCGTGCTGCAGTTTTGTAAAAGGGGGTGGGGGGGGGTAAATCAATTATAGTTTAAAAAAAGAGAAGAAAGTGAAAAAAGAACAGGGCAGTAACAATTAGAGCAGGGCTGCCCAAGTCCGGTCCTCAAGATCTGCTGGCAGGCCAGGTTTTCAGGATATCCACAATGAATATGCATGAGAAAGATTTGCCTGCACTGCCTTCTTGGTATGCAAATTTCTCTCTCATGCATATTCATTGTGGACATCCTGAAAACCTGTCCTGCCAGTAGATCTCGAGGACCGGACTTGGGCAGCCCTGAATTAGAGAAATGAGTACCTAGTCAGTATATTTATTTTCACACACTTTATTCCATTATACGAGGAAACCAATCAAATACACTGTAGCTAAGAAGCTGCATAAAGACCTGGCACAGAGCTTAATGGGATCTTTGCTGCTGCTTCAGAGCATCCAGGACACACATTTCAAGAGCTCTCTTTGATACAGGAAGATTCATCTGCTGCAGGTTTTCATTTGTTTATTCATTTCTTATCTGCCTACAATCTGATTGGAGTACGATATCACCTCCATTAAATCATAAAACAGACTTTAAAACAACAATGTTGTAAACCTTCATAAATGTAACATTCTTATGCTGGGGGTTCTGTTTTGTTCCCTAATCAAGCAGACGAAATAGTGGGGTGGACCTGGAGGACTCCTGCACGAATGTACAGTATTTTGCTGGACAAGGGTTCCTTTAACGCAGACTTCTCCCCCAACCCCCAAGCGACTGACTTTCCTCACATATTTACAAAGACTAGGGGATGCTCGATGAAGTTACAGGAAGATAAATTTTAAAACCAAAAGGAGGAAATATTTTTTTTTCATTCAGAGGACAGTTAATCTCTGGAACACGTTGCCAGAGGATGTGGTAAGAGCGGTTAACATAGCCGCTTTAAAAAAAAAGGTATGGACAAGTTCCCGGAGGAAAAGTCCATAGTTTGCTATTGAGACAGACATGGGGGAAGTCGCTGCTTGATCTGGATCGGTAGCATGGAATGTTGCTACTATTTGGGTTTTTGCAAGGTACTAGTAACCTGGCTTGGCCACCATGAAGACGGGCTACAGGGCTAGTAAGACTATTCTTATGTCACCTGTGACTGGCAACCTGCACCTCGATCAAGCCCAATGTCTGGAAAGGGTGGTAGATGCTTAGAACAGTCTCCCAGAAGAGGTGGTGGAGACAGAGACTGTCTGAATTCAAAAGGGCCTGGGATAGGCACGTGGGATCTCTTGGAGAGAGAAAGAGATAATGGTTACTGCGGATGGGCAGCTCTATGACCTCACAATGCAGATGCACAGAGCCTTAGCCTATAGGAAGAGGAGATGCAAATGTTAAGAGCTTTAGCCAATAGGGAGAGGAGGAGATAATGGTTACTGCGGATGGGCAGACTAGATGGGCCATTTGGCTTTTATCTGCCGTCATGTTTCTATGAGAAGATGGTGGTTCCACAAATGCTATTTTTAACCACTTATGGAATCAACAACAAATTTGCAACCGCAACATTCCACAGCGAAAGTTTAACCTGACAGCAGTCAAATAATTTATAGCAGCAAAAACAGATTCCTTAGTATAAAGGAATGCGCTAGCTGGATAAAGTGTCACTGTACCCTGGGGATACCTCCCAAACGGCTTCCTTTTGCATTGGTAAAATTAGGGTCAGCGAACAGTTGTTCACACAAAATTTACTCAGGAGCCGAGGCAGAAAACTCGTGTTAGAGCCACGTGCTAAGGGCTCAATGCAGTTTTTGCTCCTCAGTGCAGTAAAGTAGTGGCATGCAAATTACTGCCACTTTATGAAGCGTGCATTCTCAGGAAAAACTCAGTGCACACTGCTATGGTGGAATGCAGCTGTTTGCTGCACTGTGGAGTGAAATGCTTCCTTTCCTGACAGATCCTACAAAAAAGGCAGAATAGTCAAAGGTTCAAGAGAGGGGTCGCTCAGAGGAATTGTAAAACCCTACCACCGCCCCCTTTCCAGCTGACTCGGATCTTCACAGCTTCCAGTATGGGTTTCTGAAGAAGGGCTTGTCTCCGAAACCTGGCTGGTTGAACCTGGTGTTCTGTTGCGTTTGATTTTTGTGCTTCAGATGTTTATCGTATTCGGTTAAGTTTGGGTTTTCATTATTGTCTCTAAGTTTCGCTGGGGAGCTGGCTGGATTGGTTCTGTCAGGGGCCGCTCAGAGGTTTTCATTTGGTTTATAGTTTGATTTGAGTTGTGAGTGTTTTCACTTTATTTAATTATTGCACACATCGGGGGCCCAGTGATGGTGTGCGGGTGGGGGTTCATGACCTCTGCCTGTTTTGTGAAGCGTTGGAGCTGGTCTCCCGTGGCTGCTCGTTCACACTGAGGGTTCCTTACATTTACAAAATATTTTGTTGTTTAGAGTGGTAGGGTTTTACAATTCCTCTGAGCGACCCCTCTCTTGAACCTTTGACTATTCTGCCTTTTTTGTAGTATCTTGTTTAGGTTGTGGCAGTGTTTTGTGGAGTGTTTTTTGCTTTCCTTTCCTGTCAGTGCCTCTATTAAAATTATTCACAAAGCTAAAAAATTTGATCATGTCTCACCATTACTTAAGGAGGCACACTGGCTACCTGTTGCACATCGCATTTTATTTAAATTATGCTTACTTACTTTTAAATCTTTAGTATTCCAAACTTCCGCTTTTATTTTTAGAGTTTTAATTCCTTATACTACTTCTAGAACACTGAGATCACAGGATCAACATTTATTGGCCATTCCCTCACTGAGAGTTGTTAATACGAGGCGTCATACTATTTTTTCAGTGACTGCTCCTCAGTCTTGGAATGATCTTCCACTGTATATAAGAGAGGAAAAGAATTTAGACAAATTCAAGACCAAACTTAAAAGTTTCCTTTTTAATGATGCTTTTAGTGAATAAATAATTCTTTTATCTCTCTTTATCTTACATCTCTTTTTTTTTCATTTTTGTCTCCCCTCCTAATGTTTTTACCTTAATATATTGAATTTAATATTGATTGTAACCACTAAATAATTTCCCTTTTGTTTTGATAATGTTTTTACAAACTATTTAATTTAAATGATTTAATCTCTGTATAAGAATGTCCATATTTTTTTTAATTCAATATGATATACTGTATGTCTGTGTAATATGTTATCCATAGTTTAGATATTTTTAACAATTTGTACATCGCCTATAATTTTGAATAGGCGATTAATCAAACTATATAATAAACTTGGATAAACTTGGATAAGCAGTGATTGGCTTATACATTTCCAGTAAGACATTTAACAAAAACCGCTGCCTATCTCTGGGAGACTCCACCCCCCCCCCAAAAAAAAAAATCCCTAATAATCTAGTAGAAAGAGGCATAGCCGCCATTGAGTGAGTCTTGTAAAATGCCCAGTGCCGCCCAATGGTATGGGCCACCTGCATCTGAACCCTCCCTTCCACGCACCGAGTTCCGGCACATCCCCACCCCTAAACTTCACCCCTGCCCACCGGGTGATCCACAGCAACAGTGCCAGGAGCAGTGCTAAAGGCTGCGAGGGGCATAATCAAAAGAAACGTCTTAAGTCCATTTTGGCCTAACTCATAAGTCGTCCAAAGTTGGACACGGGAAAAGGTCCATTTTCAAAAAATACGTCCAGCATATTTTTTTGTCGAAAATCATCCATCTGTACGTCCAGCCGTTTGATCATCCAGACCGCTAAGTCGTCCATCTTTATACCCCATTTTCAACCAAAAATTTGTCCAACGCAAAAACGCTTAGAAAAAGATCTTTTGGGCATGGGAGGGGCCAGAAAAGTAAGGGACTGGACACCCAGATATGGAAACAACGTAGTGGGGTACCTTACAGGGCACTACTGTGAACTTCACAAAAAGGGTGCCACATAAACATCTCGCAACAGCTCCCTTATAGGTCATGGTGAGCCCCCCCAAAACACCCTCAGAATCTACTAGACCCAAATATCTACCACCCCAATAGTCCTTATAGCTGCAGGAGCCACCTATATGGCAGTACAAAAGGGTTTGGATTTTTTTTTGGGGGGGTGTACATGTTTCTCCATGAATGCAGTGATTAGAGTGGCTTATGGGCCTGGGTCCTCCTCTCCATGGTTCACTAACCCACCCCCAAGACCACTTAAGCCACCTCTGTGCATCTCTATTAGGCTTTCCTATGCCAGGCTGCCAGGGGCTGATGTTTTGGAGGCAGATATGTAAAGCTGTTATTACGTTTTATATGGGGGAGGTCAGTGATCACTGGGGCTGGTTATGGGGGTCTGTACTTTGTGTCTGCAGTGCTTATCAGGTCACTTTGGATACCTTTTGTGGACTTAGACCTGGTCTTAGATGGCCTAAGTCACAACGTCCAAGTTCCGTCTAGGCAGTGTTGTAAAACCTTCGGTTATACATGCAGTACGACTAAGTCTAGGACAGCCCACATGCCGCCCAAATCCCACCCTCACCACTCCTCCTAAAACACCCCTTTTAGCTCTGGTCGTTCAGCAGCACTGTGAAGGCCTAAGTCGAATGCTAACGAATGCTAGGAAGTTTTTCTTTACCCAGCGTGTGGTGGACACCTGGAATGCACTTCCAGAGGACGTAATAGGGCAGAGTACGGTACTGGGGTTCAAGAAAGGATTGGACAATTACCTGCTGGAAAAAGGGATAGAGGGGTATAGATAGAGGGCTACTGCACAGGTCCTGGACCTGTTGGGCCGTCGCGTGAGCGGACTGCTGGGCACAATGGACCTCAGGTCTGACCCAGTGGAGGCATTGCTTATGTTCTTATGTTTTTAAATACGTCTAACACTCTATTTGATTATCGGCATTTGGATGACTTTTGTTATTTATCGTCCAAGTGCCAATTTAGGCCGATTTTTAGACGTTTTTCTGTTTCGATTATGAGCCCCTGCCTCTCTGGCCTCTGCTGTGTCCCATCACGCTGATGTAACTTCCTGTGGATGGGACATGGCACAGGAATAATAATAATAATAATAATAATTTATTTCTTATATACCGCTATGGTCAGAAAGGCAGCCTATGGTGTTATCAATATTGATCTTATCAGCTCATTCATTTTTAACAATGCATGATCTCTGGTTTTCGATTTATTTAACTTTTCATTTATTGATATGTATATTTTACTTTGGACATTTTGTATGATATTGAGTTCATTATTGGATTTATTATTGATCTATTCATTTATTTATTAGTCATACTTTTAGGGTTTTTTGTTATTACTTACATTGTAGTATTTATCTGTTCGTATTGTGGTTATTCTTATATTGTATTTATTATATACTGTAATACTATTATTCTTAATTTATGTTTCAGCTATGCTATACATCACGTGCCATATTGCTTGATTTTATCTTTGATTTGTGACTTTTACTCATTTGTATGTCTGTCTTTTGTGTGGTGGTTTATGCTTTTAAGGTTTGTGTCAGAGAAGCAAATAAGTTAAACTGAGGCATTGTAAAGTTCAATAATGTATTAAAACTTATGGCAAAAATGTATAGATTGGCTCACAGTGATAAACCCAAATTTCTAACCTCGGTTTACATTCAAGTCAACCTTTTCCCTACTCTTTTTGGGAGGGAATAGGTTACCTCGGTTTATATTCAAGTATATATGGCAAGTTCAGAGCTGAAGGACATGATTACCGTAATAGCAAAGGTAGAAGAGACTCTTTGGGGTTAGGCTTCAGACATGGAAGATGGTTTGGGAAAGGCTAAGAGGGATCGGTAGCATGGAATGTTGCTTCTCCTTGGGTTTTGACCAGGTAATGGTGACCTGGATTGGCTACCGTGAGAATGGGCTACAGGGCTTGATGGACTATTGGTCTGACCCAGTAGGGCTATTCTTATGTTCTTTACCACTGTCTCCAACGTCATTGTAGAGGATCTGGAGGATGGGTAAGTAGCTGAGCATGGAGAGGGGAGGTGGGATTTGAACCCAGCTCCCCAGGATGATAGTCTGCTGTACAGTAGATGACAGCAGATAAAGACCCGAATGGTCCATCCAGTCTGCCCAACCTGATTCAATTTAAATTTTTTAATTTTTTTCTTAGCTATTTCTGGGCAAGAATCCAAAGCTTTACCCGGTACTGTGCTTGGGTTCCAACTGCCGAAATCTCTGTTAAGACTTACTCCAGCCCATCTACACCCTCCCAGCCATTGAAGCCCTCCCCAGCCCATCCCCCACCAAACGGCCATACACAGACACAGACCGGGCAAGTCTGCCCAGTACTGGCTTTAGTTCAATATTTAATATTATTTTCTGATTCTAGATCCTCTGTGTTCATCCCACGCTTCTTTGAACTCAGTCACAGTTTTCCTCTCCACCACCTCTCTTGGGAGCGCATTCCAGGCATCCACCACCCTCTCCGTAAAGTAGAATTTCCTTACATTGCCCCTGAATCTACCACCCCTCAACCTCAAATTATGTCCTCTGGTTTTACCATTTTCCTTTCTCTGGAAAAGATTTTGTTCTACGTTAATACCCTTCAAGTATTTGAACGTCTGAATCATATCTCCCCTGTCTCTCCTTTCCTTTAGGGTATACATATTCAGGGCTTCCAGTCTCTCCTCATACGTCTTCTGGCGCAAGCCTCCTATCATTTTCGTCACCCATTAGGCTACTCTCCCATGACCATGCCCCCTGTTTGGAAACACATGTAAAATTTACATAGAAACATAGAAACATAGAAATAGACGGCAGATAAGGGCCCACGGCCCATCCAGTCTGCCCACCTTAATGTCCCTCCCCTACCTTTGCCCTGTGAATAGATCCCATGTGCCGATCCCATTTTGCCTTAAAATCAGGCACGCTGCTGGCCTCAATCACCTGTAGTGGCAGACTATTCCAGCGATCAACCACTCTTTCAGTGAAAAAGAATTTCCTGGTATCACCTCGTAGTTTCCCGCCCCTGATTTTCAACGGATGCCCTCTTGTTGTCGTGGGACCCTTGAAAAAGAAGATATCTTCCTCCGCCTCAATGCGGCCCGTAAGATACTTGAACGTCTCGATCATGTCCCCCCTCTCTCTGCGCTCCTCGAGCGAGTATAGCTGTAATTTGTCAAGCCGTTTTTCGTATGGTAGATCCTTGAGTCCCGAGACCATCCGGGTGGCCATTCTTTGCACCGACTCCAGTCTCAGCACATCTTTGCGATAATGCGGCCTCCAGAATTGCACACAGTATTCCAGGTGGGGCCTCACCATGGATCTATACAATGGCATAATGACGTCCGCCTTACGACTGACGAAACCCCTTCGTATGCAGCCCATGATTTGTCTTGCCTTGGACGAAGCCTGCTCCACTTGATTGGCAGACTTCATGTCCTCACTGACGATTACCCCCAAGTCTCGTTCTGCTACCGTTTTTGCTAGGATCTCGCCATTAAGGGTATAAGACTTGCATGGATTCTGGCTGCCCAGGTGCATAACTTTGCATTTTTTGGCATTGAAGTTGAGTTGCCATGTCCTAGACCATCGCTCCAGTAGGAGTAGGTCGTGCATCATGTTGTCGGGCACTGAATCTTCGTCTGTTGTGCATTTGCCCACTACATTACTCAGTTTGGCGTCATCGGCGAATAATGTTATTTTACCTCGTAGCCCTTCTGCCAAGTCTCTTATAAAGATGTTGAATAGGATTGGGCCCAAGACTGAGCCCTGTGGTACTCCACTAATCACCTCCGTCATTTCGGAGGGGGTGCCATTCACCACCACCCTTTGGAGCCTACCTCCAAGCCAGCTCCCAACCCATTTCGTCAATGTGTTACCTAATCCTATAGAACTCATCTTGCTCAGTAACCTGCGGTGCGGTACGCTATCGAATGCTTTGCTAAAGTCCAGGTACACGATGTCCAGGGACTCCCCAATATCCAGCTTCCCCGTCACCCAGTCAAAGAAGCTGATCAGGTTGGATTGGCAGGATCTCCCCTTAGTAAATCCATGTTGTCGGGGATCCCTTAGATTCTCCTCATCCAGGATCTTATCTAATTGGTGTTTGATTAGAGTTTCCATTAGTTTGCTCACTATCGATGTTAGACTCACTGGTCTGTAGTTTGCTGTCTCCATCTTGGAGCCTTTCTTGTGGAGTGGAATGACGTTAGCCGTCCTCCAGTCCAACGGGACGCTGCCTGTACTAAGGGAGAGGTTGAAGAGCGCGGACAGTGGCTCCGCCAAGACATCACTCAGCTCCCTAAGCACCCTGGGGTGCAAGTTGTCCGGCCCCATTGCTTTGTTAACCTTGAGCCTTGACAGCTCACCGTAGACACTGCTGGGCGTAAACTCAAAGTTACTAAACGGGTCAACTGAGCCAACCCTTGTCTGTAGCTGAGGGCCGAGCCCTGGCGCTTCTCGGGTGAAGACTGAGCAGAAGTATTCATTTAATAGTTGGGCTTTTTCCGAATCCTTTTCCACATAGTCTCCGTCTGGTTTCCTAAGACGTACAATCCCGCCTGAGTTTTTTCTTCTATCACCGATATACCTGAAGAAGGATTTATCTCCCTTCTGGATGTTCTTTGCTAGAGACTCCTCCATGAGGAATTTAGCCTCCCTGACTGCTGTTTTGACTGCTTTTGATTTGGCCAGGTAGTCTGCTCTAGAGTCCTGCTTCCCCGATTGTTTGTAAGAGATGAATGCTTTTTTCTTCTCCTTGATCAGGTCTGAGATCTCCGCAGTAAACCACTGTGGCTTATTGTTCCTTCGCCGTTTACTTACTGATTTTACATAGCGGTTTGTTGCTTCTTGTATGGTTGCTTTCAAAGTCGACCACATGTCTTCCACGTTATCGGTTTCTTCTTGGCTTTGTAGCGCCTGGTGAACGAAGTCTCCCATTTCTTTGAAATTTGTTTCCTTGAATTTGAGGACTTTGGTTAGTGTAGTAGATTTAGTGAAACCTTTCCTGATATTAAACCATACCATGTTGTGGTCACTGGAGGCCAATGTGTCGCCCACCGAGACCTCTGTGACACTTTCTCCATTGGTAAGTATCAGGTCCAGTATTGCCTGATCCCTTGTCGGTTCCAACACCAGTTGCCTGAGGCTTGCTCCTTTCATAGAGTTTAATAGCCTCCTGCTGCTGCCGGAAGCAGAGGTAAGTGTAACCCAATCCACATCAGGCATGTTGAAGTCACCTAGCAATACTGTGTCCCCACGCAAGGTGATATTTTCTATATCTTCGATTATTTCCATATCCAGGTCATCCTGTTGTCTTGGGGGTCTGTAAATTACGCCAAGATACAAGCATTTGTCCTTCCCTCTGGCCAAATTAACCCAAAGGGATTCCCCAGTATACTGGACATCTGAGATTCTCGTAACCTTAATGTCATCTTTAGTATATAGTGCTACACCCCCTCCCATCCTACCCTCTCTGTCCCGGCGAAGCAAGTTGTAACCCGGTATGACCATGTCCCACCCGTGGGAGTCTGTGAGCCAGGTTTCGGATATCGCCACCACATCCAGGTCGGCATTCCTTATTTCTGTTTCCAATTCCAGGATCTTGTTTCCTAAACTGTGTGCGTTGACGTACATAGCCCTCCATGTTATATTTTTGTTACATCTCAGTGGGGCTATTCCTGTTTGAGCTATTTGAACACCTTTAGCATTGACTGTGTTATTTGTGCTTTCCTGAGGCTCAGAACCACAATGTGTACTCCCCATATACCCAGAACTACAGTGTGTACTCCCCCTAGACCCGGAATTACAATGTGACCCATAAATATGATGTGACCCTACTCTCGACTCAAAAGTGTGTGCACTCACCCCTGACCCAGAATTTCGGTGTCTACTTTCCTCAGCCTCATAAATGTATTGGCATTTTAGTTCGCCTGGTATATTGTTTGTGCCTGTACCCTCCCCCAACTTACCTAGTTTAAAGCCCTGTGGAGTAGGCGGGCTAGGCGGTGTCCAAGGACATTCTTCCCTCTTCTGGTTAGGTGTAGCCCGTCGTGTCCCTGTAGTCCTTGCAATGCTTCTCCATGGTGCAGAAACCCGAAGTTCATCTCCTTGCACCATCCTCGCAGCCAGTCATTCGCCCTTTGTATTCGATCCTCTCTGGCTCTGCCCTTGCCCCTTACTGGGAGAATCGAGGAGAAGACCACCTGCGCCTCCATCCTCCTCAGCTTCTCCCCCAGGGCCCTGAAGTCTTCAGGTATGCTGTCCGGGCTGCTCCTTGCGGTGTCGTTGGTTCCGACGTGGATTAGAACCATGGGGAAGTGGTCTCGGGGCTTGATGAGTCTGTCAATGCAAGCAGTGACATCCCGGATCCTGGCCCCTGGCAAACAGCAGACCTCTCTTGATTGTAGGTCTGGTCTGCAGATTGGTCCCTCGGTGCCCCTCAGCAGCGAATCTCCGATGACCACCACTCTGCGCTTCTTAGGGGTGGGCCGTACTGCTGGTTCCGGAGCTGGAACCTTCTGCTGAACAACTTCCTCCTCATTCTCGGGACCTTCCTGTAGCAGCTGATATCTGTTCCTCAGGGCGATTTGTGGTGTTGGTGTAGAGCTGTCCTGTATGAGAGAAAAAGAGACAGAGTTAGGTCCTCTGCGTTTTCCTGTGGAAGAAGTCACCAGCTGCCAGGAGTCAGCGTCCTCAGCCACTTCCTGCATTCCGGCGGACTGTCTCAAGGTAGCTGTTTTGGATGCCTTGGGTGTTTCTAGGGTGGTCTTGACAGGTTCCTGTTCAGTGATCTGAGACAGCTCCTGAATGACTCCATCTATGAAGGTCTCGTCGTCTCGGATGCTCCTTAAGCGCTGAACCTCCTCTCTCAGGCTCCTCAGCTCCATCAAAAGGCTTTCGTCCGGTAGATCCATTCCTTCCGTCTGCGTTGAGGCTGTAGACATCTTTGAGGGGATGGCCTCGGTCTGTACAGAGATCTCTGCCCTCCTTCCAGACTCCCCTTCCATCTGTACTTGGTCCATAGCCATCCCCTGGGTACTCTCGGTGCCTGTTTTGATTGAAGTCTTGCTGCTCCTAGTCCTGCCTGCCATTTACAAAGGTTTATTATTATTTATTTATTGATCCCTTTTTTTTTTTTTTTTTTTTTTTTTAAATATTTGATCAGTAAGTTGGTCAGTAAGTGTTGAGGGAGGGATAGAGGTAGTTAGTTCTTGGTCTGAGGGATGTAGTAGTTATTTAACAGTTTGTTAATTGTTATGCCTATTCAAAGTGGTTTGGGAATAGAATGATTGGTGAGGTCTGCCTGTTTAGTGAGGAAGGTTCTAGTTGAAGATAGAAGTTGTAGGTTTGGGAGTTAAAAGACTTGATAGAAAGTGAAAGAGAGCTTGTTGGTTAGATAGAAGTTGTAAGTTTGGAAGTTAAAAGACTTGATAGAAAGTTAAAGAGAGCTTGTTGGTTAGATAGAAGTTGTAAGTTTGGAAGTTAAAAGACTTGGTAGAAGTTAAAGAAAGACAATTGATTAGTTAGCTGGTTTTATAATTTGGGAGACTGGCTATTAGTTGATAGCCCTTTCTTGAGGCCCTTCGCAAAGGCGCTCTCGCTAAGGCGAGCGCCTTTGCCGCTCGCCTTCGCCGCGCGCCGAACGGCTGCGCGCCGTTAGCTCGCCCCTTTTTATGGGGGCGATCGGCTGTGACGTCGGGGGGTGGGCGGAGCTACCACCCGCCTCTTCCCCTCTCTGTGTCCCGTCTGCCTCTCTGTGCTGCGTACTCCGATGGCAGTGCTGCTCTATCTGCTGCCTTTCACTGCCTCTCCTTCACTCCTCCTCCTTCGA
Source organism: Geotrypetes seraphini (assembly GCF_902459505.1). Lineage (NCBI taxonomy): Eukaryota > Metazoa > Chordata > Amphibia > Gymnophiona > Dermophiidae > Geotrypetes > Geotrypetes seraphini. The sequence goes on along the minus strand of NC_047084.1, from coordinate 93,033,085 downwards.
CTCTCCTGTGCACTTCTCCGCTCCCTTTTACTCCTCCTCCGACTCCCCTGTGCACTTCTCCGCTTCTCTCACTGCTTGTGCTAGCAGTCCTCCCGCCCTCACCGCTGTACCAGCCCCCTCCGATCCAGCAATTGGACACAAGCACTCTCTCCACTCACCACGTGCTTGCACCAAGAGCCCCTCTGGCTGGCCTAGCGCTGAAGACCCTCCGTAGACTCGCCCCTTTTTATGGGGGCGATCGGCTGTGACGTCGGGGGGTGGGCGGAGCTACCACCCGCCTCTTCCCCTCTCTGTGTCCCGTCTGCCTCTCTGTGCTGCGTACTCCGATGGCAGTGCTGCTCTATCTGCTGCCTTTCACTGCCTCTCCTTCACTCCTCCTCCTCCGACTCTCCTGTGCACTTCTCCGCTCCCTTTTACTCCTCCTCCGACTCCCCTGTGCACTTCTCCGCTTCTCTCACTGCTTGTGCTAGCAGTCCTCCCGCCCTCACCGCTGTACCAGCCCCCTCCGATCCAGCAATTGGACACAAGCACTCTCTCCACTCACCACGTGCTTGCACCAAGAGCCCCTCTGGCTGGCCTAGCGCTGAAGACCCTCCGTAGACTCGCCCCTTTTTATGGGGGCGATCGGCTGTGACGTCGGGGGGTGGGCGGAGCTACCACCCGCCTCTTCCCCTCTCTGTGTCCCGTCTGCCTCTCTGTGCTGCGTACTCCGATGGCAGTGCTGCTCTATCTGCTGCCTTTCACTGCCTCTCCTTCACTCCTCCTCCTCCGACTCTCCTGTGCACTTCTCCGCTCCCTTTTACTCCTCCTCCGACTCCCCTGTGCACTTCTCCGCTTCTCTCACTGCTTGTGCTAGCAGTCCTCCCGCCCTCACCGCTGTACCAGCCCCCTCCGATCCAGCAATTGGACACAAGCACTCTCTCCACTCACCACGTGCTTGCACCAAGAGCCCCTCTGGCTGGCCTAGCGCTGAAGACCCTCCGTAGACTCGCCCCTTTTTATGGGGGCGATCGGCTGTGACGTCGGGGGGTGGGCGGAGCTACCACCCGCCTCTTCCCCTCTCTGTGTCCCGTCTGCCTCTCTGTGCTGCGTACTCCGATGGCAGTGCTGCTCTATCTGCTGCCTTTCACTGCCTCTCCTTCACTCCTCCTCCTCCGACTCTCCTGTGCACTTCTCCGCTCCCTTTTACTCCTCCTCCGACTCCCCTGTGCACTTCTCCGCTTCTCTCACTGCTTGTGCTAGCAGTCCTCCCGCCCTCACCGCTGTACCAGCCCCCTCCGATCCAGCAATTGGACACAAGCACTCTCTCCACTCACCACGTGCTTGCACCAAGAGCCCCTCTGGCTGGCCTAGCTGGCGGATCTCGCGCTATGAATATGCTCATAAATTTAAATTAATTCCATTTAGCACCAACAACTGCTTATTAAGATCTTAATTATCGGCACTAATTGACTCATTATTCAGGTAAACTGTGCATACAAATTGGGAGTGCGCCCAAATTTGCGTGAACAGTTTTTAGCACTTTTTATAGAATTAGGGGACAAAGGTGCTACTTGCTAACAGGTTGTTAAAATTATAGTTGCCAACAAAGGTCTACATTCACTAAAGCCCTCTTACCTGTCCGATCCTGTTCTGCTCCGATTCCGAGTCTTGCTGGGCGACCCATTCACTAAAGGCTCCCCATGCACATCAACTAATCGTAAACACGCCCCGCAAGCAATCCCACGGATTGCTGAAGACCGATTGCGACGCATGCGCAGACCATCATTGATGGCTGTACGGTGAGATCCCGCATGCGCTGCTCTCCTGCACCAGCGGGAGAAGGGGGAAGGGTTGGGGAAGTAATGGCAGGCGAGCAAGGCAAAGGCGGACTGGCTACAGCAGGGGTAGGGAACTCCGGTCCTCGAGAGCCGTATTCCAGTCGGGTTTTCAGGATTTCCCCAATGAATGTGCATGAGATCTATTTGCATGCACTGCTTTCAATGCATATTCATTGGGGAAATCCTGAAAACCCGACTGGAATATGGCTCTTGAGGACTGGAGTTCCCTACCCCTGGGCGACAGCCTCTAGAAGCAGAGGGGGGGAACTGCCAGACTACGGAACTGAACACGAAACCCGCCCTGACTCTCCTGCTCTCTGCTGCCCATCCCCGCAGTGCGAGCCTGTGGTTTTAAAGCGGGGCTGCGCTACGGGGAAGGGCAGCAGAGAGCAGGAGAGTCGGGGCAGCATTTTTTTCCCCCACAGACTCAGCAGGCTCACAAGTACGAGACTGAGCTTGTAACAACGGAAAGGCAGAGAGTACAGTTTTTTAAAGTGCATCTTATGGCTCCTCCACGTAGCAATCTCTTAAACAATCACAGCTCTTGTAAGGATATATATTTATCTATATAATAAAACCGTAGGCGGCGCATGCGCAGTCTTATCGGCGTGCTTCCATGATCCGTATGTCCGTGGCCGCCAAGACTGCAGCATGCCCCGCTCTTACTACGGCCCCACTGCCCTACACTCTCCAGAAGGACTGCACTGTACGAGTCCCCAGCAGAAGCGCGTCGGCTCGAGCCACTTCTCATCTCTGCCTTGATTACACATAACAATAAAAAATGCCCCAGACGTTAACACCAGCCAGAGAGCAAGAGGAGCGCCTGCGATCCACTGTCACGTGAGCCCTGCATTTGACACATAGGAAGTGTGCATGCGCGGCTTACGATTCTTTGAAAGACGTGGCGGTGGCTAATCTCACGATCCCCGCCTGCGTTGGACTTCCGACGCAGGCGGGGATCATGAGAGGAGCCACCGCCGCATCTTTCAACTAAAAAAAAACAAAAAACCAAGGCGGATATCGGCCCGATGGCTGGAGTTCACCGCTGAGTCCGGTGAGGAGTGCTTCCCTCAACAGGAACCGTCGGGTCTAATTCAAATACTCCCAGCAGATCGGGAGGGGGCGGAGCAGGCTCACACGCCTGGCGCGGACCGGACAGGAACTAGACTCCCTGCAGGAGCCATCCTGTTGGCTGGAGATCACCGGACTGGACAGGGGGAGCAGGTAAGGGGGTGCTGCAGTACAGGAGGAGCGGGGAAGAGGTGATTCTGGACAGGGGGGGAGGTAACAGGAAGGGAGGCCTACTGCTGGATAGGGGAAGCAGGGAAGAGGTACTGCTAGACCGGGAGGGGGGGGATAAAAGGAAGGGAGAAGGGCTCCTGCAAAGGAGAATAGCTACTGCTGGATATGGGGAGCTGGAAATGGGGTGATGCTGAACAGGGGGAGATAAAAGGAAAAGGGCTACTGCTATATAGGGGGAGCAGGGAATGGGTGGGGGTGCTGCTGGACAGGGAGGAGGTAAAAGTAAGGGAGAAGGGCTGCTAGCACCCGTTAATGTAACGGCCTAAACAACTAGTAAATTAATAAAGGTGCTCAGACCACCTAACCCTATGTTTAGTGATGACACCAAACTGCGGGTAGAATCGGGACATCCTAGCATTTTTACTGTCCCTGACCCAACCTTTAACGTTAATTATATTCACTTTGTTCTAAAAAAAAAAAAATAGTCACTTATCTGAATATCAGCAGGTTGGGTACTCTATTCACCACAGTATCATCGTGCAAATGTGTAAACTGTGCATTAAAGTGCTTTTCTACTACTGTGTCAGCTCTGGTAAAACTCCATGACCCCCCAGGGCTGACACAGTAGTAGAAAAGCACTTTAATGCACAGTTTACACATTTGCACGTTTGCACGATGATACTGTGGTGAATAGAGTACCCAACCTGCTGATATTCAGATAAGTGACTATTTTTTTAGAATAAAGTGAATATAATTAAAGTTAAAAGTTGGGTCAGGGACAGTAAAAATGCTATTATGGTCCCGATTCTACCCGCAGTTTGGTGTCATCACTAAACATAGGGTTAGGTGGTCTGAGCACTTTTACTAATTTATAAATATATATCCTTACAAGAGCTGTGATTGTTTAAGAGATTGAAGAGTTTCATCACAGAGCTAAGTAAGCTTTCCCCATTTGGTTGCAGTCCTCCACATAGCACACATGGCTGCCCCACACTACACAAAAAAAGTGGAGTTTCTCGTATCCTATGGTCAGCTGCAAGCAGGGAGTTGCAGGGCTGGTATTTCAGCGTGGGAGAGAGCAGGAAAGGAGTGAGCGACTGGCCCTAACCGGTCGCTTGGTTTCTGATCGGCCAGTCCAGTTGATGTGCCTCAGAAATGTTGGTGAATCGCTGCCTTGCTAGATTTGCATGCCATTTCCCTAATTTGCATGCGTGGATCAGATCGGGTGTGGACAGGATCTGCAAGAAGGTTAGTGAATCGGTTCGGGGTCGTTAAGGGGTCGCAAACCGATCGGTACACGATCGGTTTGTTTAGTGAATCTAGGCCAAAGTCAAAAAAGCCAAAAGGGAGACTTCTTTTGCAAATATGCAGAAGGGAAAAATCATCTAACACAGAATATAGTAAAGCAGCCACCAAGTGCTTTTTTTGTTTTTTTTTATAGCCCTTGGAAGCTTGGCAATTCTTGTGGTGCTTACACCCCCTTCCTCACCATGACTCGGCCCTCAGTACGTGTCGCAGTGGAGAAGCAGGAATCCCCCTGTTTCTTCTGCAGCTGAAGCCAGGAGAAAACTGGTGGTGGTAGGGGTGGGGTACATGAGAGAGAGCAAGAGAAAACTGGGTGAAGGCTGGGTGGGGGTAACATGAGAGAGAGAGAGGGAGACTAGGTGAAGGACAAGGAGGGGACAATGCACCATTGTATTTTGCTTCTATCTGATGAAACGTGCGTCATAATACAACAGTGTGTGTTGTGGCCTAGAGAATGACACGGTGACAAAATTCATCACCGTCCCGTCCCCGCGGATAACCGCGGGAAACCATCTTCATGTCATTCTTTAAGGAGAGAGGGAAGAATCAGAGTATGAATGGCCACAACCACTGACCCGCAAGCTTTGCTTTGAAGAATGCTGGTGTAGAAGGACTGAGGTTGAAACAGACACTACAGAATGACAGTCTCTGGTATCCAGAGCAGATATTGTGATGTCATAATGCCTCATTCCACCAGTGCCTAAGAACCAATCACATCAGTGATGTCACAATGGCTTCATTATCCTTGGCTCACATAAGAATCAGAGTATGAATGGCCACAACTACTGTCCCACAAGCTTTGCTTTGAAGAATGCTGGTGTAGAAGGACTGAGGTTGAAATAGACACTAGAAAATGACATGGGATTATTTCCCGCGGTTATCCGCGGGGACGGGAACGGTGATGAATTTTGTCACCGTGTCATTCTCTATTGTGGCCCTCTGGTCGTTGCAAAATATAAAATTTAGCCCACGATAGAAAAAGGTTGGACAAGCCTGATATAGACACACCAAAACCTAAAGAAAACACAAACTCTAGACACTCAGTATAAGAGGCTTGGTAATGCTACTCCTCCCCAGAATCTGGTGGGCCAATTCGAGCAAACTTTACACTACGACCTTTCATCCTTCTATGTGCTGGATGGCGGGGGGTGGGGTTGTGGAACCCTGCCAGTGCTGCCCATGTACGCAACAGCGTCCCAGCCAATTCCACTGATCATTTATATTACATTACATTAGTGATTTCTATTCCGCCATTACCTTGCGGTTCAAGGCGGATTACATTCAAACTAAAAACAAGAATTACATTCAAAATTTGAAAGAATAGAATCTATATATATAAAATCGGAGGTATGTATGTGTGTGTGTGTGCCGCGATCACGCAAAAACGGCTTGACCGATTTGAACGAAACTTGGTATGCAGATCCCTCACTACCTGGGGTGATATGTTCTGGGGGTCTCGCGGCCCACCTGCACACATGGGCGGAGCTACAAACAGAAAATCGGATTTCACCCATTCATGTCAATGGAAAAAATGTAAAAAGCTGCCATTCTCACAGTAATTCAAAAACGGCTTGACCGATTTGAACGAAACTTGGTATGCAGATCCCTCACTACCTGGGGTGATATGTTCTGGGGGTCTCGCGGCCCACCTGCACACGTGGGCGGAGCTACAAACAGAAAATCATATTTCACCCATTCATGTCAATGGAAAAAATGTAAAAAGCTGCCATTCTCACAGTAATTCAAAAACGGCTTGACCGATTTGAACGAAACTTGGTATGCAGATCCCTCACTACCTGGGGTGATATGTTCTGGGGGTCTCGCGGCCCACAATTCTATGTTGCTTGCTCAAGGGTGGGTTCACATACATACATACATACACACATACATACCTCCGATTTTATATATATAGATTGGCCTAACTTAATCATTGTAAACCGAGTCGCGCTTTCCTGGATTGAAGTCTCAGTATACAAAACTAAGCATTAGATTAGATTAGATGCTAGGACTTATTAAAAAAGGGATGGTTAACAAGGCTAAGAATGTTATAATGCCTCTGTATCGCTCCATGGTGCGACCTCATCTGGAGTATTGCGTTGAATTCTGGTCTCCTTATCTCAAGAAAGATATAGCGGTACTAGAAAAGATTCAAAGAAGAACGACCAAGATGGTAAAGGGGATGGAACTCCTCTCGTATGAGGAAAGACTAGAAAGGTTAGGGCTCTTCAGCTTGGAAAAGAGGGGGCTGAGGGGAGATATGATTGAAGTCTACAAAATCCTGAGTGGGGTAGAACAAGTGGATTGATTTTTCACTCCATCAAAAATTACAAAGACTAGGGGACACTTGATGAAGTTACAGAGAAATACATTTAAAATCAATAGGAGGAAATATTTTTTCCACTTAGAAAATAGTTAAGGTCTGGAACATGTTGCCAGAGGATGTGATATGAGCGGATAGTGTAGCTGGTTTTAAGTAAGGTTTTGACAAGTTCCTGGAGGAAAAGTTCATAGTCTGTTATTGAGAGGGACATGGGGGAAGCCACTGCTTGCCCTGTATCGATAACATGGAACATTGCTACTCCTTGGGTTTTGGCCAGGTACTTGTGACCTGGATTGGCCGCTGTGAGAACCGGCTACTGGGCTTGATGGACCATTGGTCTGACCCAGTAAGGCTGTTTGTATGTTCTTATGTTCTTAAAATCATAGAAAACTCAGAATAAAGTAGTAGAGGTTCTAATTCCCTGTCTTAGAGAGCAGCTTAGTAGGCGAGCATACAGATCAGGCTTATTTGTTACGCGCCTTCTGAAACCACCATTTTATGGGACCCCAGAAGAAGAAATGTTGATTGAAACACGGACCATGTTGGGCCCCATAGTTTATTAAAAGTGGCCCATTTGTACGCAACAATCTGTTTGTTTTCTTAAAATAAACTTTGCCTGCATCTTGTACATCTGTCTGCAGGACTTTTCTTTGTCAAACTGTAACTCTATGCGACGTTATATTTGTAACACTGTGAATAAGCGTTTAATCAAATACTTTGAAAAAACAATCCTAAGCTGAAACCCGTTCTGAGCTCTTTGGGGAGGACAGGATGTAAAACAACATAAATATAATGAGGCCTGTTTTCCAATTGCCTCGGAACAGCTGCTCAGATTGCAGCTGTCGATCCTGCTCCTTCTTGGTAACGGGTGCCGTAATACGCTCCGGAGAAAGGGAAGAGAAGGCTCTGGTGGTCCGTTTATTGGTTCTAAAACATTTTTGAAGCAAAATCTGTTGTGTTAACTGATGGAGACTTTGGAAAATAAGGCACAGATTACGGTGTCTCATTGCGTTCCCCAAAAAGTTCAACTGTGTTTTGAGAGGCAGTAAATTATCCATATCTGGTAAACTTTCCTTTGCTTGAATTTTTTTTTCACCTCATCATGAATATTTGCAGCAGTCTATCCTATTGCCACGTTATCATTTCATGGGCATTAGAAATATTTAGGACTTCTTGAAGTTAAGTTAAGAGGTGATAGGCTCCGGAGTAATCTAAGGAAATACTTTTTTACAGAAAGGGTGGCAGAGGCATGGAACAGTCTCCTGGAAGAAGTGGTGGAGACAGACACTGTGTCTGAATTCAAGATAGGCACGTGGGATCTCTCGGAGAGGGAAAGAGATAATGGTTACTGCGGATGGGCAGACTAGATGGGCCATTTGGCCTTTATCTGCTGTCATGTTTCTATAACCATAAAGTTCTATGACATCACAATGCGGTTGTAAAGAGCCTTAGCCTATAGGAAGAGGAGATGCAAATGTTAAGAGCCTTAGCCAATAGGGAGAGGAGGAGACAATGGATGCTGCAGATGGGCAGACTAGATGGGCCATTTGGCCTTTATCTGCCGTCATGTTTCTATATGTTTAGTCTATTTAGAAATGAGATTAGCGATACTGACAATAACATCTCTGATGGGATTTGATAAACTGCCTTTCTGTGGTTTCAATCAAATGAGTGAGTTTTAATTATAAGTGTATTTACTGTGCCTTTGGGGATGGTAAGACAAAAAAAGCAGGAGATTATTGGATAAATTGGAGAGTCAGATTGTGTTAAAACAAGTGTTATTGCAGTAAAAGTTCCTGTTATACAAAACCATTTCCAGTCTTTTCTATGAGCGAATGGCCCATGACAGGTTCCCGAATAGGTTCAAAGTTAAATTCCGTAAAAAGCACCAAGGCAGGTGAGTGGAGACCTAAATGGCAACCTTCCCCCAGCAAAATCAAACCTGGGGTGTGAAAATGCTGAGCTCCTAATCAGTGGCGTAGCGAGGGTGAGAGGCGTCCCTCCCCCGCCTACTCCTCCACTCCCCCCATCCATTCCTTCCCCATCCTCTCCTGCCACATGCACGTGCCCCTTCACTTGCCCCATACCTCTTTAATGCTTCTGGCACGAGCAGCAACCGCAACCTGATTCTCGCGCCAGCGTCAGCTCTTCCTCTGACGCGGTAGCAAGTAACAGAGGAAGAGCCGACCCTGGCATGAGCAGCAGGTTGGGATTGCTCCCCATACTGGAACCATTAAAGAGGTACTGGGAAGGGAAGGGGTGCACATGTGTAGAGAATGACATGGGGACAAATTTGTCCCCGTCCCCACAGGAACTCAATTTCCCCGTCCCGTCCCCGTACGTTTTGTCGCGGTCCCTGCCCCATTCCTGTAAGCTCTGCCTTAACTGCACAAGCCTCAAACATTTATGATTTGAAAGTGTTTGAGGCTTGTGCAGATGAGGACGGAGCTTAGGCATTGGTGGAATGAGGCATTATGACATCACAATCTGAGCTCTAGAATGCTGCTACTTATAATTTTAAAGTGTTTGAGGCTTGTGTAGATGAGGACAGAGTTTAGGCATTGGTGGAATGAGGCATTATGACATCACAATCTGAGCTCTAGAATGTTGCTACTTATGATTTGAAAGTGTTTGAGGCTTGTGCAGATGAGGACGGAGCTTGCAGGGCCAGGAAAAGAACTCACGGGGACAGGACAGGGAGAAATTTATCCCCATTTCATTCTCTACGTGCGTGATAGGGAGGGGGGCAGAGAGGAGGACGGGTGCTGGTGCCCCCACCAAGACAGCGCCTGGGGCGGACCACCTCCCTCCCTGCCCATACCGCACCACAGCTTCTTTTTTTTTTTTCTTTTTTTTTAGTTCAATAATTTTTATTGAGTATTTAGAAAAATACAGGGAGCATTTCAAATACATAAAAACAAAATAAAGCTTTGTGTATAAAGAATCTGCAAATATATATTTAACTGTAGAGGACCATATCAGTAAGAAAAGCTCCAAGTATTGGAACTGCTTGTGAAGACTATATGAGAAAAAGATGAGGGAGAACAGAAATAGAAATAAAAAGAGAAAGGAAAGAAAGAAGAAAAGAGAAGAAAAGGAAGGGAAGACAGGAGTGTCTACGAAGCAGAGCGTACATAGGAATCCAATTCTAATTCTGCAAGTCTGGTAGAATACCAACCTTCTCCCTCATCTCTTGCAGAGAAGGCACTTCCAATCCTCATCCTTCCTGGGTCTTCAGTGCTCCCTTAAGGCTTTACACTGAGCGTCCTTTTCTGCTGCTCCTCAGTCATAGGTACCAGAGCATACTTTCTAAATCCCCTTTAATGAAACCATAGTGTGGTAAGAGCTCTGATGCTCATAGAATTCTGGCTCTAAAAAAATGCACTACGATTTTGTAAAAAAAAAAAAAGGGGGGGGGGGGTGAATAAATGTGGTAGAGTTTTGTCTTTGGGCTGAAGGAGATACAAGAAGACACTGTCAGCAAATGTCCCCAATGTTAATGTTTATTAGTCACTTGTTATACCACCAATCGGAGCACATTTGCTTGCAAATTAGTAAAGGGAAAGAGACTAAGTGCATAGGATAGGAGAAACAGGCAGAGTACAGAAAAAGACATTTAAAATAACATTTAAAAAATCACCTCAAATCTGTCTGCAAGCATTAATGCCACCGTTATCCCATCCCCCATGGCAGCTGGAAAAGCGAGAGTGAAAAGATGGGCATTCAGAGATGACTGAAATGCAAGGAATGCTAGTTCACTATGAACCGAGATTAGTAAAGAATTTATAATGAGGGGGAGAGAGAACAAAATGCACTACCTCTAATGGAGACAAAATTGTGTGCAGCAAAGAGAGGGAATGGAGAGACAATTAGCTGTCAATTACCATAAAGACCTCAAGGGAACATAATGTGAAAGAATGGAGACAAACTAGGCAGGCACTTCAGGGTTAAAGTTAGTATTTGTGTTGGATTCTGAATTTGATTGGAAGCCAATGATGCTGACGAATAAAAAAAACGGGGCAATTCGATCGGTGTCAGGTCAAAAGCGCGCCGGGACAAAGGCGCGCGCAGACAATTGAGCGCAGCACGGAGGTGTGCGCTGCAGAAAATTACTGTTTTTAGGGCTCCGACGGGGGGGCGTGGGAAGGGAACCCCCCAGTTTACTTAATAGAGATCGCGCCGCGTTGTGGGGGCATTGTGGGGGGTTTGGGGGGGTTGTAACCCCCCACATTTTACTGAAAACTTCACTTTTTCCCTGTTTTTAGGGAAAAAGTTAAGTTTACAGTAAAATGTGAAGGTTTACAACCCCCCAAACCCCCTACAACGCCGGCGTGATCTCTATTAAGTAAACTGGGGGGGTTCCCCAACAAAACCCCCCGTCGGAGCCCCTACAAACTGTAATTTTCTTTGGCGCGTGCCTCCGTCTTGCGCTCAGTTGTCGGCGCGCGCCTTTGTCTTTTGCGGGGTTGTCTATGAACCGTGGTTGTGCATGTTATACCTTAGAGAGGGAACACTGGTAGGGACAGCTGGTCCTTTTGTCAGCTGGGAGCAGAGGTAAGCAGCAAGAATCTTAAAACCTACACGCTCTGAGTTACATATAAATCCGACTTAAGAACAGCTTTAAAAACATAACTTGTTCTTAACCTGGGCACTGCCTGTATAGGAGTAATCAAGCCATTGTGACATCACTGATGAAGTTGGCTCTTAGGCATTGGTGGAATGAGGCACTATGACATCACAATGTCAGATCTAGAATGTTGCTGCTCCTTAGGATCTTGCCACGCATTTGTGACCTGAGTTGGCCACTGTTGGAAACAGGATACTGGGATTGAGGGGCTTTCGGCAACTCTTATATTCTTATGTGAGTCAAGTACAGGCAGTCCCCAAGTTATAGATGCCCGACTTACGGCTTGTACTTAAGAACGTGGCTGCGGCTTCATTTGATTTCACTGAGCAGTATTGCCAGTGGCTCCTACACTTCTCATGTAGCAGATTCAGGAATGATGCATGGCCACATTAAGAACAAGGTGTGGTTGTGCATGCTGTACTGTAGAGGGAACACTGGTAGGGACAGATGGCCCTTTTGTCTGCTGGGAGAAGAGGTAAGCAGCAAGAATCTTAAAATGTACAAGTTCTGTGTTACATACAAATCTGACTTAAGAACAGCTTTAAAGACATAACTCATTCATAACCCAGAGACTGCCTGTATAGCAGTATTTTGAATCGTCTGTAGTCTTTATAGGAAAGATGAAGTACTACTGTTTCTACTGCTATTAATTATTTCTAGATCTCTGTACAGAGTCACTAATGAGACAGTCCCTGCTTGAAAGAGCTTACAATCTAAACAGACAAGACACACAAACAGGATACCGACATATATCGTATTACAGTAGTCTCTAGATCAGTGTTTTTCAACCTTTTTACACTCGTGGACCGGCAGAAATAAAAAAATTATATTGTGGACCGGCAAACTTCTAGGACTAAAATTTAAAAACCCCGTTTCCGCCCCATCTCCTTGAGCTCGGTCCCCACAAATCATCTGATCCCATCCACACAAGCCTCAGTTAGGATTTTATATTGAATGTATTTTATTAAAGTATAAAAAGAAACAATATTCTGTACAATTGCCATTTTATAAATACAAAAAATACAGAGCAAGGATCAACAAAACCCCTGTCTCCCCTCCCCTTCACATATATCCCCTCTACTATTAAGAAAACTGAACAAGCCAAATTATTACAGAATGCTACACAGAAATATCATGCTAACAGAATACCACAGACACACATAACAGGAATAGTGTTAGGGGAGTGCAACTAGGGCAACTGCCCCCTTGTCAGAGAGAGCCAGCTGGAAGCTAAAGAAGCATTGCCTGGGCTTTGCAGTTCCCAGTTATGTCTAACACCAGCTCTAGCAGGATATATATTTCAAGTCTCATATATTCTAATCAAAAAATAGAAATAAAATTATTTTTTTCTACCTTTTGTTGTCTCTGGTTTCTGCTTTCATCTTCTTTTCACTCTCTTCCTTCCAGCGTCTGCCCTCTGTCTCTTCAATCCAGCATCTGCCTCTTCCATACACTGTCTGCCCTCTCCCCCTTCCATATGATATCTGTCTTCTTTCTATGCCCCTTTCCCCTTTCCATCCAGCCTACGCCCCCTCTCTCCTTTTTACATGATTCATTCCAACTTCACTGCTCTCTTCATTTTTATCTCTCCTACACCAGATCTAGCATCGTTGTCCCTCTCTGCTGACCCCTTCCCATCATCGATCTCTCTACTTTCTCATGCCTGTCTCTCCCCTTCTCCTCTAATCTCCCTGCCAGCTGTTTCCTTCCTTTTTTCCTTCTCCCTTCCCTCCTCCTCCTGTCCAGCAGTAACTCTCTTCCCTTCCTCCCCTCCCAGCAGCATCTCTCCTTCTACTTCCCTCCAGGACCAGTATCAGCTGTCCCTTTTTTCTCTTGTCCAGAAGCTTCCCAGACTCCTTTCCCTTCTCCCCTCCCAGCAGCATCTCTCCTTCTACTTCCCTCCAGGTCCAGTAGCAGCTGTCCCTTTTTTCCCCTTGTCCAGAAGCTTCCCAGACAGCTTTCCCTCCTCCCCTCCCAGCAGTATCTCTCCTTCTCCCTCTCCAGGCCCAGTAGCAGCTGTCCCTTTATTTTCCCTTGCCCAGCAGCTTCCCAGCCTCCAACAGTGGCTTTCTCCCCTCCCAGCAGCTCTCCTTACTTGCCAGAGCAGCGATTCAGGAAGGCAGCCTCGGGTCCTTGGTTGGGTCGCGCCACCTCTGAGGAAAGAGGAAGTTGCATCATCAGAGAGGGCCGCGACTCAGCAAAAGCCCCAAGGCTGCCTTCGTGAATCGCTGCGCTGGTAAGTAAGGAGAGCTGCAGAGAGGGGAGAAAGCCACTGCTGGAAGCTCCCCATGATCTCTCCGGCCCAGCTGAAAATATCTCATCGATCCTGCCGGCCCTGTGCGGACCGGCAGGAAATTGAAGTTAATCAATCTTGCCGGCCCTGCACGGATTGGCAGAAATTTCCTGCGGACCGGCACCGGTCCACAGACCAGCGGTTGAAGAACAGTGGTCTAGATGACCAGCAACCAGTGCATATTAAAGTGTGACACAATCTGAACCAGTGATTTAATCTTGCACTGAGAGAATCTAGAGGGCATGAAAATGAAACTGGGGAACAGCAGAAACTTGAAACTAGAGTGGAGAGTGTGGAACGTGTAGTATATAGAATTCTAGCGGCATAAGTGACTCTGACTTTGGGTAAATCTTTTTAATCTAATCTAATCCTTAGGTTTGTATACCGCATCATCTCCACGTTCGTAGAGCTCGACGTGGTTTACAGTAGGAGAAATAGGAAGGAACTACAACAGAGGGTTAGAGGTAGAAGTGTGAAGAAAATTTAGAGGACTTGGGATGCCAAGATATAAGTTTCCTTGATTCCTAAGTTGGAGGGAGACTTACATTTTTTTGAGAAAAGCCAGGTTTTCAGATGTTTGTGGAAAACTTGGAGAGAGCTCAAGTTCTGAAGAGGGGAGGTGAGGTTGTTCCAGAGCTCAGTGATTTTGAAGTGGAGGGAGGTCCCTAGCTTTCCTGTGTGGGAAATGCCTTTTAGCGAGGGGAAGGACAGTTTTAATTTGTGGGAGGTATTAGGGTGGTATTAGGGTTTGAGGAATTCCAAGAAAGAGGGATAAAGGGAGGAAGGATACCATATAGGATTTTGAAAGTTAAACAGGTGCATTTATAGTGGACCCTGGCGATTATCGGAAGCCAGTGGAGCTTGGCCATAGTTTTTACTGAGCCATAGTTGGGTAATTGTAGTAGCATTGCTCCGTATATCCTAACAAAATGCTTTGCCAGAAATACTTTACCACATATACTGTCTGACATATTGCTGCAGTTATGTGTCATTGTTTTGATTATGTAACATGCATTGAGTATGTGTTTTACACATAGAAAGGCGTGATCCAGAGATCACAATAAATTAAAGTCTAAACCAGACAACATGTAGTGAAGTTCTGTAATTAATTATTTATTTATTTAGTCGAATTTCTAGCCCGTCAGGTTTAGCACCAAGATTGCAACTTCATATACAGAGGATAGACAGAACAATTAATCAAAAGGATGAAGAGCAGTACACTTCTCCCTCCGTATTCGCTGTATTAGGGGATTAATAGAACTGCAAGCACTGAAAAACCGCGAATAACTTTTTTATATGTTATTTGCTGTTTTCTATTAAAAACCATCGTGGATATGGTGAAACCACGAATAACATGGTGGGAGACCTGGCCTGTTCCTGAAGGAGAGGCAAAACACAGTGAACAAAGTGCTGGGAATCAGCGATTTTCTCTGTAAACGCTTGGAATCAGCGATTTCTCTATGCAAGCTGATGTAATTGGGGGGGGGGGGAGGAGCCAGCAAGCTAAAAACCGTGAATAATCGAAACCACAAATGCTGAAACCGCGAATACGGAGGGAGAAGTGTACCGTATTTTCACGCAAATAACACGCACCCGTATAAAACGCGCACACGTGTATAGCGCGCAGAAATCACGATGATAAGCACAAAAACTTTGGTATAACGCGCTCACGATTATACCGCGCATGCTGCCCGACTCTCCGTTCACCCCCCTGACTTCCGTGCACTGCCCCGCCTCTCCGTGCGCTGTCCCGACTCTCCGTTCACCCCCCCTGACTTTCGTGCACTGCCCCGACTTTCCGTGCGCTGTCCCGACTCTCCGTTCACCCCCCCTGACTTCCGTGCACTGTCCCCCCTTGAAGGTCTGTCCCCATCCTGAAAGCCTGATGCCCCCCCCCCCGACGTCCGATACATCCCTCCCCCCGAAGGACCGCCGATTCCCCAACAATATCGGGCCAGGAGGGAGCCCAAATCCTCCTGGCCACGGCGACCCCCTAACCCCACCCCGCACTACATTACGGGCAGGAGGGATCCCCGGCCCTCCTGCCCTCGACGCAAACCCCCCTCCCCCCAACGACCGCCCCCCCAGCCGACCCGCGACCACCCTGGCGACCCCCACGACCCCCCACCCCCCTTCCCCGTACCTTTGGTAGTTGGGCCAGAAGGGAGCCCAAACCCTCCTGGCCACGGCGACCCCCTAACCCCACCCCGCACTACATTACGGGCAGGAGGGATCCCAGGCCCTCCTGCCCTCGACGCAAACCCCCCTCCCCCCCAACGACCGCCCCCCCCAAGAACCTCCGACCGCCCCCCCAGCCGACCCGCCACCCCCCTGGCGACCCCCACGACCCCCCCCACCCCCCTTCCCCGTACCTTTGGTAGTTGGCCGGACAGACGGGAGCCAAACCCGCCTGTCCGGCAGGCAGCCAACGAAGGAATGAGGCCGGATTGGCCCATCCATCCTAAAGCTCCGCCTACTGGTGGGGCCTAAGGCGCGTGGGCCAATCAGAATAGGCCCTGGAGCCTTAGGTCCCACCTGGGGGCGCGGCCTGAGGCACATGGTCGGGTTGGGCCCATGTGCCTCAGGCCGCGCCCCCAGGTGGGACCTAAGGCTCCAGGGCCTATTCTGATTGGCCCACGCGCCTTAGGCCCCACCAGTAGGCGGAGCTTTAGGATGGATGGGCCAATCCGGCCTCATTCCTTCGTTGGCTGCCTGCCGGACAGGCGGGTTTGGCTCCCGTCTGTCCGGCCAACTACCAAAGGTACGGGGAAGGGGGGTGGGGGGGTCGTGGGGGTCGCCAGGGGGATCGCGGGTCGGCTGGGGGGCGGTCGGAGGTTCTTGGGGGGGGACGGTCGTTGGGGGGGAGGGGGGTTTGCGTCGAGGGCAGGAGGGCCTGGGATCCCTCCTGCCCGTAATGTAGTGCGGGGTGGGGTTAGGGGGTCGCCGTGGCCAGGAGGGTTTGGGCTCCCTTCTGGCCCGATATTGTCGGGAAGTCGGCGGTCCTTCGGGGTGGGGGTGCGAGTGGTCCTGCCGGGGGGGGGGGTGTATCGGACGTCGGGGAGTCGGCCGGGCAAGAGGGCTTGGGCTCCCTCTTGCTCCGATCGTGGGTGCGGGTGGGAGCGCGTGCGAGCGGTCGTTCGGGGTGGGGGTGCGAGTGGTCCTGCCGGGGGGGGGGGGGGGGTATCGGACGTCGGGGAGTCGGCCGGGCAAGAGGGCTTGGGCTCCCTCTTGCTCCGATCGTGGATGCGGGTGCGGGTGGGAGCGCGTGCGAGTGGTCGTTCGGGGTGGGGGTGCGAGTGGTCCTGCTGGGAGGGTGAATCGGGCGTCGGGCGGGGTGGGAACTATGTTTTAAAACTTTTGTATACCGCGCTCACGCATATAACGCGCGAGGGGTATGCGCGGTAGGTAAAAACGCGTATAACGCGCGCGTTATATGCGTGAAAATACGGTAGTACAAATTCCTATGGAACACAAAAGAAAAGACTTCTCAGGGAAAGGATCACAAAAACAGTTTTGAAATAAAGTTCAATTACTATAGAGTACACTTAAGCAAACACTCAGAATGTGTGTAATCCGACCAAGAGCCGAAACTCCTATAGCCGAACCCACCGTCCCATCACTGTGTATGGCTATTAAGTGATAGAATAAAGTATTCTTCTGAAATATCTAACTGAATTTTTCGATGGCAAAAGAGGATATATAAATCCTACTTAGCTTGAACGTGTTACAAGGTCCCTTTCAGAAGAATACTTTATTCTATCACTTAATAGCCATATACAGTGATGGGACGGTGGGTTCGGCTATAGGAGTTTCGGCTCTTGGTCGGATTACACACATTCTGAGTGTATGCTATAATAATTGAACTTTATTTCAAAACTGTTTTTGTGATCCTTTCCCTGAGAAGTCTTTTCTTTTGTGTTCCATATACGTATTTTGACCTCTCAGCCCTTAAAAACCTTTTTGAATAATCATCCTCACCTCCACTTATTTTTGACGTAGAAATTCCTATGTACATGTTTTGGGTACTGGGCAAAGTAACTTGGCAAATGACAGGCAACAAGGATACAAATTTACATATAAGATATACAGAACAGCAGATTAAAGGGCAGAAAAGCACCAGAGGGATAATTCTTATTAACTGTATATAGAGGAGAATACAAGATTTGGGGGCTGAGCACAGTAGCATGGCAACCGATGGCCCTATATATAAAGCAGCTACGGCAATAAAACTTATTTATAAGTTAGGGAAATATGATCATGTTACCCCTCTTCTGAAAGAAGCCCATTGGCTACTTATTACACACCGTATCAGCTACAAAACACTAATGTTGGTTTTTAAAATCAAATCTTCCCATCCACCACCTTTCCTCAACAAACTTCTTATCCCTTCTCGGACTCTCAGATCCGCTGATCAGAATCTACTATCTATCCCCTCAATCAAGGAATTCTTCTATACCAGGAAATCTAACTTCTCTGTGGTCGCTCCAACTCTATGGAATGCTCCGCCTCCTCAACTTCATCACGAAAAACTCATCGATAAATTCAAGACACAACTAAAAACATTCTTATTTCAAGATGCTTTCATAGCCCTTGAACTCCTCATCATCAAGTTAGCCAACCGCTTTTAAGAAGCGATCCCATTCCTAATGTTTTCTCCCTCTTCCTCTCCTTTTCCTTTCAACCTTTTCCCCCCCCCTTATCATCACTAAAAATGTACTCTAACTCCCCTCCCCTTCCTTCTAACCTCACTATCATGTTTGTTATTGTCCTAAATCTTTTATGTACACATCCACTTTTTCTCCTAAATATTATTTTTTATAAGCATTTCTCCCATTCTTATTTTATCATTTTATTGTAAACCGGCTAGATACCAGTTGATAGTCGGTATATTAAAAATTAATAAACTTGAAACTTCTACTAAGATGCGCTAACCGATTAGCGCGTGCTAATCAAATTAGTGTGCGCTAAATGCTAACGCGTCTATAGACTAACATGCACGCGTTAGCGTTTAGCGCGTGCAAATCGGTTTGCACACCTTAGTAAAAGAAGGGGTTAGTTCTGCCTGTAAGTCAAGTGGAGGGCACATTCAGGGTGGCAGAATAATTTTGGTGAGGTAGAAATAGACGTTAGGGACGTGTGGCAAGAGTCAGATAAGAGAGAATTATAAGTTCTCTTGATTGACAGAATATATTGTTTTTTTGTTTTTTTTTTAATTTATCATTTTCAAATTACAAATCAAGTATCCACTTGTACAGAAAGATAAAGATAAGCCAATAAAGTATTCACTCTAACCTCTCAAACATCACAATAGGAAAGAAAATCAATACAGCTTAACTTCAGCTCAAGTTCACAATTTAGGATCCAAGGTAGAGAATGACACGGTGACAAATTTTATCACCGTTCCCGTCCCCGCGGATAACCGCGAGAAATCATCTTCATGTCATTCTTTAAGGAGAGAGGGAAGAATCAGAGTATGAATGGCCACAACCACTGACCCGCAAGCTTTGCTTTGAAGAATGCTGGTGTAGAAGGACTGAGGTTGAAACAGACACTACAGAATGACAGTCTCTGGTATCCAGAGCAGATATTGTGATGTCATAATGCCTCATTCCACCGGCGCCTAAGAACCAATCACATCAGTGATGTCACAATGGCTTCATTATCCTTGGCTCACATAAGAATCAGAGTATGAATGGCCACAACCACTGACCCGCAAGCTTTGCTTTGAAGAATGCTGGTGTAGAAGGACTGAGGTTGAAATAGATACTAGAAAATGACATGGGATTATTTCCCGCAGTTATCCGCAGGGACGGGAACGGTGATGATTTTTGTCACCGTGTCATTCTCTAATCCAAGGTATACATAGTGAAAAATTTAAAGAAATTTAACAAACTAAGTGGCTATATGAAGGAAAAACAGGCCCTTTATACTAAGACAGGATAACAAATAAAAAGATTAAAAACTGGTTGCTCAGGCTTTTCTTCAAAAATAGACAAAAAAAAATTTATAGGTCTTAAGATACGCAAAAAAGGAGACATGAATTTCTTCTTTTAAAACCAGGAGTTAGACATCTTAGGGATTGGTTTCTTGGAACTTCTGAATATACATGGTGTGAGATGGACCGCTCTCTTTTTCAGCCTTTGAACCTTCATTTTCTTCTACAAACATCTCTTTGTAATATACCCATTGATTATAGGAATCATCCGATATTGAAATATACTATATACAAATATGAACAAATTAATGCAGAGTGTAGGGGACTTAGTGGAATATTCAACAAAATTTGGTGCCCATTGACTACATTTGTACAAATATAATACTGTATTTTGTCTTACTTTTTTCTTGGTTTATTTATCTTTACACATCCAGGGAGGGTGGGGGGTTGGGTGGTTGGGAGGAAATATTGATAATGATATTTTAGGTAACTTGGTTTCATATTATATTATTTACTTGGTTCTTATGTTATTACTATATGCAAAATAATGTAATTATTGAATGATAGTTCTGTTATCTATATAGATATTAGTGTTATGACTGAATGCAATAATATACTGTTCTTTTATTTATATAACACTGTTCTTGTTTAAAAATCAATAAAGAATTATTAAAAAAAAGAAATATATGAGGATGATATGGACTGCTTTACCAGGGTCCTATTTGTAGATGGGCAGATTCTATGTTGGAACATATATTTTCTTTTGTGGGAGAGGACAACAATATAATTTCATTTGATATATTATTGACTAATTCGGGTGTGAGGCACACAGACATATATGCTTATACGCAATTACCGTGTTTCCCCGATGATAAGGCAGGGCCATCAAATAAGACAGCCCCCCCTTTTTAGAAAAAAATGTAAAATAAGGCACCCCCCCCCGCAAATAAGCCACCCACCGATACCTGCGCTTACCCGAATCGGGTGGTACGGTGGGTGACTCCGTGTGGTCCCTCCGTCTACCGTATTTGCCTCCATGGCTGCGTGCCGTGCCTCGTCATGAAGTGAAGAGGAGGAAGTGACAGGACTGCAGCGTGCGCACGTGACTCCGCGCAAGGAAACACAGGCAGCTTCCCTCATCCCTCCCTAACGGAGACTGCAGGAGTTTGTTCACGGCCAGAATATCCAATGCAGGTAATAAAATTCTGTTTTTTTTCAACAATAACTGTGTACTGTAGTCTTCTTCATGGGTAAATAAGGCATCCCCCCGAAAATAAGCCCTAGAGCATATTTTGGCCTTCCCAAAAAAATAAGACAGTGTCTTACCATCGGGGAAACAGGGTAGTTCATTATATTACCACACTGAAAAAGGAAGGTTTGACATTGGGAGTGGGATATAGATTGGGAACTTTGTTTGAACATCTGGAAGCTCTACCCTCAATTTCATACTTTAAAAAGACCCTAGATTTTGTATATCCACATATGAGGTATAAACGCATTGCAGATAAGTGGACTGAGGAATTGGGAGTGGAAATTAGTGAGGTAGTAATAGAAAAGGCTCTTCAATTAGGCATTTCCTCAATTTCTTGCACTTATTATAGAGAGAGTCTATTTTGAATGGTTATGAGAGCTTAGGTTTCTCAAGTTCAGGCTTTACATTTTGGTTATGTTGAGGCAAGAATATGCATAAAATGTAAAAAATTGGATAATACATTGGGTCATGCTTTTTGGTTATGTCCCAAAATTCAGAAATTTTGGAATGCTGTTTGTGTTTTTCTTGGCTCAATTATTTCTAGAATTGTGGTTCCTTCCCCCCCTCCCCCCAATGGTATTATTTTTTCAATGGGACAGGATTTTTAAGAAAGGGGTTAGGGAATTATTTTGTAAATCCTTTATTATAGGTCAAAAATGTATTTTACAACATTGGTTGGAAGAAAGTCCACCCTCATTTTGGCATTAGAGGACAGCATTTCATGCTCTTATGATTATGGAAGCTAGGGTGACCTCCCCATCTTATAAAAAACAGAGTAAATTTTGGAAGATCTGGGAACCTTATATACAGCAATTATCAGTCAGAGCAAGCAGTTTTGTAGTGAACTCATTACATTTGTAATCATAAAGTGAAGCACTATTTATTAGTAATATTTGGAAATGGGATGAGTGAAGGGGGTAGAGGGGATGGGAAGGGAGGAGGGAGTGTTGGGAGGTACTTTATCGTGTCTGTATTGTAATGATAATTGATTGCTGATTTTTTTGATTTTATATATCTACAATGTATTAACTGAGTTGAGATGATATTCTCTGTAAGATTTTTATTATGTATATTTTATTTTTAAAACTCAATAAAAATTATTGAACACAAAACCAGGAGTTATCGCATTGGGGGCATCCTTTTTTCTCCAACATCCTTGTAAATGTGTGATACAATATCATATGAAAAAATATGTTTTCTTTGATCTAAGCCAGCTGGCATTATTGTCTACAGCACCCCAGGTTTAAGGGAAAGCGTGAGGGCTAGAATATATTGTTACTAGTATTTAAGCCCGTTACATTAACGGGTGCTAGAAATATGCCAGTCTGTCTTTCTTTCTTTCTGTGTCTCTCCCTGCCCCTGTCTCTTTCTTCCTTTCTTTGTCTTTCTCCCTCCCACTGTCTGTCTTTCTGTCTGTCTCTCTCCCTGGCCCCCTTTGTCTGTCTTTCTTTCTTTCTGTCTCCCTGCCTGTTGTCTTTCTTTGTGTCTGTCTTTCATTCTCATGCGCTGCCTGCCTACCTTTCTGTCTCTCTCCATTTCCCCCTTCTGTCTCCCCCCCCAAAGCAAACCAAGATTGGTCCCTGGCCCCCTTTCCCTATCCCCCTCCCCCCACTTCCCTGTGCAGCAGCAGCATTCCCCCTTCCCTGTGTAGCAGCAACAGCATTCCCCCCTTCCCTGTGCAGTAGCATTCCCCCCTTCCCTGTGCAGTAGCATTCCTCCCTTTCCCTGTGCAGCAGCAGCATTCCCGTCCTTCCCTGTGTAGCAGCAGCATTCCCCCCTTCCCTGTGCACCCACCCCTTGCCTGCTTCCCCTGTTCCCTTCCTTTTCTCTCCCCCCGTCCAGCAGCACCCCTTTCCTGCTCTCCTTGTGCATACACCCTCCAGAAATTTACTTGCCTCAAAGAAAAGCGCTGCGCCGCGCAGTTGCTGGCCTCGGTGTCTTCTCTCCACTGCGGCCCGCCCTAGCGGGAACAGGAAGTTGTCAGAGGGCGGGCCGCAGTGGAAAGAAGAAGGCGAGGCCAGTGGCAGCATAGCACAGCGCTTTTCAGTTAAACGCTTGAGCGGGTGAGCAGGCGAGAGGGAGGAGAGGGAGAAATAGATGCCGGGAGGGGCGCCTGTGCCCCCTGTTCCGAATCAGCGGCGGCAGCGGTTTCTCTGGCGGTGATTCAGGGTGGGAGGAGGGGAGTGGCCAGAGTGTTCCCTGCTGCCGGGTTCTAAAATAGAATCTGGCCACGGATCAGAAAACATGGCGGCAGGGAACACGAAACCCTAAGTGCGCATGCGCGCTTAGGGTTTTATTATATTGTTATACGCATTAGATTTAGGTGAATGCAGTTTGAGGGGCATAAATTTATTTATTTAAAATATTTAGAACCCGCTTATCCACAAATCTAAGTGGGGAACAAAGCCACATACATACTAACTACGTAATACATACAATTAAAATACAACACCACAAAACTAACGGCCTCTTTTACAAAGCCATGCTTGCGCGGCAACGGCCCCGAAGCCCTTTAAATCTCTATGGGCTTCGGGGCCAATAGTGCAGAGCAGCCGCTAGGCGGCTTTGTATAAGAGGCCGTAAAACATCATTACAAAAACCTAAAAATCCTCCCACAACCCGGATATCCCCCCCCTCAAACAAAAGAAGAACCTCACTCAAGTGGTCACAGAACTCACCCCAAATAAGCGTTCAAGCAACACCGTTTAAAATCTCCTGTCACTGACAGTGTTGTTCAAAGTACTAGGTCAAAGTCAAAGTCAATATATATTTTAATACTTAAGTAAAAGTAAAAAAGGTTCTTGCCTAATATAGACCCCCCTTTTATCAAGCGGCGTTAGGATTTTTTTATTGCGGGTCACTGCGGTTAATAGCTCTGAATTCTAGGAATTCTATGAGCGTCGGAGCGTTTACCACAGTGGTCTGCGATAAAAGAAGCCCTTGCGCAGCTTGATAAAAAGGGGCCATAATACTTAGGGATCCGTTTATTAAGCTGCGCTAACCAATTTAGCACAAGCTAAATGCTAAGATGCCCATAGGATATAATGGATGCCTTAGCATTTAGGGTGCATTAATTTTTAGCGCACCATAATACAAGGACCCCTTTTGGAATAAAAAGCAAAAGGACTGCAACTACAATGTCGGCTCACCAAGAATTGTAACCAGCTTTATAAGAACACTAGTCTTTAAGCCCGTTACATTAACGGGTGCTAGAATAGATGTCTGTCTGTCTTTCTGTCTGTCTCTCTGGCCCCCCTGCCTGTCATTCTTTCTTTCTTTCTCTCTCTCTCCTTGGCTAGTGTTTGTCTGTGGGGGGGGGGGGGTGTCTTTCTCTCTCTCTCTCTCCTTAAATGCTGGCTGTCTGCCTTTCTTTCTGTCTGTCTCCTTGGCCCCCTGTCTGTTTGTCATTTTTTCTTTCTCTCTCTCTCCTTGGCCGCTGTCTTTCTGTCTTTTTTTCTTTGTCTCTCTCTCCTTGCATACTGGCTGTCTGTGTTTATTCTATCTGTCTCTCTGGCCCCCTATCTGTTTGTCTTTCTTTATGTCTGTCTCTCTCCTCTGTCTCTCTCCCTGGCCCCCTGTCTTTATTTCTGTATGTCTCTCTGTCTTTTTCCCTGGCCCCCTGCCTACTTGTATTTATCTGTTGTGCCATGCATGACTGTCTCTCCATGGGCCCCCTTCTGTCTCCCCACCCCCTCCCCAGAGCAAATTGTTGGTCCATCAAGCCTAGTAGCTCATTCTCACGGTGGCCAATCCAGGTCCCTAGTACCTGGCCAAAACCCAAGGAGTAGTAACATTCCATTCAGAATCCTAAAGAATAGTAAGATTCTGGAATCCCAAAAAGTAACAAAAGATTCTGGAACCCCAAAGAGTAGCAACATTCCATTTAGAATTCTAAAGAATAGCAAGATTCTGGAATCCCAAAGAGTAACAAAAGATTCCGGAACCCCAAAGAGTAGTAACATTCCATTCAGAATCCTAAAGAATAGCAAGATTCTGGCAAAAAGTAACAAAAGATTCTAGAACCTTAAGGAGTAGCAGCATTCTATGCTACCAATCCAGTGCAAGCAGTGGCTTCCCCCATGTCTGTCTCAATGATAGACTATGTTTTAAAGTGACCGAACCCATCACTGTTCTGATTGGCTGGAAACCAGGAACCAGTTCAAACACAGGCAATTCCACTGTTTCTATAGGCTACTAGCTGATGCCCCAGCGTTGCACGGGTATTTAATTATAGCAATAACACAGTAAATGGATTGAAATAAAGATACTTTATAGTGGTGAATGAAATTATTTTTTTACAGCTTTATAAAAAGTACAATAATCAAATTATAATGTGAAATATTTGACAAAATGAATACAATACAACTAACACAAAACTTGATTATAAACAACAATTTTAGTTTCACCTCCAGGAGCAAGAACATATAAATTCTTGGGTGAACCCACCCTTGATCAAGCAACATAGAGTTGTCCATGGGAAAAACAGGGGGATCTTAAATCCACTCCACAGTATGTAATAGTCTGTCCCTGTGATTTGTTGATTGTGATAGAGAATGCAAGTCTCACTGGAATTTGCAATCTCTTAAACTGAAAAGGAAGATCTGTTGGAATAAGTGGCATCCAAAAGTTTCAGTATTGATTTAAACAACTCAATATGTGGAAAATCAGGTTGAAAAGAAACTCCATGCAGTTTGTTCCCGGTTCAGAATGGAACCTGTGTTCCTAGTTCAGGATATGTGAGTACTCATGTAATGTAATAACATTATGAACTGGGGTGATTGAAGGAAACAGTTACAAACACAGTTAGAACATACAAACTCTATATGTATGGGGTCCATGGTAGAATAGAAACGATGTCCCTAGTGGTTATAGTGTCATAGAAAGTGTTTTATAGTTGGAATTACTGTGAGAATGGCAGCTGTTTACATTTTTTCCATTGACATGAATGGGTGAAATCTGATTTTCTGTTTGTAGCTCCACCCACGTGTGCAGGTGGGCCGCGAGACCCCCAGAACATATCACCCCAGGTAGTGAGGGATCTGCATACCAAGTTTTGTTCAAATCGGTCAAGCCGGTTTTGAATTACAGTGAGAATGGCAGGTTTTTACATTTTTTCCATTGACATGAATGGGTGAAATAAGATTCTCTGTTTGTAGCGCCGCCCACGTGTGCAGGTGGGCCGCGAGACCCCCAGAACATATCACCCCAGGTAGTGAGGGATCTGCATACCAAGTTACGTTCAAATCGGTCAAGTCGTTTTTGAATTACTGTGAGAATGGCAGCTTTTTACATTTTTTCCATTGACATGAATGGGTGAAATGTGAATTTCTGTTTGTAGCTCCGCCCACGTGTGCAGGTGGGCCGCGAGACCCCCAGAACATATCACCCCAGGTAGTGAGGGATCTGCATACCAAGTTTCGTTCAAATTGGTCAAGCCGTTTTTGAATTACTGTGAGAATGGCAGCTTTTTACATTTTTTCCATTGACATGAATGGGTGAAATGTGAATTTCTGTTTGTAGCTCCGCCCACGTGTGCAGGTGGGCCGCGAGACCCCCAGAACATATCACCCCAGGTAGTGAGGGATCTGCATACCAAGTTTCGTTCAAATCGGTGAAGCCGTTTTTGAATTACTGTGAGAATGGCAGCTTTTTACATTTTTTCCATTGACATGAATGGGTGAAATGTGAATTTCTGTTTGTAGCTCCGCCCACGTGTGCAGGTGGGCCACGAGACCCCCAGAACATATCACCCCAGGTAGTGAGGGATCTGCATACCAAGGAACGTTCAAATCGGTCAAGCCGTTTTTGCGTGATCGCGGCACATACACACACATACATACATACACACATACATACCTCCTATTTTATATATATAGATATTCACTGAACAGCAACCTTTAAAATGACATGATCTGCCCTTTGTATGATGAGGTTTGCGATAGCAAAATCCTGTTCCCAGTTTTGCTGTTTCATTTGGTTTGCTGAGGAATTGTCATTTCCATCTTCCTTCTGCTTTTACATTTTACTTTTAACTGCAAGCATCAAATATAACTACTGTAGGTTAAAGTAGTAAGAATTGGCAAAATTATTCAGTAAAAGTAGCAAATGTTATCCTGTACTTTATGACAAGTAAAAGTTATATTTACTTAGGCCACCTATTTATCAAGCCACAGTAGAGCATTTTAGTGCTGGCCAGTAAGGTAAAATCTCTGACGCTCATAGGAATTGAATGAGTGTCGGGGCATTTACCTTGCCGGCCAGCGTTAAAATGCTCTACCATAGCTTGATAAAAGGGGATTTTAGTTACTATCTAAACAGAATATACAGTATAGTAGACTAGTGTTTAAGCCCATTACATTAACGGGTGCTAGAATAGATTAGTCTGATACAGTATGGCTATTCTTCTTATGTCTTACCCCTATATTCAGGCTCCCATTTTCCCTTTCAACTTCCCTATTTCCACCAACTTAAAAATATGTCCTTCACCTTCATAGAACTCCCTCTCCATTCCCCCTTTCCCCATCAACCTTCACTTATTCTTCCAGCCCCTTTCTCTCACATGCCCCTTTTTAGCCTCCAGCTTCAGTCCCAGTCCTTTTCTCTCACATGTCCCCTTTTATAGCCCCCTTCTCCCACCTTCTCCTTTTTTCATCCCCTAGCTCCCTTCTCTCACACATTCCCTTTGTATAGCCCCCAACCCTAACCCCCTTCTCATACCTGCTTTTCCAGCTCTCAGTTCTAGCCCCAGTCTCCTTATCACACCTATCTTCCTTATCAGTTCCCAAATCCAGACCCAGACCCCTTCTCTCACAACTCACCTTTTGTAGTCCCAAGCTCCAGCCCCCTTATCCCACCTATCCCTTTTTTTCAGAACCTAGTTCCCTTCTCCGATTTGACCCCTTGTGCTTCTGAAGTGTGGCTTGGACCCTGGTCCAATGAAATCAGTTCCCATTCGCTCTGGAATACCGACAGCATATCATGTGCTGAAACGCTTCCCTGCTTGGCAGTTCTATTGTAACGTGCATGTATTTTAATGTGGCACAGAGTTTCAATCGTAGTACACAAGCACTAACTAAGGTATTATTATTATAGAATAGTCTTTAAGCCCGTTACATTAACGGGTGCTAGAATAGATGTGTCTGTCTGTCTGTGTTTCTTTATCTCTCTCTCCTTGGCCGCTGTCTGTGTCCTTCTGTCTCCCCCCCCCCGAGCAAAGCTGTCTGCCCCCAGCACACACCTCCCTTCAAAGAATCCCCCTTTCCCTCTCCCTAACTGTCTCTACATGGCCCTCTTCTGTCTTCCCTCCCCCCGAGCAAAGCTATCTGTCCCCTTTCCCTCTCCCCCCCAAAGCAGCCCCCTTTCCCTCTCCCCCTGGCCCCCTGTATTGATCCCCTTCTTACCCTCCCTCCATCCCGGCTTCTTCTGGCCTGCTCCTCTTCAATGCAGCCGGCGATCCTGGTGGCCGGCTTTAGCGAACCTCGCATGCTCTCCAACTCGGCAGCACGTTCCCTCTGACGCGATCCCGTGCGTCAGAAGGAACGTGCTACTGAGGTTGGAGAGCGGCCTGCGAGGTTCTTTAAAGCCGGCCACGATCGCAGGCTGCTCTGAAGAGGAGGATCATCAGCGGCGGCGGTGGCAGCGGCAGTGGTGAGCGAGGGCGGGAGATGTGTTCCCTGCCGAGGACGCGGGCAGGGAGAGAACTTGCCTGTGCTTCCGGTTGGTGAGTGAGGGCGGGAGGAGAGGAATGGCCAGAATGTTCCCTGCCGCTGGGTTCTAAAATGGAACATTGCCACGGATCACACACCACAGCAGCAGGGATCACGCTGTTTTAACAGCGCATGTGCCGGTAAGCTTTTATTATATAGGATGACCCCTACAGGAAGATTACAATCAATTCAAAAAAGTGGAGAAAAAGTAGAGTTACCAGACTTCCAGATTTCCTTGGACATGTCCTCCTTTTGAGGACATGTCTGGGGGGTCCAGATGGCTTTTCAAAACTGGGCACTTGTCCGGGTGTTGAAAAGCCTCCTCTCACTTGCATTGGGCAGGAAGCAATCTGCGCACGTGCGGATTGCCTCCTGCCCGACCAAAGCAGACAGCGGGGTGTGGAGCTAGGGCTGGACTGGGGTGGAGATAGGTGGGTCTGGGGGCAGGTCTGGGGTGTCCAAATTTTACAATCATAAAATCGGGCAACCCTAAGAAAAAGAGATCTCAGAAAATTGACCCCCACAATGTAAAAAGCACATTGAATCATGCAAAGAGGGCTCTAATCCAGTCATTGGTCTCAAAAAACTCCACCAACCATACAGTATCAAAATGTTTCCTACATTCAAGATTGCAAATAATATCCTTCCATATGGAAATGTCTGCTGGTGAGCCTTATTGGACATTTTCTTTCTTTCTTTCTTTCTTTTGTGTTTTTGTTCTTTTCTCATTATTTTGTAAGGAATACGTTTAAATACCTACAATAGGAAATTCTGCAATGAGAGGGCATAGAATGAAGTTAAGAGGTGGTAGGCTCCGGAGTAATCTGAGGAAATACTTTTTTACGGAAAAGGTGGTAGATGTGTGGAACAGTCTCCCAGAAGACGTGGTGGAAACAAAGACTGTGTCTAAATTCAAGAGGGCCTGGGATAGGCACGTGGGATCTCTCGGAGTGAGAAAGAGATAATGGCTACTGCGGATGGGCAGACTAGATGTCATCATGTTTCTATAACCATGAAGTTCTATGACATCACAATGCAGGTGTAAAGAGCTTTAGCCTATAGGAAGAGGAAATGCAAATGTTAAGAGCCTTAGCCAATAGGGAAGACTAGATGGGCCATTTGGCCTTTACCTGTCATCATGTTTCTATAACCATGAAGTTCTATGACATCACAATGCAGGTGTAAAGAGCTTTAGCCTATAGGAAGAGGAGATGCAAATGTTAAGAGCCTTAGCCAATAGGGAAGATTGGATGGGCCATTTGGTCTTTATCTGCCATCATGTTTCTAATGCTAAGGCCAGGACTCTTGAGACAGCTGAGTGCGAAACAGGGCCGCTGTTGAGTCTGGTTGATGAACTATGGATGTTTTTTTCTTTTGATTGAATTTGTCCTGCAGTACTCGTGACCCTCAGCTTCGCTTTGGACACCAGATATTTTGCTGCTCGCTTCTAAATTTGACCTGTATTGAATGCTCTATTTATGTGAGTACTACCAGACGTTGAGATCTTGACAAAGGCATAGATGCCGAAACGCTGTCAGTGTTGAGTCTTCGGGTCCTCGCAGTGCTACTATCGATAAGGTGAACTTTGAGCCTTACACCTGAATCATTGACATCTTATCCTCATGTCTCCTTTGTTGTGCCTTGATTGTCTCGTCGTTGAGGCCTCTCTTTGGAGTTTTTTTGAGACCGATGACTGGATTAGAGCCCCTCTTTGCATGATTCAATGTGCTTTTTACATAGTGGGGGGCCAATTTTCTGAGGTCTCTTTTTCTCCACTTTTTTTGAATTGATTGTAATCTTCCTGTACGGGTCATCTACTATATTTTTTTTGTTTAGATATTCTGTGATTTATATACAAGGGGCAGCAGAATGCTGTCTTAGTTGGGCCAGGCGGGGGAGGTGGGGGGGGGGCAAGGCACTCCGCCTTGGGCCCAGCGAAATCGTGCAACAGCTTCAGTTTTAAATGATCGGGCAGCCGCCTCGCAGCATCAAGAAGGAGGCCTGCCCCCGGAAGTCTCCATTCTACTTCCGGGGGCAGGTTTGCTCCTTGAAGCTGCGTGGTGGTGACTGCCCGATCATTTTAAGTTAAACCCTGGGAGTCGGGAGGGCGGGCACCAGTTTTTGGGGAGGCCACGACCCCTGTGGCCTCCCCTGTTCTGACGCCTATGTTTATATATACGGTAGTTTAGTTCTTTTGTTTTGCATATTTACTTGGTTTTAGCTACTACACATCGCTGGTCATGAAACATTTACTACTGTTTAAGCTGTTAACAAAATTGTAAGTTTTATGTTGAAATGTGCTTGCTAAACATTGGGTGAATCTCTTTATAAAGGTGATTAATATATCCAAATAAAGAAATAACAAAAGAAGGAAATAAGATCAAAGACAGCTGAAATTCCCTTAATAGTAGTTTACTATCTCTAGGCATAGAAATAGAGAATGACACGGGGACAAATTTTTCCCCGTCCCCACAGAAATTCATTTTCCCATCCTATCACCGTGAGTTCTTTTCCTGTTCCTGCCCCATTCCTGCAAGTTCTGTCCTCATCTGCACAAGCTTCAAACACTTTACAATCATAAGTGTTCGAGGCTTGTAGTAAAAAGTGACCCAAGTACAGGACAATCAAGCTATTGTGACATCAATGATGAGGTTGGCTCTTAGGCATTGGTGGAATGAGGCATTATGATATCACAATACCAGCTCTGGTTAGCAAAGGCTGAAGCTTTTCACATTATAGTTACCCCTCCGAATCCGTGGATTTGGTTATTTGCAATTTTTTTTTTTTTTAAACAAAACTTTGCATCGGACCTTCCCCAGACTTTACCTGGTGGTCTAGCAGCGATGCGGGGCAGGATCGATCATCCTACGTTCCTGCCCCATGCAGAGCCGTCATGAAAATGGCTGCTGTGAGTTCCTGTTGTAGTTTTGATGACGGCTTTGCACGGGGCAGGAGTGTAGGGCAATCAATCCTACTCTGCATCGCAGCTAGACTACCAGGTAAGGCCAGGGGAAGGTCCGGGACACAGGAGGTAGGCGGGGTGGGTCAGAGCCGGCCCTAAAAATTATCCACTATTTTTCAGTATTCGCAGGTCGGCTCTGCCCCTAACCCCGTGAATATTGAGGTTCTGCTGTATTTATTTATTCAATTTTCTATACTGTTCTCTCAAGTAGAGAATGACATGAAGACAAATTTTTCCCCATCCCCATGGAAACTCATATTTCCATCCCGTCCCCCGCGAGTTCTTTTCCTGTCCCTGCCCCATTTCTGCAAGCTCTGTCTTCATCTGCACAAACCTCAAAAACTTTAAAATCATAAGTAGCAACATTCTAGAGCTCAGATTGTGATGTCATAATGCCTCATTCCACCAATGCCTAAGCTCCGTCCTCATCTGCACAAGCCTCAAACGCTTTAAAATTGTAAGTAGCAACATTTTAGAGCTCAGATTGTGATGTCATAATCCCTCATTCCACCAATGCCTAAGCTCCGTCCTCATCTGCACAAGCCTCAAACGCTTTAAAATTGTAAGTAGCAACATTCTAGAGCTCAGATTGTGATGTCATAATCCCTCATTCCACCAATGCCTAAGCTCCGTCCTCATCTGCACAAGCCTCAAACGCTTTCAAATTATAAGTAGCAACATTCTAGAGCTCAGACTGTGATGTCATAATCCCTCATTCCACCAATGCCTAAGCTCCGTCCTCATCTGCACAAGCCTCAAACGCTTTAAAATTGTAAGTAGCAACATTCTAGAGCTCAGATTGTGATGTCATAATGCCTCATTCCACCAATGCCTAAGCTCCATCCTCATCTGCACAAGCCTCAAATGCTTTAAAATCCTAAGTAGCAACATTCTAGAGCTCAGATTGTGATGTCATAATGCCTCATTCCACCAATGCCTAAGCTCCGTCCTCATCTGCACAAGCCTCAAACGCTTTAAAATTGTACGTGTTCGAGGTTTGTGCAGTTAAGGCTGAGCTTACAGGAATGGGGCAGGGACAGAGACAGTGACAAAACTCGTGGGGACAGGACGGAGAAATTGAGTTCCTGCAGGGACGGGGAAATATTTGTCCCCGTGTCATTCTCTACATAGAAAATTCTCACATTTTTGATGTGGAATTTCATATCCATATCTTGATCCCCATTGTCTGTTTTTTTGTTTTTTTTCTTTTTAGGTGCCCCTTTTCAAAGGTCTCAGCATGCTCATGCTACCTCCTGCCGACACTTTCACTTGAGCCCTCAGCCTCAAATCGCTGCTGATTTTCCTGTCCCTCACCCTGTCCAGTCGCAGCAGGGACTGAATCCTCACATGGCATCAGCCCACCAGCATAACGGCCCGTTGCACCAGCCCCTGCCGCCTCTGCCTGCGCTGCAGTTCCAGGATGTGACAGGACCCTCCTTCCTACCTCAGGCCCTACACCAGCAATACCTCCTCCAGCAGCAACTTCTTGACGCCCAGCACCGCCGGCTTATGCCACATCCCAGGTGAGTCATCGAGAGATTGCTGTGAGCAAAAAAATGATACTTCCTGCCTCGTTCTCATCATTGTTCCGTAAACAAAGTGGCTTATTCCATATATGCCCTGAAAAAAAAATTCATCACCACTGAGACCCAGAAATCCAAGGTGGGGGAAATGGAGACATTAATCACAATAACACACTTTCACAAAAATGGAAATAATAAATGGTATAACAGTAAGACTGCAGCACAAACCAGCAGACCAGTCTAAGTGGAGGAAAAGCCTCAGACAGGGGCCCGCCCACCTCCACAATGGTGGAATAGCGGTGTTCGAGCGATCACTTCACTGGCTAAAAACCTCCTATTACAGATGGTCCAGGCAATATGCTACTTATAATTGCTTTGAAAAATTGTATGAGACGCGGTTGGCGTCTGCATTAAAGTGCGATCGGACATGTTACATGAGGCAGCTTAATAGTGAAATGCTGGCCACTGTCGGTGTACCGATCCCGAAGCAAGGAAGATAAGTTGTTTTTCTTCTATTTTTCATACAATTTTTCAAAGCAATTATAAGTAGCATATTGCCTGGACCATCTGTAATAGGAGGTTTTTAGCCAGTGAAGTGATCGCTCGAACACCGCTATTCCACCATTGTGGAGGTGGGCGGGCCCCTGTCTGAGGCTTTTCCTCCACTTAGACTGGTCTGCTGGTTTGTGCTGCAGTCTTACTGTTATACCATTTATTATTTTCCATTTTTGTGAAAGTGTGTTGTTAACTACCAGTTTTGTGAAAGTGTGTTGTTAACTTCTATGGTTTTCCCAATATCCGAGTATTTGTGACATTAATCACAATGCCAGTTCCAATCTACTTAAATTTTTAAAAAACCTATACGGTGTGTGAGTGGGTGTGCGTGTGCCAAGACTGTCCGCCAGATATGAGCGTCCATTTCTCACGTATTTTAGAATACGATCTGCTGACATACAGCCAGTTCTAGAATTCGTGGAAAAAATGGACATCCGCGTGCTGGCAACTTCAAGCATGACTATTCCATTTCACAAACTGAAACGTCAAAACCAGTATCTCGCAAACTTGTTCGCGCCGGGGCGCACTAAACCTAGTGTCCCCGGTTCGAGACACCCGGAAGTGCGCCGGCGTCTGCGTGATGACGTCAGCGCACCGACACCGGCGCATAAGCAAAGGCCCTTCAAACGGGCCTTGCGCCGAGAGAAGGACCTGCGCTGGAGAGAAGGGCCGGCAGAGAGAAGAGGTGCCGGCGTCGGGAGACTGCGTACAGGACTTGCCTCTCTTTGCAAGAGGCACGTCCTGTAGACAGTCAGCTGGCGCTGGCACCGCTCCTCTTCCCTAGTGTACCGGGGCACACCTGAAATCTCAGGAGGCCCACTGGTGTGCCGCGGCACACAGTTTGCGATATACTGATCTAAATTATAAATGCAGCAAAACAAGGGACATGGATGGCTGTGTGGCAGCATGAGAATGTCTTACTCTTAAGCTAGCAGCCCCTGCTCTCCAGTGGTATAATTGTAGTATCAGTGAGGGAATACCCCCCACTCCCTCACAGTCCTAGTGAAATAGTGCTCAAAGGGGGTCTTTTACTAAGGTGCGTCAGCCAATTTAGCGCACGCTAAATGCTCCCGTTATATTCTATGGCCGCGTTAGCATGTAGCGTGCGCTAAATTGGCTAGCGCACCTTAGTGAAAGATGCCCCCCCAAAAAAATTATCGACAGCACCACAAGGGGGCTAAACAGCGCTCAAAACATTTTGAGCGTTGATAAGAGAAAGATTCGGAAAACCCCTTTCAGCTTCAGCTCCTGAAGACGCTTCTGTAGCAAAACACAGCTTTGCGTCGGGTTAGGCTGCATATTATTCCTGGAAGCCTAAAGAACGAATTTTGGGATCTGAACACAGTCCATTAATTGCGAACAAGTTATTTATGTGCTGGAAAATGTGATTCGCTGATCATTAAATCCACTCGGTTGTACGATTGGATAAACTTGTGACAAGTGGAAAATAGACATTGAACATGGAAATTATGAACATTGGGTTATGGGGTCGACCAGCAATTGCGTTTAAGATGCGTGTGTGTGTATGATATAAATTATGATGAATATTTGCACATTGATTAAGAATAAAATATATTGGTATTGGAGTTAAACTGAATAGTGGTAATGTATAACATTTTATTGAAGGAAATAATTAAATATAATATAATACAAATAGATTTCATTTCAAATAGATTCACAATTCTGATATTTTCAAACAAATTTCTATCATTCCTCCAAAATATATTTCCATAAGACCCATATCAACCCCCCTACTACCCTCCACCTCCCCTCCCCCCTCCTATTCACATTGTATTGAAGTAATTAATGAAATTATAATAAAATATGAAATTTATCATTCCTTCAATATACATTTCATCCTACCCCTGCACCCCCTTATTCTCCCCCCCTGAATGGAAGATGATAAGTGGAGGGGCATAATAAAAAAAAAAATAAATGTCTAAGTCCCCTTTTGGCCTAAGGACAAAAGGGGACTTAGACAAAATGCAGAAGCAGGGGAAAATGTCCATAATCAAAAAAAATATCCAAAAGGAGGTTTTTTTTCATAATGGCCTGCCTCCAGTGGCGTACCTAGCATATGTGACACCCAGGACCCATCATTTTTTGACACCCCCCATCTATATGAAAAATATGATTTTTAGTAATAATCTACATATCGCACAACAAGAGTGTACCTAGGAAAAGGCAGTATCTTAAACACTGCAGTGAGCACTAGAACACCAACACATACATTGTAAAACTAAACAAACCAGATCCTGCACAGTCAATTGATCCTGTACAGTCGATGCTATCAGAAAGCCATGTCCCTTTCATACACACAGACAGATACACCTTTGCCCAATATAGAATAATCACAAACTAAAAATAGAAATATGTAGACAAAAGTTAAACTGAACTTCCAAGAAACCAGACTCTGCATACAATGCAACACCACAAAAACAGTAATACATGTCCTCTA
The DNA here is from genome assembly GCF_902459505.1 of Geotrypetes seraphini. Classification (NCBI taxonomy): domain Eukaryota; kingdom Metazoa; phylum Chordata; class Amphibia; order Gymnophiona; family Dermophiidae; genus Geotrypetes; species Geotrypetes seraphini. The sequence goes on along the minus strand of NC_047084.1, from coordinate 92,997,087 downwards.
ATACTGTGCAAAATATAAAGACAGTAGATGTAAATTTGAAAAAACTGATACATAACAATCACCACTTTACAAATTAACAAATAAAAATAAAACAAATAATGAGAAATAAGAAAATACCATTTTATTGGACTAATCCCCACAAGCTCGGTCCTCATCCGCACAAACCACCTGATTCCATCCATACAAGCTTGAATTGTTTTATATTGAACTTATTATATTAAAGTATAAAAAGAAACAATATTCTGTACAATTGTCAATTTATAAATCAGCGTCTTCTCCCCACTCTCTCTTCCCCATTTCCCTTCAGCGTCCCCAGCCCACTCTCTCTTCACTTTCCTTCAGCGCATGCACATAAAAACAAGTAAGTAATTTTATATCATTTTCATTTTATTCATTCATAGAAATTAAAGTCTAAATAATGCTAGTCACATAACAAAACATGATTTTACAAAAATAGTTCCCTGCACAGTCAAGCCTGCAAGGATTACTAGATGCCTTTCAGCAGCTCCCCTCCCTCCCCCCCTTGCCTTCGTAGCCAAATCAAAATGATCTACCAACAATAAAATTTTAAAAACACAAAGCACACTGTATGAAGAGAAAATGTTAATTATCATTTATATTCCGTGGGTTTTCAAAGAGGTCAAGACAGATGACTTTATGCAATGTCACCTCAGTAACAACTATACAAAAAGTAGACAAATATACTCCCTCCCTTTTTACTAAACCGCGATAGCGTTTTTTAGCGCAGGGAGCTGCGCTGAATGCCCCACGCTGCTCTCGACGCTCATAGGTTCCCTGCGCTAAAAACTGCTATTGCAGTTTAGTAAAAGGGGCCCATAGTGCAAAAATATAGACAGCATATATAAATTCTCAAAAACGGACACATTTTGATCACTAAATTGAAAATAAAATCATTTTTCCTACCTTTGATTGGTAATTTCATCAGTCTCTGGTTGCACTTTATTCTTCTGACTGTGCATCCAATATTTCTTCCCTTGTTTCAGCCTCCTGTATGCTTCCTCTCCTCCAGACCACATTCCCTCCCCCAAATTTTTATTTGTTTCATCCTGTCCCCTTCTTTCTTTCTCTCTCCATGCCCCCTTTCTTTCTGTATGTCTGTCTTTCTCTCTCTCTCTCCGTGCCCCATTTCTTTCTTTCACCCTGCCCCCTTCTTTCTCTCTCCATTTCTGTCTTTCTCTCTCTCTCCCCATGCCCCATTTTTTTCTTTCTTTCACCCTGCCCCCTTTCTTTCTTTCTGGCTCCCTGTCCCTCCCCCTTTCTTTCTGGCTCCCTGTCTCCACCCCCCTTTCTTTCTTTCTCCCTGCCCTCCCCCATGCCACCGCTGCCACCACCACCATGCTGCCACCTCCGCCGGGGAAAGGCTGCCACTGGCCATCGGAAACAGGCCGGCACCGAATTCGCCCTGCTTTGTTTCCTGCGGGCCGACCAACTCTGGCTGTCCGACGTCAATTCTAACGTCGGAGAGGACGTTGCGGGCCAGCCAGGCAGCGATTGGCTGGCCCAGAACGTCCTCTCCGACATCAGAATTGACGTTCAGCTGTTTAAACGCCCAGACCACCACACTATGTCTAAACTTATACCCCATAATGAACCAAAAAAACGCCTAAGCCCCAAATGTCTAACACAAGGGCTTTTAGGCAAAGGAGGAGCCAGTCCTTCGCCTAAAAGCTGGATTCTGTAACCGGTGTCTGTCAAAAACAACACCGGTTACAGAATCCACCCCCTCCTATGACATCGGGGCACGAGGGAGTCCAAGCCCTCCTGCCCCGCAGCCCCCCCGATTATGTTCTCTTTTTTTCTCTCTCTCTTCCTCTCTTCTTTTTTTCTCTCTCGCTTCCTCTCTTTTTTTCTCTCTCTTCCTCTCTCTTTTTTTTCTCTCTCCCGAACCCCCAATGAAGATTGGGGCAAGAGAGAGCCCAAGCCCTCCTGCCCCGCGATCTCTAATCCCCCCCGAGTCCGATGGGGCCAGGAGGGAGCCCAAGCACTCCTGGCCTCTCGTCCCCCTACCCCCTACAAGATAGGGCAGGAGGGAGCCCAATCCCTCCTGCCCAGGCGGACCCCCTACCCCCCACCCCCGCTACAATACAGGCAGGAGGGATCCCAGGCCCTCCTGCCCTTGACACAACCTCCCCCCAATGACCGCCCCCTGGACCCCTGATCGGCCCCCGCCGATCCCATGACCCCCCCCATCCCCAATCCCACCCCCCATACCTGTTAAATGTTGGCCGGACGGACGGGTGCTAAGCCCGCCTATCCGGTAGGCCAGCCAGCTCCGGAATGGGGCCGGATTGTCCCAGGCGGCTGAAACCCCAACCATCGGACTAGGGGGGATTAGAAATAGCAGGGCAGGAGGGCTAGGGCTCCCTCCTGGCCCCATCGGACTCGGGGGGGGGGATTAGAGATCGCGGGACAGGAGGGCTTGGGCTCTCTCTTGCCCCGATCTTCATTGGGGGTTCGGGAGAGAGAAAAAAAGAGAGAGGAAGAGAGAGAAAAAAAGAGAGGAAGCGAGAGAGAAAAAAAGAAGAGAGAGAAAAGAGAGAGGAAGAGAGAGAGAAAAAAAGAGAGAGGGAGAAAAAGAGAAAAAAGAGAGAAGAGAGAAAAAAGAGAAGAGATAGAGAAAAAAAAGAGAGGAAGAGAGAGAGAGAGAAAAAAGAGACACAAAGAGAGAGAAAAAAGAGAGAGGGGAAGAGATAGAGGGAGAAAAGAGAGAGAGAGAGAGAGAGAGAGAAGAGAGAGGAAGAGAGAGAGAAAAAAGAGAGAGGAAGAGAGAGAAAAAAAAGACAGGAAGAGAAACTAAACTAAACTAAACCTTAAGTTTGTATACTGTATCATCTCCATAAAGATAGAGCTTGACACGGTTTACAGGTAATTCAATAAATGAGGGAAGGACATAATAAGAAAATAGAAGTTATGAAGAGGATAGCTAGCTTTACATTTTAAATAGATAGCTTTACGTTTTGGAGAAAAGCCGGATGCTTTCGGAATAATTGGAATGAGCCCAGGTTCCGCAGTGGGGCAGGGAGGTTATTCCAAAGCTCAGTGAATTTGAAGAAAAGGGATTTCCCTAATTTACCTGCATACATGACTCCTTTTAATGAGGGGAAAGAACACTGGCTCCCGATTAACCAACGCTGCGCATTCAAGGCCCTGGTAATAGCAGATAAAAGAATTTATGCCACCACTCCAGCCTACATAGAATCCAAGCCTACCCTGTATACCCCCACCCACCCCCTCTGCTCGGAAATGGAAAAACGCCTATGCATCCCCCCCAGGAAGGTCTCTCATGTCAGAAACCGCCCGCAAACGCTCCTACAGCCACTTCATCCCCTAACTCTGGAACAAACTCCCCCCACAAATCAGATTACAGAACTCATTGATGACCTTCCGGAAAGTGGTAAAGACCCTCCTCTTCAACTAAAATTACAACTGCGATCTACCCCTTAAACTCCCCCTTCCTTCCCCCTTCCTCCTTCCTGAACCTTTACTTAAATTACTGTATAGTCCATTCTTAACCTGTACTTAAATTGCTGTATAATCCTCGTACTTGAACCACTGTATAATCGCTGTACTGTCCAAATATACTCCACTGTGAATGTTTTCTTGTAGGCCGTTCTGAGCTACCGGGAGAACGCGATAAAAATTGCAATAAATAAATAAATAAATAAGTTCCTTATTGAGTCCATCTTCATGAAGAATAACAAAATAACTTGATGGAGAAAAGCTTGTTTTATTTAATTGGTTATTTATGCCATGTTTCTAATGTGTGCAATGAGGTTAAAATATTTTCTGTAGTTTGCTTCATTGGTTCTCATATACTATACCTACAAGTCAGGACAAATGAAACCGAAATTCCTTTTCATAGCAACATTTAGGGCTGGATTCTCTATACCAGTGTCTCTCAAACTTTTGCTTTATAAAATTGCACAACCAAGAGGAGGCAGTAGCAGCTAGCGTGCGTGGCATTTTAGCACGCAATATTCTATGCGTTAAGGCCCTAACACGCCTTCGTAAAAGGAGCTCTTAATAACATCAGGGTAGATCCAAAGTTTCTGACCACAAAAGGGGGTTCCACCTTTTTTAAAGTATAATTTCATAACCAATGACAAGTCTTGTTCAAAGACAAAATTCATCATCATGGTAGCTCTCTCTTTAACCTCAGACATTGACTCTTCCAATATCGCAGTGAGGTTTTGCAGGTTATTTCCCTCTGGTTCATTTACTGTCAGTTCTCCAACAGTAGCTTTTTAAAAAAAAATTTTTGAAGGTGGTAGTTAATATGCTTTGTTTATTGGCGGAATATTGTCCAAGGAAAAATTTAAATTTTCTACAAGGGATTTTTTAAAGACTTCAATTGGAGAGATGGCTTGAATTATCAGACAATTTAGAACAGTGTTCTTCAACCTTTTTACACCTATGGATCGGCGGAAATAAAATAATTATTTTGTGGACCGGCAAACTAATAAGACTGAAATTTTTAAAAACCCCATTGCCACCCCATCCCCGCGAGCTCGGTCCCGTTAACCATCTGATCCCATCCGCACAAGCCTCAAATAGTTATGATTTTATATTGAACATATTTTATTAAAGTATAAAAAGAAACAATATTCTGTACAATTGTCATTTTATAAATATAAATAATACAGGGCAAGGATCAACAAAACCCCCGTCTCCCCTCCCCTTCACATATATCCCCTCTACTATCAAGAAAATTGAATAAGCCAAATTATTACAGAATGCTACACAAATATCATGCTAACAGAATACCACAGTCACACATGGCAGGAATGGTGTTAGGAGAGTGGAACTAGGGCAACTGCCTCCTAGTCAGAGAGAGCCCTAAGCCAGCTGGAAGCTAAAGACGCACTGCCTGGGCTTTGCACTCCCCAGTTATGTCTAACATCAGCTCTAGCAGGATACATATTTTAAATCTGATATATTCTAATCACAAGATAGAAATAAAATTATTTTTTTCTACCTTTTGTCGTCTCTGGTTTCTGCTTTCATCTTCTTTTCACTCTCTTCCATCCAGAGTCTGCCCTCTGTCTCTTCAATCCAGCATCTGCCTCTTCCATCCACTGTCTGCCCTCCACCCCTCCCCTTTCCATATGGTATCTGCGTTCTTTCTATGCCCCTCTCTCCTACACCAGATCTAGCATCTTTGTCCCTCTTTCCTTATTTTTCATCTGACCCTCCCTTCCCAGCATCAATCTCTTTCTACTTTGTCATTCCTCTGTCTCTCCCCTTTCTCTCATCTGATCTCTCCATTCCATCCTGACTCCTTCCCCTCCTCTAATCTCCCTGCCAGCTGTTTCCTTCCAATGTTCCTCCTCCCCTGTCCAGCAGTACCTTCTCCCTTTCTTCCTCCCCTTATCCAACAGTAATTCTAGTCCCTTCCCCTTCTCCCCTGTCAGCAGTAGCCCCTTCCCCTCCCTTGTCCAGGAGTACCCCTTCTCCCTTTCCTCCTCCCCTTATCCAACAGTAATTCTTGTCCCTTCCCTTTCCCTTCTCCCCTGCCAGCAGTAGCCCCTTCCCCTCCCTTGTCCAGGAGCACCCCTACTCCCTTCACTCCTTCCCTCTCCAGCAAATGTTTCCTCGATGTAGGCTAGCGGCAGCTCTGTGTACTTTTAACTTTGGCACACAGCTGCCCCTAAGCTGTATTTTAGCCGCAGTTTCATGAGGCAGCCTCAGGGCCTTTGGTAGGCCGGCCCACATCGCATCATCGAAACGAGCCAGCCTACCAAAGGCCCCGAGGCTGCCTCATGAGACTGCGGCTAAAATACAGCTTAGGGGCAGCTGTGTGCCGAAGTTAAAAGCACACAGAGCTGCCCCTGCTTGTCTGGGGGTGCGGAGACACGCGGCAGGAGTAGGAGGTGGAAGGCAGGAGTGCCGGCATAGCAACGGCAACAGGAAGTTGCACGTCAGCTTACGCCGGCACTTTTTGCTGCGGTGGGGACCCGAATCTTTTGCGGACCGGCAACATTTTTTTGCAGACCGGCACCGGTCTGCGGACCGGCGGTTGAAGAACTGTGATTTAGAACACACAAATTTAGACGTCTATTGAAATTCTCAATTTGCCCAGTTTTACGGTGGATTACATTTTGATCTTTTATAATTACATTACATTACATTAGTGACTTCTATTCCGCCAGTACCTTGCAGTTCTAGGCGGATTACAAAAGAAGATAACTGGACATTTCCAGGAAAATTACAATTTAGGGAGCTGTTTACATGATTGAGACTTTGAAGGGAAAATTACAAGAGTGGTAGAGACTTTGAGGGGAAATTTACAAGAGAGGGGATGGACAAAAATGTGTTTTGATATCTAGATAAATTTTTTTGAATAGCAGGGTTTTGATTTATTTTCGAAATGATTTGAAGTCGCTCGTTGTTGTCAGCATGTTGGAGATGGAGTGGTCAAGTTTCGCTGCTTTTGAGTTTTTTAATAGACCAGCCTCCGTTTGAATCTTCTCGAAGCATTCCTGCTTTACCACATCAATTGTATTAGAGAAGGTATCCACTTTACCTACTAATACCTCTAGGTCTTTAGCAGTTTTCTTCACAGTAACATCCATTTCCTTAATGGCGCGAAAGAGTCTCCAGTGTGACTCCAGGTGTTCTTGCCGGTTCTCCAGCTCCTCCGGCATTACTCTGGGTCTGTTGTACTCCAACAGCTGAGGCTCCTCCCTTGTCCAGCTCCGGGGTCTCCTCATCCTCCACTTCAAGGCTAGATTCTCCACTCTGCACTTCTGCTGAACAGATAGCTGCGGAGATCGTCAGGGGCGACAAAGATGTATCCTGCCCCAAGGAACCAAGCTCTCCCTCGCTCAGGCTCCTAGCGAGATCAGCTCCCCGATTTCCACTCCAGGGGATGGCCGGCTCATGACGCTCAAAAAACTGCTGGAGCATCGATTGATGCAGAGAAGAGGTAAGAGCGGGTAATTTCACCGCCCTCACCGTACCCTTCCGTTTAGTATGCATTTTAAGAAAAAGCTTGCAGCAGACTCAAGACAGGTATAAACCTCCTCGCAGTCAGGCTAATGCATGGCTGAAAGAAAAACTTCACTGAGTGTCCGGAGCTCAGTCAAAGCCGTCCGCCATCTTGCTTCCCTCCCCAAATCTGAGATTTATTAAAGTTCTTTAAGCTATGTATGGGTAATTGTAAAAACGGTGAAACTAAAGTAGATAGAATTGCTAATCAATGCAATGGATGTGCTTGTTTTTGAGTGCAACAAGCAAACACGCATTTCATCATCCACCGTTTGGAGTCGTTCTCTTTTTTTTCAATTTAATTTCTGTCAGAGCTGAAAATCCAAGTTTGCAAAGATACGAAGATCCAAATAATAGATGACGGCAGATAAAGACCCGAATGGTCCATCCAGTTTGCCCAACCTAATTCAATTTAAATTTTTTTTAATTTTTTCTTCTTAACTATTTCTGGGCAAGAATCCAAAGCTCTACCCGGTACTGTGCTTGGGTTCCTACTGCCGAAATCTCCACTAAAACCTACTCCAGCCCATCTACACCTCCCAGCCATTGAAGCCCTCCCCAGCCCATCCTCCCACCAAACGGCCATATACAGACACAGACCATGCAAGTCTGCCCAGTACTGGCCTTAGTTCAATTTTTAATATTATTTTCTGATTCTAGATCCTCTGTGTTCATCCCACGCTTCTTTGAACTCAGTCACAGTTTTACTCTCCACCACCTCTCTCGGGAGTGCATTCCAAATGGTAATAAAGCCTTGATTGCTTTGTTGCTCAATAAAAATAAAGCTAAAATTACTTGCCATTAATTTTCAAGGACCAATCAGGTCAAAGAATGATGCTTGTCAGGACAGATGCTCATAACATTGATAGATTCTTGAGTATGCGATGTACACATCATCTATTCTAATATATACTTAAGAAGGGAATTTTTTTAAATAAAGTAAAATTCTGGAATCTCTTGTGGCACATTCAGAATTTCTTGGGGCACCCCACTGTGCCCTGGCACACAATTTGAGAGTCACTGCTCTATACTATGGCTGAACTTTCTAATCATATTCTGTAAAGTTTCAAAAGAGGGCGTGACCAGGGGAGGAGCATGGGTGAGTTGTGGGCATTCCTAGAAGTTAGGTGCACTAATATAGAACACGCTCGATCCACGCACAACTAAAGCGCAGGAATTTAAGCCTTATTTTCATTGGCATAAATGCCTGCACCCAAATGTTAGTCCCACAGATGTGTGCTATGCATAATTCTGTAAACCATGCCTAAATCTGGAGTTGGTTTATAGAATTGCACTAAACGCTGACCTTTTTTGTCACTGATTTTGTTTTTAGATAATATATCTAGAATTTACTCCTTACTTAAGTTGAAGAGCCGTACATTCGGCCACTTCATCCCATTTGATTCATTATGCATTTTGGAGTTAATTCTATAAGGCACACATAAATTCAGTTGGCATATATGGGCATAAATGCTGCTTATCTAATCATTTATGAGAGTATTTCTATGAAGTCTACAAAATCCTGAGTGGAGTAGAACGGGTACAAGTGGATTGATTTTTCATTCCGTCAAAAATTACAAAGACTAGGGGACACTAGATGAAATTGCAGGGAAATACTTTTAAAACCAATAGGAGGAAATATTTTTTAAATTCAGAGAATAGCTAAGCTCTGGAACATGTTGCCAGAGGTTGTGGCAAGAGCCGATAGCTAGCTGGTTTTAAGAAAGGTTTGGACAAATTCCGGAGGAAAAGTCCATAGTCTGTTATTAAGACACGGGGGAAGGCTCTGCTTGCCCTGGATCGGTAGAATGGAATGTTGCTACTCTTTGGGGTTCCAGAATCTTTTATTCCTCTTTGGGATTCCGGAATCTTGCTATTCTTTAGGATTCTGTAATGGAATGTTGCTACTCCTTGGGGTTCCAGAATCTATTTGTTACTCCTTGGGGTCCAGAAATCTTTTGTTCCTTTTTGAGATTCCAGAATCCTTGCTATTCTTTAGGATTCTGAATGGAATGTTGCTACTCCTTGGGGTTCCAGAATCTTTTGTTCCTTTTTGGGATTCCAGAATCTTGCTATTCTTTAGGATTCTGAATGGAATGTTGCTACTGTTTGGGTTTTGGCCAGGTACTAGTGACCTGGATTGACCACCATGAGAATGGGCTACTGGGCTTGCTGGACCATTGGTTTGACCCCCATAAGGCTATATCTTATATTCTAATGTTCTTATGGATGGAGTGTGACTATAGGCTCCACTACGGCGCGTTTCTCACAGAAGGAGTGATAAAAACAGACATGGGTACTTTACAAATAGTGGAAATTAGAAATGAAAAACTAATGTATGATCAAGAAAACTCCTCCATGCCCACGAGGTCACACATAAGAATCAGTATATGACAAGATTGTATGTTCCCTGAATTGGAGGAAAGGGTTTCATAGATATAGATTATGGTGCTCATTTTCAAAACAGACAAACATCCAAAAAAGCGGCAGAAAGTGGCAGCTGGACTTTTTTTCACCAAAATGTCCAAATCACTATTTTTGAAACCCATTTTTAAGATAGTTTTCTATGCAGTTCATATTTAGTGCATCTAAATCTCAAGGGGGGGGAACAGGTTTAGGATTTAGATATTTTCTGGGATAATGGAACATTGTAAAAATGTCCAGGGCATTTAAAAAAATGTTTTAGGCTAGACCTGTTTCAATAACAACATATCTATTCTTGAAGTATCTAGTCAGCTGACCAGTACAATTCTTTCTCTTCAATAACAGTTCCCTTGAGCTGTTAACCACTATCTTTCACCTCTAAGTTCAATAAATTTGTACCATCTTTTAATCTTTGTAAACTGCATAGAACTTCATGGTCCTGCGGTATATAAACTGTTATTATTATTATTATTATTATGTGCCAATAAGGTGCCCAAACTGACCAGATAACAATTGAAAGGATAAAGGAGATGACTGTAAGGAACACTTGACTAAAATAAAGATTATATAAAGACTTTATTGTTGAATTAATAGAAAATTATAGTTAACTAGCTGATTACCCGGCGTTGCCCAGATATTTATTTATCCCAAAATGTCCAACCCCCTACATGTCCCACCCCACTATGTCCCACATGTCCCCACCCCCCACGTTACCCCCCCCCACATGTCCTATATGCCCCACCCCCATGTCCCAACCCCCTACCCTCCACATGTCCCAAAGGAATGTCCCTCTCTATGGGGCTGAACTTAGACTTAAACGGCATCGGGAGTGTCGGTATTCATCTCTGCGAGCCCGAAAACTATGGGTTGGACATTAATATCTGTCGCTTTTGATAATTTTAACATATCACCCCCTTCCCACCCCCACAGTATTTTACCCCTTCCCACCTGCACAATATTTTACCCCAGATAGTAAGTCATATGTGTACCAAGTTTGGTTGAAATCTCTCCATGCGTTTCAGAGTTATGCTGAGTATTCATCTGTGAGCCTGAAAACACTATGGGGTAGATACTAAAATCTGTCATTTTCAATCATTTTTACATATCCCCCCTTCCCACCCCCACAGTGTGTGTCCTCAGATAGTAAGTAATGTGTATGTCAAGTTTGGTTGAAATCTGTCCATGCATTGAAGAGTTATGCTGGAACATACATACACACACACACACACATATATTCAAATTATAATGTGAAATATCTGACAAAATGAATACATTACAACTAACGCAAAACTTGATTATAAACAACATTTTTAGTTTCACGTCCAGGAGCAAGAACATATAAATTCTTGGGTGAACCCACCCTTGAGCAAGCAACATAGAGTTGTGGGCCGCGAGACCCCCAGAACATATCACCCCAGGTAGTGAGGGATCTGCATTCCAAGTTTCGTTCAAATCGGTCAAGCCGTTTTTGAATTACTGTGATAATGGCAGCTTTTTACATTTTTTCCATTGACATGAATGGGTGAAATCTGATTTTCCGTTTGTAGCTCCGCCCACGTGTGCAGGTGGGCCGCGAGACCCCCAGAACATATCACCCCAGGTAGTGAGGGATCTGCATACCAAGTTTCGTTCAAATCGGTCAAGCCATTTTGACTTACAGTGAGAATGGCAGCTTTTTACATTTTTTCCATTGACATGAATGGGTGAAATCTGATTTTCTGATTGTAGCCTCCGCCCATTGTGTGCAGGTGGGCCGCGAGACCCAGAACATATCACCCCAGGTAGTGAGGGATCTGCATACCAAGTTTCGTTCAAATCGTTCAAAGCCGTTTTTGAATTACTGTGAGAATGGCATACATTTTTACATTTTTTTCCATTGACATGAAATGGGTGAAATCTGATTTTCTGTTTGTAGCTCCGCCCACGTGTGCAGGTGGGCCGCGAGACCCCCAGAACATATCACCCCAGGTAATGAGGGATCTGCATACCAAGTTTCGTTCAAATCGGTCAAGCCGTTTTAGAATAACTGTGAGAATGGCAGCTTTTTACATAGAGTTGTGGGCCACGAGACCCCCAGAAAATATCACCCCAGGTAGTGAGGGATCTGCATACCAAGTTTCATTCAAATCGGTCAAGCCGTTTTTGAATTACTGTGAGAATGGCAGCTTTTTACATTTTTTCTATTGACATGAATGGGTGAAATCTGATTTTATGTTTGTAGCTCCGCCCACATGTGCAGGTGGGCCGCGAGACCCCCTGAACATATCACCCCAGGTAGTGAGGGATCTGCATACCAAGTTTCGTTCAAATCGGTCAAGCCGTTTTTGACTTACAGTGAGAATGGCAGCTTTTTACATTTTTTCCATTGACATGAATGGGTGAAATCTGATTTTCTGTTTGTAGCTCCGCCCACGTGTGCAGGTGGGCCGTGAGACCCCCAGAACATATCAGCCCAGGTAGTGAGGGATGTGCATACCAAGTTTCGTTCAAATCGGTCAAGCCGTTTTTGACTTACAGTGAGAATGGCAGCTTTTTACATTTTTTCCATTGACATGAATGGGTGAAATCTGATTTTCTGTTTGTAGCTCCGCCCACGTGTGCAGGTGGGCCGCGAGACCCCCAGAACATATCACCCCAGGTAGTGAGGGATCTTCATACCAAGTTTCGTTCAAATCGGTCAAGCCGTTTTTGAATTACTGTGAGAATGGCAGCTTTTTACATTTTTTCCATTGACATGAATGGGTGAAATCTGATTTTATGTTTGTAGCTCCGCCCACGTGTGCAGGTGGGCCGCGAGACCCCCAGAACATATCGTCCCAGGTAGTGAGGGATCTGCATACCAAGTTTCGTTCAAATCGGTCAAGCCGTTTTTGCGTGATCGCGGCACATACACACATACACACCTCCGATTTTATATATATAGATAATATTTTTCCTCCAATATGACTTGTGATAGTGATCAGTCAATTATTAGACCAGAATCTAAGGGCTCCTTTTACTAAGGTGCGTTAGGGCCTTAATGCGTGGAATAGCGCACGCTAAATTGCCACGCGTGTTAGACCGTAACGCCAGTATTGAGCTGGCGTTATTCTAGAAGCGTACCGCGTGGTTTAGCATGCGGTAATTTTTCGTGCGTGTGCTAAAAACGCTAGTGCACCTTAGTAAAAGGAGCCCTAAGTGGATACCTCCAAGTCTGCCAGACACCCAAATTGTGGTGTTCAGTAAATGTGTGCTCGCAGTTTAAGTTTGTAGCTGCTGTTGGCACAGTTTTGCATAGTGGAGTCAGACATACGATTGATTCTCATGTTTTTCTTTTTGCACTTGTCTAGATAAATATACTAGCCACAAAAGTTTTTTCTGCCTATGATGGATGGATGGTTGGGTGGTTCCCCCTTTTTCTTTCGTTGTTGCTGGATGTTCAATTCTCTTTTTGGGGAGATTTTGTAAACGGTATTTAGCTTCAAGTTTCAAGTTTTATTTAAAATTTGATTGATCGGCTTAATCAAAATTCTAAGCGATTAACATAATTAAAAAATATTTGCAATAGTCAAGGGGAACCAACTGGCAGACTTACAAAAGACGTGCAGGACTTACGGCGCCCAGTGAGAGAGGAGGGTAAGAAATACAATAATGGATAGGAAAGAAAGACAGGAAAGGGAAAAACATCAGGATGGGTTTGAAGAGAAGAAGCAAAAGTAAAGAGTGAGATAAATAGAAATAAGAGAGGAATAGGGAAATCGATGAAAGATAAAACGACAGGAAACACAAGAAGAGAAGCAGCTCTGCGGAAAAGCGAAGATGAGAGTAAGCAATTGAGATCCTGACTTAAAAAGCTTAAAGATCAGAGGCATCTCTAAAAAGAAAGCATTTTAGATTACTTTTGGATCTATCTAGGAAGCGCTCTTCTCTTAAATGATAAGGAAGAGAGTTCCAGGTTTGTGGGGCCATGTCAGAAAAGATGTATTGCTGACGGGTATTGATAATTTTTAGGGAGAGGGACTGTCAATAGATGTTGATTATTGGATCTGAGTAATCTGGTGGTGGCATGTGGGATAAGGAGTCTGTCGGTGAATACAGGGGCCTTTGATTGAAGTGTTTTGAAAGTTAGCAAACATATTTTATAAGTTATTCGTCGAGCGACCGGAAGCCAATGGGCTTTCTTTAAGAGAGGCGAAACATGATCAAATTTTTTGGCTTTCATTATATGTTTAATGGATGCATTTTGAATGATCTGTAAGTGTCGTATCTCTTTTTGTGCAATCCCTTTAAATAAGGCATTGCAGTAATCTATTTTGGATATTACCAGGGAATGAATAAGTATATTGAGTAATTTGGGCTCTAGAGATTTTGAGACTGACCGAATTTGACGTAGTCGATAAAAAGTTGATTTGATAACGCTGCTGATGCGTATTTCCTCCTTTTCAATTTTTTGTTCGGTAAAGATATTTTGAAGCTAGAACAGAGTAGTCAATGTAAGGCATTGTACAATTTAAGCATAGATGAATATAAATCCTTCACATAACACTGACATCGTGATAAAGCTAGCAGACAAAGGGGGAAGGATTGTGGCGTTGGACAGATATGCATATGTTCAAAATCTTGGACACACAATATTATGTTTTACTTAGAATAGACCCTACTGAAAGAGATCAAACAATGGTACAATTTGCTAGTAATGCAGGATATATCACATCGAAGGAGAAAGGTTGCAATCCTATCATTCTAACAATTTATGTTCTTCGAAAGAAACATAAGTCTCTCTCTAGTCCTCCAGACTGTCCTATTACTTCTAATATTTATCCAGCTAAGATGACTATTGAGAAACAGGTGAAGATTTAGGGCCCAATATTCAGACTGTGGAAGACAGTCAAGCCATCTTCCATGGTCAGTTCAATGCCTGGCTGTATCTAGCAACCAGCATGGAATTTCTATGTTTTTTTGGCCATAACATAACATACAACATAACATAAATCTCACTTGTATACCGCAAATACCATTAAGTTCTATGCGGTTCACAAAGACTAGTAATACAAATGAATAAACATCCAATATCTAACTTCCGAAAGATTCCCTAAAAAGATAGACAGTTAAGCCGATATTCTTCAGCTGGTCGGCTAAATTATAGTGGCCAAAGGTAGATCTGCTATTTATGTAGGTGGCCACTCAACTTAGCCAATCAGCCAATGAATGTTGGCGCTAACCAGTTATGTCACATGACATAGCCCAGTGGTTCCCAACCCTATCCTGGAGGACCACCAGGCTAGTCGAGTTTTTGGGATAGCCCTAATGAATATGCATGAGAGAGATTTGCATATAATGGCGGTGACAGGCATGCAAATCTGCTCCATGCATATTCATTAGGGCTATCCAAAAAAAACAATTGGCCTGGAGGTCCTCCTGGACAGGGCTGGGAACTACTGACATAGCCAATGACTGGGCTGGATGTTAAGAGCTAATATTCAGCGGCCTTCTTGCACTTGCACAGCGGCCTTCTTGCACTTAGCCAGCTAAGGCCTCCTTTTACGAAGGCGCGTTAGGGCCTTAATGTGCGGAATAGCGTGCAATAATGCCACGCGCGCTAACTGCTACTGCCTCCTCCTGAACAGGTGGTAGTTTTTTTGGCTAGCATGTGCTATAGCGCACGCTAAAAACGCTAGCGCACCTTTGTAAAAGGAGCCCTAAGTGCTATTTAACCAGCTGGAAGTCGCTCCTGTCCAGTTAAATAGCACTGAATATTGGAAAACTAGTATCTTCTTAGCTCATCTAAAAGTTTAGTTTGTCTTTGCATTCTGCCCTTCAAAACTTGAATCAGAGTACAGTGGTGCCTCACACAACGAACTTAATTGGTTCCAGGAGCAAGTTTGTTATGTGAAACGTTCGTTATGTGAAACGCGTTTTCCCATAGGAATACATGTAAAAAAAAAATAATTCGTTCTGCAGCATAAAATATGCTAAGATGACATAAAAAAAGATAAATTTTTTGTTATTATTTTTATTTAGATACATCTAAAAACATACATCTCCCTGTCCTTTTACTTCCACTATCTTCCTATCCCATCTCTATTCCCTTTTGTCCCTCTCCCCATGATCAATCATCTCACCACCTCTCTCTGCCCTCACCCTCAGGGTTCAAGATTGCTTCCACTCTTTTTCCTGTTGTTCTCTCTGCCTGTCACCCTATGATTTAGCATCCCTTCTGCCCTTGTCCAATATTTCCCCTTCTCTCCCTCCCTCTCATCCCCTGCTCCAACATGTGCTTTCAGGGGCCTTCTCCCCCCTTAAGCGTCTTTTCTTCTCCACTCCACCTTTCCTCCCTCCCTGCCTCCACCTTTGTGGCGCTTTTGCACCCGACCGACAACAGAACAGGCCCGGTCGGTACAAATCTCCCTGTCCTGTAGCCGCGAATCTAAATTACCTTCTTACAGCAGCTGGATTATTGAAGCTGCTGTAAGAGGTAATTTAGATTCGCGGCTACAGGGCAGGGAGGTTTGTCGGCCGGGCCTGTTGTCGGTCGATTCGGGGGACCTGACCAGCTGTGCACATTCTTCGAGGCGGACCGCCCCCTCCCCCCTCTTTCGTTCGCCATTGCCTTCTTCCTACTCGTAGACACTTCTCAATTCTTATAAAGCAAAAAAGTATTTGGCTATTAGTACTTAGCTTTTATCCGGGGCCCAGGGCAACTGATGATTAAACGCTCAACGGAGCGTCTCCGTTTCGCTCTAACTGTAGGTTCCTCGAGAGATGAAGTCTTCCTGATGTCAGCGCTGACGTCGGAGGAAGGGAGGGCTTTGCTTAAGCCCTCCCTCCGACGTCAGCGCTGACATCGGGAAGATTTCCGTTCGGCTGTGTGCTGCGACAGGGCAGGTAAGGAGAAGGAACCCCGGAAGGATGCAGCTCGGGCGACTTCGTTGTGTGAAACGAAGTCCGTTGTACGAATCACGACATAAAGTTCGTTGTGCGCAGCGTTCGCTGTGCGAGGCGTCCGTTATGCGAGGCACCACTGTAGTTAATACTAAAAACACAATCCATTGGAAAAGAAGTACAACTTGCGGACAGGAAAGCAATCAGTCAGAGGTTGGAAAGGTAAGGAGAAAGTAGAGGAGATGGCACAGAGACACTATCATACCACCACCTCACCTACCCAACTTGTGAAGGATCATTAAAAATGGCTGCCCTGAATCCTGGGGTCACTGAGTAATATAGAAGCTGGAAATGACCACCGCAGCAAAAAGATACCCAAGCGGTTGCTATAGCAAAATGGTATAATCTTTTAACTACTCTCACCTGGTATGACCTTCACCCACCCCATAAGGGATATCTTTTTTTTTTTTTTTTTTAAATAGGGATCATTATGCTAGGAAAGTAAATAAAAACAAGAATTTTAAAAAAATGGTACGATTCCTCAAAAAGGAGGCTGGAAAAGTAATGAATAAAGATGAATAAAATATTTGTCCTGCCACAAAGAGCCTGGGGCCTGCTACTGGCAGCCCAGAGCTGAAGAAGGCATGGTGCTCTCCAGGGATTAATTAAGAAGAGCACAATTCTCCCGGGATGCACTTTATGTGGCACAGCGACATGAGTGAAAATAAAGAGTTAATCAAAGCCAATACCACACAGTTCCACGCTGGTAGCATTGTAGTGTCTAGAAAAAAAACATATTTACTTATCTTCACTGATGAAAAAAATGGATCCTTTTAAAGAGAAGCATCTGTTATACAGCTCAAGATACACGAAGGCTATGGTATTTCCATATATCAAGTCATTAAGTTCTTCCACATGTAAGTGCTCAGCCAATGAATGTTACCACCTCAAAGTCATTGAGACTTCTTTAGGTTCTGAGTATAACCATGACAACATTACAGCAGTGATAAGGCAGGATTTTAAAGGATAAAACAAGCACAGTCAATTTTTAGTGCAGTGAACTGGTACAATTAAGCAACCACTCCCCTTGACTTGTACGGTCTGTGTCTGTGTATGGCCGTTTGGTGGAGGATGGGCAGGGGAGGGCTTCAATGGCTGGGAGGGTGTAGATGGGCTGGAGTAAGTCTTAACAGTGATTTCGGCAGTTGGAACCCAAGCACAGTACCGGGTAAAGCTTTGGATTCTCGCCCAGAAATAGCTAAGAAGAAAAAATTAAAAAAAAAAAAATTTAAATTGAATCAGGTTGGGCAGACTGGATGGACCATTCGGGTCTTTATCTGCCGTCATCTACTATGTTACTATGTTGATATAGACATTAGCAGGCAAAACATAGACCATGCTGGAGAAATATTGGCTTATTACTCATTATCTTGTGGATGCAACTTAAGAACATAAGAACAAAAGAATTGCCGCCGCTGGGTCAGACCAGTGGTCCATCATGCCCAGCAGTCCATTCACGCGGCGGCTCTCCGGTCAAAGACCAGCGCCCTAACCGAGACTAGCCCTATCGGCGTACGTCCTTTGTCTTGAATCCTTTTCCCCTATGACAGACTCCGGAAGAGCGTTCCAGTTTTCTACCATTCTCTGGGTGAAGAACTTCCTTCCTACAGATGGTCTGCGCATGCATCGGGATCACTACAAAGCGATCCCGGCGGTCGGTTTGGGGTGTGTGATTCCGATCGCCCTCATTTGCATGAGGGCAATTCGTGAATCAGCCTCCCCCGGACATGGACTGGATCCCTCATGGATTGGATCCGATCCGTGCCCTTAGTGAATCTAGCCCTTAATCAGTTAAACAGTCTTATTTGAGACACCGATGACCTCATGATGATATTCATACCCTATTAGACACCTGTAATTTTAGGGTGTTGGGTGTTTATCAGTGTATCTGGTTTTGCTATTCCTTGCTTCAGTGCGTATATTTATTCTTGGAGAGGGAAGTAAGGTTCTGTTATGATAATAACATAAAATAACATTATACTTATAGACCGCGTTACCAAAAAGTTCTATGCGGTGTACAAAAGATTATAAACACTGAACATTATTATATTCCACTGAAAAATAAAGGTTACATTTCAAAAAGTAAAAATAGTAGATAACAAAATGAATGTATAATTACAATCAAGCTAAAAGAAATAAAAGAAAAAACAAACAAACCCAACAGTAAGCTGGTCTCAGGAGTGGCCTGTCATTTAGACCCCAATTCTTTTGAAATGTTGCTGTCCGTGTACAGTTTGCCACCAGGTAAAGGGACAGATGGCACAGATTTTACAGAAAAGAGGGATTGCACAAGAAATCACTGAATAAGGCTTAAAACCATGAATACCTTCCTTCTTACTAAACTAAACCTTGTTTATATTTCTTTATTAATTTTCAATTTAAATCAAGCTAACCACTTGTACAGAAAGCAATAGTCATAATAACAAATAAACTAAACCTTAAGTTTATATACTGCATCATCTCCACGGATGTGGAGCTCGGCACGGTTTACAAGAACTTAAAATATAGGAAGTGAAGGAAAAAAAAAAAAGGTTTTACATGAACTTATATATAGAAGACATAGTAACATAGTAGATGACGGCAGATAAAGACCCGAATGGTCCATCCAGTCTGCCCAACCTGATTCAATTTAAAAATTTTTTTTTTTTTTTTTCTTCTTAGCTATTTCTGGGCGAGAATCCAAAGCTTTACCCGGTACTGTGCTTGGGTTCCAACTGCCGAAATCTCTGTTAAGACTTACTCCAGCCCATCTACAACCCTCCCAGCCATTGAAGCCCTCCCCTGCCCATCCTCCTCCAAACGGCCATACACAGACACAGACCGTACAAGTCTGCCCAGTAACTGGCCTAGTTCAATCTTTAATATTATTTTCTGATTCTAAATCTTCTGTGTTCATCCCACGCTTCTTTGAACTCAGTCACAGTTTTACTCTCCACCACCTCTCTCGGGAGCGCATTCCAGGCATCCACCACCCTCTCCGTAAAGTAGAATTTCCTAACATTGCCCCTGAATCAACCACCCCTCAACCTCAAATTATGTCCTCTGGTTTTACCTTATTCCTTTCTCTGGAAAAGATTTTGTTCTACGTTAATACCCTTAAGTATTAGAACGT